>NC_142010.1:199854165-200454165 GCF_049901735.1 Notechis scutatus | reverse complement strand
CCCTCTTGCTTTTTTCTGTTTAGGTCCCCGTGAGGCGGGTTGGGTTTGTTTTTTTTTCCTCTCACGGAACGTGCACCAGAGCTTCTGCCGCGCTCTAGCTTCGGGGTTCCTCTCCCCCCACCCGCCTGAGGTTTGGGTGCCGCTGAGGAGAGGAAGGGAGGAACTCGAGCCGGCGCTTTAGGCCGTCGCCCGGCATTGGAGCCTTGGGCGGTTGCTCGGCTTAACTGAATCCTTCGGCTTTCGAACGGCGCCGCTCCCAAGAGCCTGGGCCGGAACGGGTCGAGCGCTGTGTGCGAGGCGGGAGCGAGCGCCGAGGCGCGCCCGCCGCTCTGCTAGGCAATTGGACGCGGCCGTGCGGTCTCTGCGGACGCGAGTCCGGAGGTGAGCGCCCTCTTTGTCGCCTCGGTTTAAGGAATTGGGGGTGTGGGGGGGGGGCGAAGATAGTGGCCTCGGGGGTCTCGCCAGCAGTCATGGCCGAAGTAAGAGGAGGGGAGGGTTGCTTGTCTAAGGTATAATTAAGGCCGCCTGCGGTCCCTCGGGCAGGATAAGGACGAGGACGCCGGGAGAGCTCTTGAGAACCGGAGCTCCTCTGCTGGGCCCCCAATATCTGTCCCGCGTGGAGTGGGTAGCGCCCTCCTCCGTATGCGCGCGCAATTGCCCTCCATCTCTCTCCCCCCCTTTCATTTCTTCCCCCTTCCCTTCTCTCCTCTGCAATACACCGGCTTCCCAGTGCGGCGCCAGGACGGGGGCCCTTGAGTTCCTTCGGCTGCCCGCGAAGGTACTGTGGACAAGAGCTTCGCCTCGTCTCCCGGTGTGAGCAGCGCTGCGGCCTAGATAACGGGGCGGAGGGGGTGGGTGGGTGGCTCGCCTGGCCGTGATCAGCAGGCCGAGGAATCGAGGCGAGCTCTGGGCTGGTTGAATGGTGTGTGTCCTCGGGAGAGGAGGAGAAAACTCTCTGGGTCTTGGTGGAGAGAATGACCTGCGCTGTGCTCGTCCTTCTTTTGTATGCGAGGCAGCTTTGGGAGACGAGGAGAGAGAGAGAGGGAGGATGAAAGGCATGTACTGTTCTAGGGGATAGAAAAGCGCCAAGTAGTACTGGCTGTGTTTCTGAACAAAGCTTTTCTTCCCACGAGCCTCGCCCCACTCCTGCGACCCTGCTTGGATTTTCGTCTTTTTGGTTGAGAATTTCTTGGAAGCATTATACTGTGTTCTTTTAAAGACTTTTGTCGGAGGCTTATATTCTTGGCTAAAACTAATATAAACAAGTGGGTTTCTGATTCTTATTGAGATCCTAAAGATTTCCTAACCCTTAGCCTTTTGAAGGTGTAAAGAGACCTGTTTGGAATGGCTAACATACCTACAGGATGGGATTTCTGTTATTATGAAAGGGTAGATTGTGTTTTTGTTTTTAACAGTGCTGTCATGTATTTCTTTTGCATGTTTAATTAAATGGGTTTAATTGAAACTCTTAAGTTATTCTGTTTAAATTCTTTGGGGGGGAGGGTCTATTGGTTAAAAATTTATTTCTAGAAAATCAAGCGATCATAGAGATGTAGCTTCACATTTTGTCAGGATAATGTAGTCAAGCTTCTTCTGGTAGCTTATCCTGTGTGTTTGATAGCATATAATCATCCAAACACACATCCTTTAAAATATAATGTCTAAAATTAATGTTGCTCAAATAAAAATATGTACATTACCAACTCCAAACTTGGAACAAATTCATATTTTACCTCTAGTTTTGAATGCATATTCTTGGCAAACTGTTTGCCATGACCCTAACAGTCCATATTGTTCGTTGCATTCTAAGGAAGAATAGCTAAGAGGAAATAGTGCAAAATATTCAAGTTAGCTGTGCTAGCTTTATTATTTATTAAAGAACTTTCAACATGCCCAGGTTCTGGTACATTGTTTGCAGAAAGTTATTTGTGAAAAAATGAAAAATACAATATCAAGATATTTCCCTTTCACAACATACTATGCCAAAATATTTCTTTTCCACAAATAAGGTTTGAACAACAAAAATGGTCCTGACTAAACCAAGTTTCATGAAAGTTCCCTGAAGCTTAACTAAGAAAAGCATGTACAATTCAAAGTATTATCTATAACAGACCTGGGCATATTATGGCCTTGGGCCAATCTTCTGGTTGTTCCTATCTGGCCCATGTGAGGTTAATTGGAAATTAGAAATCAAATGTAAGTGTATGCCATGCTCACAATACAATTGCATTGCTTTTATTTTGAAGGCAATTGCTTTTTTTTTCAATTGATGTATTTGGGTGCATGCATGCTTGTATACCTTCACAGCCCTATTTGGTTCAGCCCTCCACAACAGTCCCATTTCTTATGCGGCCCCTTGGAAAAATTAATTACCTACCCTTGACTACAGAGTGTTATCTGGGTCTGGCTATCTATGGAATTACTTTCCTCTAAATGCCCTTTCCCATTTAATAGGTTCTGACTAAGTAGATAGGGTTCCTTTCAGTAAAATAATGACATCTTGTGGGATCCAGTTGTGTACCTTCTCTGTTGTTGCTCTTCCTAAATATTTGGCACAAAGCTGGTTCTACTTTAAAAGGCACAAAAAAGTGACTGAGCAGGCCATAGGATGCAGTGTTTGTAATCATGTTATATGGTGATTGAAACTTTTTAAATGTATTTTCCAATGGTGTCATTTAATTTTTTAAAATACCTTTTGCATTCTGGTTGTTTTCATTGAGTTTTTAATGTAAGCTACTTTCAGTCTTTCCAGTTTGGCAGACATATAAGGGTAATAAATGTTCAGTGTGCAGAAGCTTTCATTAAATGTGACATACTCATTATATAGTTTAATTAAAAGTATGTTTCACCAGCTAAATAGAATAGTATATATCTGAATTTGTATGATACTACTAGGAGAGAAGTGACAGTTACACTCTTACTGGCATTAGTTCTTCCTTGATTTTCAAAATTAATAAATGGAAAAAGGCATCCTATTTCTTCCTATATTGGGAAAATAGCAGGGCAAAAAATACCCATATATAAAATGCTATGACTGGTTATTGTAGAATAAGCTAACAAGTTGTTTGCTACTAGACAGACTTATTTTCAAGCAGGAATATGAAAAACTGTTAAATATAGGCCAATTGGTAAATAAGCTGCAAAAGTGCAACTCCGCATCCTTCATTGTTGCAGTGGACATTGTAGTGAGGAATAGTGGAGCTGCTGCACTTGAAAATATACTGCTTCTGTTGCAGAATATTGTTAAAAAGGAATTATGTGGCTATACAGTACTGTCATTCTTTGCAAATAAAATAAAGGACTTTCCTGTGTCTTCTTGAAAGACTGGTAAAATATCAGTGTTAAAATTAGAGACACATTTAGTCCTCATTCAAGGTTACAACAGCACTGCAAAAATGACTTACGACTGGTTTTCACCCTTATGAACATTGCCGCATCTCCCTGGTCAAAATTTGGGTGGTTGGCAACTGGCATGTATTTATGACATGTGGTCACCATTTGTAACCTTTCAAGCTGGCTTCCAACAATCCAGATTCACTAATGGCCGTAATAATCACTTAACTGCAGTGATTCATTTAATTGTGGCAAAAAGGTCATAAAATGGAGCAAAACTCGCTTAGCAATGAAAATTTTGGGCTCAATTGTGGTCATAGCTTGAGGAGTACCTGTACTTTTTGTTTTGCATCACTTTTATATTGATAGCCTTTGTGATGACTTGTTTGTTTCACTCATAGGCTAAAGCCATATCACATGACTAAGGGAAAAGGTTGGGGTTGTCAGGATATGATATGTCAGAGTAAGGTCAGGGCCTTTGTGTATACTCATTTCACATTCTCTGATTCATGACATAGGTCTGTTTAGAATCTGAGGAATAAAATTTAAGCAAATGTTTTGTAATTTCAAAGCAACAATTAGTCTTTCGCTATTGTGGCTGGAATATCAGAAAACATTATCTGCTGATTTGAAGGCTGAAAAATCTAGAACGAGTCCTCATCTTTTTTTTTTTTTTTTTGAATGCGCTTAAAATTCATGAAAGATCCATCTGCTATCATCTTATGCATACATTGGAGTTAACCCTGTTGAGCTAAAAAGAATATGATTTGGGGAATTGAGTTGCAAGATAGATTTGCTCAGGTTCTATCAAACATTCAAATGGAAGTCACTCTTATAAATGGAAAGGGCTGTGAAAAAAGATGTATTTAATGAAATAGTCTTTTTTCACTTAACCTGTAGTGCAGAAATGTCTCTGAATTCTATATTGAAAATATTAGCTTCTATTTTTAAGCATGCATATTGCTGAGCTAACTGCATAGTGAAAATGGGCCACAGCATAGCTTGCTTCAATATATCTTCTTAGTCACACTTCTAAAGGAAGTAGTATTAGCATCATGGGTGCTGCTATCAGATTGCTTGTTATGCAAAGGTGTTACACCAGCTCATATTTAATACAGCATATTGCACATGTGTTAAATTTGTAAGTAGCTCAATAGAGGAAAACAAATTTAATATCTTAAGTTATTTAGCAATCTAGTAGAGCAAGAATTGCTAGAATACAACTCTACCAAGCAGCAATCCCATAGACTTTATTGTTCAAAATAGTTATGGAACATAGCATACATTTTTTAGAAAGTACCAATTTTATCACTTTTCAGTAAAACTTAGCTTGAATTATCTTAGTTAAAATTCATTTGTCTAAAACTAAATAAATTCCTTTTTCAAAAATGAAAGTTCCTATTTCTATCTAAATTTCTGTTTTGTCTGTAAATTTGTTTTGCAGTCTTGTGATATATTTTGTGTGATATTTGTTACTGTGTAGTACCATTGCTAGTTCTGTAATAAAATGTATTTAGACTTCTGAGAAATAGATTTATTGTGCATCCAATTTACTTTTTCAAAGAAACCAGACACAAGAATTAGACACATCAGTTATGTTCAGTTTTGTTTAATTCCTGGGGTTCTTGTTTTTCAAGGAGGGGAAATAAATGCGCAGCATAATTTTTTTAAAAAAAAAATGCTTAATCAAAAGCTTTATTATTAAGGAAGATCATAGCATTCTTGGTAGAGTGTGTTCTGGTTAGAATAGAGTGTTCGATGCAGTGTTGTATTTTAAGATACCACTGCTATTAATAAATAAGGTTTTAAAATTTACTACAAGAACAACAATAAAAATACAACAGAAGTTACAATCCCATAGTGGAAACAGAATCAAACTAAAGCCAATTAAATGCCAAACAAAACAAAAGAAGAATCCACCCTGGTACCTAAAGTTATGTGTGAAGCCAGACATTTTGAAAACAATAAGTAGTCAGTATTCATATATAAAACAGACAAAAGTGTTTGGATTCGGCATAGTAACCCTGTCTGTAACTCTTCTTTTGCTGGTGGATTCAGGAAAATTAGATATTAAAAAGTATGGTTCAAGCATGGTAACACTGTGATTTAAAGTTACGATTTAATTTATTTAAAATGCATAAGGTACTAGTAAAAAGTAAACAAATGTGGTGTGCTGTTGTAATTATATAAAATACTTGGCTTCTATATTTTGGCGTATTGTTTTTCACCTGGTATTTCAGCAACTTTTGTATTACTTAGCCAAACAGCACTTCCTTAGGTGGAGGCAGTGGCTTAAAAACTCTTGGCCGCTCAATCAAGGTTATCGTTGGGTAATCAATATTAGAGGAGAACCCAGGTTCTTTTTCCTGCCCAATATGGCTTTTTGTCTGCACACATGCAGAGGGTTCTCAGTCACTTATGCCTTAATCATCACCTACCTTGACTATTACAGTGCCTTCTACATGGGGCTGCCCTTGAAAAGTATCTGGAAGGTCCAATTGGTTCAAAATGAGACAGCCTGGTTTTGCATGGTTTCGTGCAGACACATATGTGTGTATGTGTCGCCTCTCCTGCTGGAGCTTTATTGGCTGTTGACTTGCTTTTTGATACAATTCAAGGTGCCGATTGTTACTTTTAAAGCCCTACATGGTTTGGAGCCAGGCTCTCTTCATGAAGGACAGTTTTTTCACAGTTAGAGAGGGGAGGCAGGGAATGTTGCAGGGGCCCTCTACTAAGGAGGTACATCTGGTGGAATCTAGAAGGGCCTTCCTCATGGTGGCTCCCTTTGGGGCATCATCCCTGGGGAGATAAGATTGGCCTCCATTTTGAAACTCTTGCAAAGCCCTGAAGCCCTGATTTCATCAATGGGCCTGAGGAATGCAGAGTGGGATGGACCCCATCAAGTGACTTATCTGATTGATTGTTGTTGCCAGGGTACGTGTGGAGGGTATTGTTTTATAGTGTGATATTGGGTTTTTATTTTTGTAAGCCACTCAGTCACTGAGATGAATGAGTGATCATATAAATTATAATATATAATCAAACAGTCCTCTATTAATAACCATAATTGGGACAAGGAACTTGGCCACTAAACAACGTGGTTTGCAAAGTTGAAAATCATGTGACCACAGCAACTATGACAGCAGTTCCAATTGTGGTTCTTAAGAAAATTGTGCATTCTTTAAGCACAATGTGACTGTGAGGTGTGACTTCAAGCATGTCACTCATCATAGGGACACTGCAATGGCTGCAACTTTGAGGACTGGCCATAAGTCTCTGTGTCGGTGTTTTTGTAACTTAGACCAGTAGCTGAATAAATGGTTATTAACAAATGAATACTTGTATATATTCTATTATCTGTTACATTTTTTAAATGAATGTAATAATTTGTAGTGGCTAGAAGAATTGTTTTGCTAGTAGCAATTATATGCTTAAATCTTCACTAAAAACCTTTTGTCAAGTGCTGTTTTGAAAAAAAAAACATTTTTCCCTGTTTGAACTTATTAAAGAATTAACAACATAAAGATTTTAAAGAAGTTAAATTAAAACTAAAGAAAAAAGAAAAAAACCTAGGATTAAATTAAAATTATTGCAAGATGCCAAAGAAAGAGGGTGTTTTGGTCTCCCAGATTGGGAAATATACTATCAGGCAGCATCTTTAACTTGGGTAAAAGATTGGATAATATTAAAAAATAGAAGATTGTTAGCATTGGAAGGACATAATTTACAACTAGGCTGACATGCCTTTTTATGGTATGGCAGACACGAAGCCCACAGCGACACCAGATTAGACAGGCATTACTTTTGGTCTGAAACAAAATCAAACCACAAACATACATAGAAACCCCAGTTTGGCTATATACACTTGAAGCCTTAAGTACACCCGAATTTTTTTAGCCAAGTGAACGCCATTACATAGCAAGAGATCATAAATGAGGCAGGAGGATTAAAATCAAGATAGGAATTGAAAGACCAAGGGGTGGAATTGGAATGGTGGGCTTATTTACAAGTCCAAGGAATGGCCAAGATGTGAAATAATGGGGGATTAGTAGACAACCTACGATATTGGATAAAATATTACTTGGATGAGAGGATAAATTGAGAAGGAAAATTTATATATACTTACTGGATTTTAAGCTGGTGGAAAAGCAGGTAAAAGAAACGATGTTGACATGAGCAAAAAAATTTGGCTACTGTATTAATTTGGATAATTGGGAAACTTTATGGGAAAGAAGAAAAAAAATAACACTAGCCACATTGGATAAGGAAAACTTATATAAAATATTTTATAGGTGGCACCTTCCACACCAGAAAATTGCTCCTAAAATGTACCCAAACACATCACTCAACTGCTGGAAAGATATCAAAGAATATGGATCATATTATGACATATGGTGGAAATGTAGGAAAACAAAGGAGTTTTGGTAGAGAATCCAGAAATGGCTTGAGGAGATGCTAGGTCATAAAATAGAATTCAAACCAGATTTTTTCCTACTTGGAATTATAACAGAAAAATATAATAAAGAGGAGATCTATTTAATAATTCATGTGATTAGGGCAGCAAGGTTAGCCTTTGCCCAAGTAGAAAAACAAAGAAATTCCTGGTGAAAATGACGTAATAAAAAGATATGGACATGAGCTGAGATGGATAAACTAACCTGGAAAATGAAAGACAAAGACAAGATAGAGTATTATAAATTATGGGATAAATTCTGTCAATGGTGGGAAAAAAGGAAGGATCTAAAATCAAAAGAGAATAGGGATGGCAGAACGGATGACCAAAACTGGGAAATATCATAGAAATGTATAGCTGTATAAATGTATTTAAAGTATGTATTTTATGCCATAATATGTATGACAACTAGGATTGTTGGGATGGTTACACCATATTCAATGTTGGCTGTCTGACCATTGTTATATTTTGTAAATCTTTTTGTATGCTTTGCAATATATTGGTTATTTATGGAAAAAATACACTCAAAATTTCAGTTGATTATGAATGTCATATCTGCTGCATTAATCATTGCTTTGTTATGCCTAAATTGATTACAACTTACAAGTGGTTTCTAAATAACTCAGTGTTGTGTTGATCTATAACTGAGCTATTATTTTAAGTGGAAAGCTGAATAACATTCCTGATGGTATTATTTAATGTTCCACTTCAGAAACAAAAGGTAATGAGTTTACCATTACCATTTTTTTCTTAGAACACTAATTCCTTCTTAATCAAAATTTTGATTTGAAAGCCCTATGATGTTATTTATATAATATTGGTATTTTATGTAAAAGTTCAATGTTTTACTGAAAATGTGTCATGAATTTGATTCACTCCTTTTTACCTTTTCTAAAATTCCTGGTATATTAGTATTTGAAATGATTATTATTATTGTTGTTGTTGTTGAAGAATTCCTACTAGAAGGTAACATCCTTTCCCTTTTATTTCAGATTGGAGGATGAACAACCTTTCATTTAGTGAACTCTGCTGCCTATTCTGTTGCCCACCATGTCCAGGAAAAATAGCTTCCAAACTGGCATTTTTGCCCCCAGATCCCACCTATACACTCATGTGTGATGAAAGTGGGAGTCGTTGGACTCTACATCTTTCTGATCGAGCAGACTGGCAATACTCTTCTAGAGAAAAAGATGCTATTGAATGTTTCATGACTAGAACCAGCAAAGGTAACAGGATTGCCTGTATGTTTGTGCGTTGTTCCCCTAACGCCAAGTATACTTTACTTTTCTCGCATGGGAATGCTGTTGATTTAGGTCAGATGAGCAGCTTTTACATAGGACTTGGTTCACGGATTAATTGCAACATATTTTCATATGATTATTCTGGATATGGAGCAAGTTCTGGAAAACCAACAGAGAAGAATTTGTATGCTGACATTGATGCTGCTTGGGTAGCTCTTAGAACAAGGTAAATAGAGTTATATTATTTTACAAAGTTAGTAGAATTTTTGTTTATTCTCATAGTGAATTTGACTGTGTGCATAATAGGCCTAGCAGAAGCCCTCCTGAAAAAGTTTATCTGAGCATTGGGAAAAGTCTGCAGAATGGACCAATTGTGGTATGGGGACTGAGGAGAAAGATAACAGTTAGTGGCTGTATGCCACAGTGACTGTAACCGTGCTCACATTTTCCCCTGCCAGTGTTATTCAGATTCTTTCAATCCTCAGGGAAGCTTTATTAGAGACTTGTAAAAAATAAGATGTGAGGAAATTGGATTCTACTCGCCCTGGTTTGCCCAGGCCTTTGAGAGATTTTACATTAAAAATATCTGTTCATATTGTCTTTTTTTAAATTCACTAAGTAAAATAAGGGACATGTTACTAATTCATGATAAATAATGCTTTTGTTTATATTGTGACAATGCAGTTCAGATCAATAAGGTATAAAGTGTAGGTTAGTAAAGTATTAATATTGATTTATTTTCCATTGACAAGGAAAATCAAGTGAGAGGTGCTAATTGAACCAGTACTTCAGATTAATTCATATCTTCAGAAAATAAATGATTGGAATCAAGCTGATTTAGTGTGATAGGGATTCTACATCGAGTGCTTTCTTATACTAAAGCATTGTTTAAGTTCCCATCATTCTACACCAGGGGTGTCACACTTGCATTGTCATGTGACATATCGTGATTCCCCCCCTTCGCTAACTGGGCTTGGGCGTGGCCAGCATGTGATGTGTCTGACCTGCAGGCTTGATAGCCCTGTTCTAAGCCATCATGTAGTTTATTTAGGTGTAGCTGTATTACAGTAATCCATTTTGATTTGTAAACCATGTTATATGGCTTGCTATATGAACTGTGTCACTAGAGCAACAATTAATTTAAAATAATGGCTTAGTATTAACCTACCTATTGTGGCTCTTCTGTAGCTTGAATATTAAGAATGAAAGTTTTAGGCAGTCATTCTAATATGCATATTTGGAGACATATTTAAGGATATTTTTTGACATACTTTTTTTTAAATCTGGCTACCTCACAGATAATATCTAAGCCTTCTTATCTTTTTACTCTGTTCATTTTTATGTTGAAAAAAATACATTTCAAATTTTTCTTAATTCCTTTGCTTTCCTATATCCTTCCCAACGGCACCTGTGCCATCCTTTCCTCGCTGATTATAGTAGAAGCAGCAGCTGTTGCTGTTTTTTTTTAACTCAGTGTATGCACTACTTGCCTGAATATTTCTGGTTAAACCACACATGCAGTTTCAGCAATATCTTTGTGGATGGTTGCACTGTATTTTTCATTCTTGTTGTGGGTGGAGAGGAACAATATTTGTGAACAAGCTGTTGTCACACTTCTGTTTATCAAGAGCAGTTACTGTTTGCTCCAGTTAGTAGTGGGTTATCTTTTATTGTTGTTACTAGGCATGATGTATTTTTTTAACAAACTAATTTCTTAGTCTTTAAAAAATATGCAATTTAATTGAGGCTAGCTGATGTTTCCAACACATTTCTGTCTTCATCATTCCTAAGTTTTTCAAAAATATTTTTGCATTTTAAGGCACAGTCACTCTTTATGTTTTAATGGTTTAATTACTTGGAAATTTATATAGAAAGAGGGATTTGTTTATTTGTCCTTACAAACTTGCATATGTTAACTAAATAATCCCCTTGATTTTTTTGACTGTGTACAGGATTCTATGTAAGTCTTGAGCCCTACGTAATTATTAGGACCTCTAGTTGAAACAAGATAAACCAGATCCTTGCCTAAATACTTATAAATTAGTAGGTCAGTGTCTGTTGTGATTTTATGATGGAGTAGGGATAAATAATAATTTAAAATTTGACCATACCTTGTATGCTTATTTGTTTTTAAAGCAGATGTTAGTAACAGCAAATGCATTTTAAATGTCTTTTTAGTCAGGTGACAGAAGTTGAGAATTGTATGATCTCTAGGACCTTTTATACTTTTGAGTAGTTCCTTGATCAGAATACTTCCTAATATTTCTTAATTAGAAATTGTGCAGTTACTAGTATACTTTTTGCACATGTTCTAAGATAGGGGTGGGAGGAGGGTTGCTGATGCTCTAAATCAGTGTGCTTGAATTGAACTGAAATTTCTAGTTGTGTAAATGTAACATCACAGAATTACTCAGGCAGATGACAGCTGATGAGAATTCTGGTAGTACTCCACACACCTAGAAGTTGCCAACTTTGGAAAACACAGCTCTAAATATTGAAGTACTGCTTGCTCATTGCTTGTTTGGCTTCCTGACTGGCATTCTAGTTGGCATAAAACGGAAGTTGTCATTCAGCAAAAAAGGAGCATCATACATTCCTCTCACCAGAAAGAATGAGGTGATTCTGTTTGTGTATGTAAAATCAGTTTAGAAAAATGTAATTGGATTAATAAATTCCATGTGCTATGTGTTTTAGAAAGCAATATAGACATTGAACAGCCATCTGAGATGACGAGTATCTGTCAAACGTGGAATGCCATTTGTATAAGCTCATCTTTAGACACTATTTAAAAAAACATACTAATGACTATTTTTTTAGTCTTAAAAGTATAATATTCTTGGTACATTTCACTTAAAAGTATTTGCCTTAATATAATTTTTTGTACTTATTAAACTTTTTACCCTTCATGAAGGGAATAAAATGATTTATTTTTTACATTCTGTAAGGTACATAATTTCACTATTTTACTTGCGCTTGTATATTTACTTTATTCATAGCATATTTCATCACTTTCATTTTTGTAATTTTTTTTATTTTATATCATATTTCATAACTTTGAAATTACATTAAAAAACTACTTTTTCAGATATGGAATTCGCCCTGAAAATGTGATTATATATGGCCAGAGCATAGGAACTGTGCCATCTGTGGATCTTGCTGCTCGTTATGAAAGTGCTGCTGTAATTCTTCATTCTCCTCTGACCTCAGGAATGAGAGTAGCTTTTCCCGACATAAAGAAGACATACTGTTTTGATGCATTCCCAAAGTAAGCTACTGTGTTTTTTTAAAAAAATGTAGTTAGAAATTAGTTATGTCATCCATATACTCTTTTTTTGCTTGAATGTCAAAAGAAAAATCATTAAATAAACCTGTTTTGGGTAACTGGCCTTTTTTTTACTTTAATGCTCCTATATATCAGATAAACATTAAACAAACTCTATGGGTTGCAATAAGGCCTGCCCATCTGCACACAGGTAGTCCTTGACTTATAGCATTTGTTTAAAGATTGTTTGAAGTTACAATGACACAGATATAAGTGGTTATGACTGGTCCTCACACTTAACAACTATTGTAGCCTCCATCCATGTAGTGCTTCCATCTTCCTCAAGTCTTCAGCATCATTAATGTATTGCTGTAAAATATTGTCTTATTCTTTGAAACACGGAGGTGGTGTTGGGAAACTACGGGGTAACTTCCCCTTAGAAAAAACTCACTTTATAGTTTTTTCAGTAACAGTAGAATTCTGCTATATATACACAGCAGGATACCAATCCTGTATTCCCCCACAAATTTTTTTAATTTATACGTGAATTTGTGTGACCTGGTTTTGAATATCTCCACCAAATAAACTTCTAATGGCACCCTGTTAATAAAGCATGGTAAATATTCATTTTAACCATTTATGCATGTAAGACATCTGTGGAATTTTCTACTATGTTATTTTTTTCTTCTGTGTTTCTGTAGTATTGACAAGATATCTAAAATAACTTCTCCGGTGTTAATAATCCATGGGACTGAAGATGAAGTGATTGACTTTTCACATGGCCTAGCATTATTTGAGCGTTGCCAAAGACCTGTGGAACCATTGTGGCTTGAAGGGGCAGGACATAATGATGTGGAACTTTACGTACAGTATCTTGAAAGATTAAAACAGTTTGTATCACAGGAACTGGTGAATTTGTAAACTGTTTTGTTTAGTTACTTGTTGAAATTCATTGCTGAACTCCAGATCTTAATAGCTACAACATGAAACCTGATGGTTTTGTTTTCAAATCAGGTCAGTTGCCTTCATAAATGTACAGGTAAAATGATTTGTAAACATAATTAATGAAGGTTTTAATGCCAGTATTAACTGGAATTGTAGATGATGGAACAAAACCTGTGTAGTTTATATATTTTGTGCAAGTTTTCTTATGTACATAAGTCAATTTGCAAATCTTTTTAAGATGTACAAAAGTCTTAGAAGGAAGTAAAATTTTAATTATGTAAATTCTGATGCTGTAAACGTGTTGCCAAATGCTTTAGCATATCCCAAACAAGTTTATATACAATATTTTTAAAACATCTCAAAATGTGACATGTTCTGTTGCACAGGTATAATTGAAGCAGTTATAAAATACAAATAGCCATTGCATTTGAAGGAATAAAAAAGAATGAAGACAACCACTTGAATTTTACAGGCCTTATTATAGGGAGCAAATCAAAATAAGTATTTTATTACCTTGTCTTCTTCTCAATGTTTTTCTTTTCTTAACTGATTAATGGCCAAAAATGCTGTTTTCAAAGCACTGCTCTATTAATAAGGCCAATAGAAACAAAATAAGGAACCGATATCGGCAAGTAATCTAAGGAACTTTATATACAGCTATTTTAAAATAATCATGTAAAAATCTTCCAAAAAATCTAATCTTGATTTGAGTTTTTATATAGACAAACATACAAACTTACAGACTAAGTTGACACTTTGATTTGAATGTTTTACAATATAGAATTGTTTCAATTATTATGAAAAGTTTACTAATGTACTCCTCTACAGTAAAACAAATGTTGACAACTCATCATAAAATAAGCTGCCTTTCCCTAGAATACATTTTTGCTTGAATAAAATTAAAATATAGCCTGACTTGTAAGCAAAATAATATTCAAATACACACTGTGTTTCTAATTTTAAAGCCTTATGTAGTTAACCTATTCTGCTTATTCTTGTGATTGTCTGAGAATATTGTATGATGTATTGTAAATGCTTAGATTCTGATGTGTTTAACTCTTAAGAAAAATTCTACAATTCTGAAGTGTTTGTGCAAAACATAAACTGTTCCTGATTAGTTCTTTCTCTGTGAATACAGTAAGAGAGCACAATTTCTGATGTGACTAAAACATCTTGCTAAAATCTAATGATTCCTAAAACCTAGATCGATTTCTTGTTGCCAGAGCTTTACTACTTATAGCATCCACTTAGGGGATAGAAGACATTTGACAAGTGTATGCTCCCATTTTGAGCAAGCCATTGTGGCTTCTGATTAAATTGCTTTTTTGATTTTATAAATGAAGGAGTTAATATATTAAATATATAAGGCAAACTGTGAGTTGTCACAATAGCTAGCAAATGTTTGTCAGTTACAGTGTTAGATCTAGGAAATGTAATGATTCAATCCATACCATTTAAAAATAATATTTCAATTAATTTTAATATGTTTAATATGCCTAAGCCAACCTTCATGAAGTCTTTGTATCCCATGGCAATTTGATCATGCAGAGATTGAATCCAAGAAAATTAGCAACCAGTTCTTTGTTTGAGATGCTGTTTTACCAGTATAGTTTAAAGGAAATCTGTTATTGATATATTTAAAAATACATACCTTCTCCAGTTAAGAGTGATGCACTAGCAATTGGATTCAGTTTTAGTTATTAGTCCCATAGACTTAATGACTTCATTGGGTATATTCCAAAATCAATAAAATCTCAAATGATTTGAGCTTCAACATTGATCCTAAAAAGAAAATCAATTACTTTTTGGTAGTTTAACTTTTTGACTTTCAGATTAAAAATACTACATCTTTTCTCTAAAATGCTTAATAATTCAAATTAAAAGTTGCTCCAGTAAAGTTCAATTTAATATCAATACTGTTTCATATATCCTTTCTTAGAACAGTGGAATAAATAGTGACAAAACTGACTATCTACCAGCCAAAGATGTAGATTGGGATTGATGAATATATGAATTACTGTTGTGTACTGGTGCAGACAACTTGCCATTTCACAATACGGTGTTTGCAACTGTATGTATCAGTAACAAGCTGATTTATATTATTATGTTGCCCTACATTTCAGATTGTACTTACAAAGAATATAGAATAGAATTTGCCATTCTGTATGATTTGGTTGTTAGATAATGAGTTTTCCCCTAGTGGCTATTATAAACAGTAATTTACAGCTATAGCTGTCTGTCTCACAATCATCTGCATACATGTAGGAGAAGTATATGGGCAAAGTTGTGCATTTATTTATTAGCAGTAAAGAGATAAGTACTGCCTTGGGATGTGGCAACTTAATGTCAAAGATGTAAACACTATACTTCCGTCCATTCCATCCATATTAAATAAGCATATGTTTTACTTTACCAAAACAAATCAGTGATGACTTTTAAGTAATCTGAATTATATATTTTGATGCGTACTGGCTCTTATGGGGTGGGAGAAATATGATTCCATCTAATAGGACACAAGCATACTATTAAGAAACAATATGTCAATTTTATTTACTAGTAAAATTGTACTTCTAAAGCATATTTTGTACAGTAATTTTTAGAAAAAGAGAAGGGTGGCAAATTGCCTTCCCCCACCGCAAAAAGAGACTTTAAGAATTTGGCAGGTGTTTAAGGCAATACTGACAGTTCCAGATCGAATTTGTTTCTGGTTCTTCATTATTACTGATTCAGTCGTGGTAATTTCAGCAGAACCCAGAGATAAAAGCCATTAGTGAAAAAAGCTTTGCCATCTTTATTATGGAATTGGTGGTTTTAAAAAAACTCTTTACACTAATATATTCACTTTTGTGCTGTGTCAAGCTGGGTAACTATAAGGATCACTGATATGCTGCCCAATTGGATGCTATAGTTTGCAAGTAAATTGATGTAATTGTCTGGTTTAATACTGCACACTACCTCAAACTGACCCTATTACTCTTGGGTAGTTGAGCCTCCACATTTGGAAGTGTGGGTACAAGGTAATGACAGATATATGCATTATTCCAGAAAATAGAGTAAACAATTTAAAGAAGTCTTGTAGGTGAAAACTGTTTAGATTTAAGTTAAATCTTGAATGTTAATCTTTACTATGTTTGCTTGTGTTTGTCCTTTTGTTTAACATTGGATTAATTCAGTGTCAAGCCTGGCCCTAAGCTTTACTCTGGAATTATTTCTGTTTTAAAAATCCTGCTAATCATTGTACATTCAGACAGCTCAAATAAAACCTAGCTTTTGATTACAGTGTTTCAATTTTTTTATAAATGGTAATGGAATCCTGTTTTCAGCAATATTGTTTTGTAATTTTCACCACCATGTAATTTTGGTCTTCTTTCAGAAGATAACTGGAACATATCAGTATGGCCTAAATTTAGGAAATATTGCTTATGGAACTTCTTTTGTTTTGGGGGTATGTGTGCAATTGAAATTGTTGAAGTGGGAATAATTAAATTTCTCAAGTGCATGCTGGAGTTGGCTGGTTGACTATTAGCAGTATAAAAAAAGTTTTCATCAGTGGGAGCAGTCTTTCTTTGTGAAGTGTAAAATTGAACCTAATCCTGGGAACTACTATACTGGTATAATAATAAATGTATGTACAGACTGCTGCCAGTGTGCAAAACCTCAGGACTAAGGCTAGGGCAATGGAAGAAACCCAATTTAAATGTATTAATATCATCCTTGCATATTTAATATCCCCTTTCTACCCCATTAAAAATCAGTTTGGTGATATATGTATTCATTATTCATTTCCTTTTAAGAAAAATTATCTTTATGCTATCTGGTAGTAATAGTAAAATATTAGTCCACTGTTAAAAATTTGGCAGAGAAATCATAATTCCAACTCTCCTAGCTTCATTATCAATCTACTTCATGCTACCAAATCTGAGTTTTATACTGTTAGTATCAGAGTGCATGTATGAGATGAACTTTCAGGACTGAATATTGCAATAGACTGTGTACTGAAAAATAAAATCCCACTAAAAATAAATGATTTAATTAAGACTTTCAGTTTAGTTTCTAAGGGAGCCCTTAATCCCATGGATGACTCTGCTAAGAGAAAAATTTGGTATATTTGTTGAGGATTCATCCATTCTGGTTCACATTTATACTTGCATACTAAAATTTAGGCACCTCAGGTAAAATTGTATGTTTCACTGAATTTCCAAGCAACAGAACATATATCAACCTTTAGATAGTATAAATTTAAACATTAACTATTTCTGCTAATCAAAATAAGCATACTATTTATTTGCAGATTCAAAAAGTAAGTTGGAAGAGGACTGCCTAAACTTTTTGCATGGATCTGTATAATGATCAGCAAGGGTTCTGTGAAAATGCTATACTCTTTAGCAAAGAGACATTAAAAGGCAGGGTGTGCATTAACAATGAAGAAAAATGGAAATTCATCACCAAAAAAGATCCCGTTCAGAATATTTTTTTATATACAGGTGTGCAATTGTTAGAGAAAATGTCTTAATGGAATTTTAAAAGGAAATATTGTACATCTCAGTAAAATGGAAAATATGTAAATTATCAGAAGAGGCTGATATAGAATAGGCATCTTTAAATTTCTTATACTTCTTCCAGAACTAAAGTTTGAATTGAACAAATAGTATTGAAAGGCATAATTGGATTAACGCCTGAAAATGTATATTATGATAAGTCATCAGTATTTAAGCTAATTCATCTTTACAGTTTTTGTCATAACACCAATTTTCTTTATTCAAACTATTTTTAGGAGTTTGTAAAAAAAAAAAAAGCATATCCACTTTGTGTTTTGTGCAACAGAAACAAAATACCTTAATCTTTTGCTCAGCAGTTACATTTTTCACAAAAGCTAGTTTGGTGAAACAAACTGAAATGAGACAGTAGATCGCAGTACGGCTTTGCTTCAAGGAAAAATGTCAACTCAAAACTAACAATGAAATTCTTTTCAAAGCTTGGACATCTGTGGCCAGGTGAAACTGACAAACATTAAAATAAGTTTGCATTTCTGAAAGAATGAAGACTAAAATTCCTATCCATTTCACTTTTTAGAGAAAGATAACTTGTCCTGTTCATGGCTTTGCTATCTGAATGAGACAGATTGGTAAGAACTAGATTTTTATACTGTAGTAGGCTTCATTAGACTATTTTAATGATTGTTCTTAGAATGAATGTATGCCCTCTACTGACACAAACTTGTATTGCTTAACTGGTTGATATTTGCCTGTACAGTATTTAATCTGTTGCTACAAGATAAATTTTAAAAAGCTAGTTTAAACTCTGATGTTAATTACACTTATATATTTAAAATAATTCATTCTAGAATATTCTAAACTACATTACATTTCAATAGTAGAAGCATCCTAATTAGTTTTGCTTCAATTTGTCTCACATTGTCATGGTTTTTAAAAGAGCAAAGTTTAAGTAATTTTTTTCAAGGAGCTGTATTTCACAAAACAGCATCTTCAATTGCCTTAATTCTACTAGGTTATCATTTTCCTCTACTAAACAGTATATCATCTCTTAATTATTAAATTATAACATAATTTAGAAATATATTCTTAGTTGTAGAAAGAATACAACTATTCTAAAATTGCCATTTCCACAACCAACAAAGATTCAAAGATTGCAATGTGGGTGCTTGGTTAGTCCCACTAATTATTCAAGAGGATGTAGAATTTTTAAACTTACTTCCGGATTCTGAATTCTGCCAAATGGCAAAAAGTACTCATATATCAACTGTTCACAAAAACAAATGTCAGCTCTTTCCTTAAAGTATTACTTGTTTCTAAATTATTTTCCTGTATTGTTTAGATTAGGATTGTTAAAGGATTTTTGGCTAATAATAATAGCCAATAAAATACCATACTTTCATGGGTATTAAAAAACTTTCCTCCCTTTCAAGGAGTTATATATGTTTTTCTTAGTCTCATTAGTGGAATCTGGCCTTTGTATGGTTTCCTAGATAATAGCTAGCAACTTCACATATATTAATGTTATGTGTTGTAATGTTTCTGCACAAACATGTTTTTGAATGACAAACATTCTGAATGGGAATGCTAAATAGCACCCTGTGTAATACATACACTGAAGTGGATGATTCTTACTCCAGTTGATGTTGATTGCAGAAGCAGTATTTCAGAATGAGTATGATGAAATGCCAGATTAGTAACAGATCACTGTACTTCCTGTTTTTGTGCAACATTTGCTAATAAGAATGATGCACAAGTTTCCAGTAGTCCATTCAGTTAAGTGACAGTTGTGTCCCAACAGAATAAAGGGCACATAATGGTACAATGACTATACAGAAAATAACACTATTATTAAATCATGAGTGGCATAGATAAACTACAACAATAAATTTTAATAGAAAATAGGTTCCTTAAATGCTAAATTCTACTACAGCCACAAACAATCATTTTTCATTTTTATACTTAGGGCAAGGAACGTTACAGAAGAAGTAATTAAATATATATGCTTTGAGACTGGTTCGTGTAATTTGTTTAGTCAGAAAGAGTTACATGTTTTAATTGAAATACTTTACTGAATTTTCCACATAACTTTTAAGGAAGTGATCATTCTCCCATATTATCTGATCCTATTAAAGTTCAATATTATGTACCATAAAAATACAGGATTCTACTTCCAAACCACATCCTTTTTTGAAGGATTAAATGTCATATCTGTAGACAGATTATTTTGCATTTGGCTTCTTGCTTTCTAAAACTTTGTATTCTAAAATCCATTTTCTATAATATAGGTAACCATATGTATTAATTGTATGCAAAGGGTCTTTAAGGACTCTGAATAATAATACATCATAGGCTTTTCCCCCCCAAGAAAATCTCATTTAAAAAGCAATTTGTGCCTTTTCCTTTAGCCACTGGTTAGCACAGGATATCCTGCCTTTCCAATGATTATTCTGCCATGTTTCAATTGATAGTTAAAAAATAGTTGCAAAAGTTTTTCTAGAATCCATGGATTAATGGAATTATAAATACATAGGAATTTATTTTCAGCTGAAAGGGTCAAGAATGTTTCCACGTCATTCACATCTTTGAGATTCCTGCTACTCGGATGCATTTTATCGCTGTGTTTTACAATATATGGGCAAGCAATACAGAAGAATATGACTAAAATACACTTCTTGTATCCAAAGACTATTCCAAGGGGAAAAAAACATGTTTTACCATGTTCTATAACAGAAGTTACTGGATATTATAGTGTGATACCATGTCTTAGGAACTATGATGAAGATAATGTGGTAAATTATGTAACACAAGAGTTTATGAAACTAGAATAATTCAGAATATGGGTTTTTCTTGTCATGCTACTTTAACATTCACTTAGATCAAGTCTTCTACAACGGTAATTTTCCTATACTGGAAGCAACATTGACTTTAGATAATTTTAAAGCATACTGTTGCTTTATACCATAGAAGAGAAAGTCCATTATCTCTCTATCTCTTCCCCTTGGGGAGATTATCTGACCACACTAATAGCAATTCCACTATTATTAAGGGATGTAGGAAGTTAGCACCCACCCCTTTCCTAGAAAAATGAAATATCCTGGGAAATATTTAAAAGGCAGAATATTTCCCCTAAAAAAGTAGAAACTCAGAAGCAGAAGCTTACCCCTATCTTTGTTAATGGGTGGGCCATTAAGGCCTGGGCCAGAATACTTTACATAACAAAGTTCTCCAGGTAAAGCTATAGCAATTGCCAAAAGCCCTTTCAGTTCATCATCCAGCAAGGCTCAACCAAGCCTAGAACTCAGGACAGCCTACAGAGTTGCCCCTGCAATGGCCTCATGGGAGTCTGACAACCAATCAGAATACAAGCTCTAATTCAAATTCCAACAAAGGTTATAAAACCCAGGCACTCTCAGCATATCAGCCTTGTTTCTTAATCTTCTCTTTTCACCTTGTAGCATGTGATCATCTGTTTCACTTTGGAGCTCTAAGCCATGTGGTCTTGTCCACCATTAAACCATCTTCCCAAACAGCCTCCATGTTTCCAGTGTCTTTTTCCCCACTTGGAACTGAACCCAGAAGGATAATTCTTCCAACAAGGAGAAGATATTTATAAGAAAAGTGGACTTCACATATGGACCTACCCTTGAATGAGGAGGTCCTTGGTGCTCTTTGAGCTTGGTTTTCTTGCAGAAGTTTCATTTTCCAAACTAGGTTAAAGTCACCAGTGCTGAATGTGAATAAGCTCTATATAACTCAGTGGGACTCTGAATAGGAATGTATTAAATTATGCTGTTAAGTCACTTAACATTGAAAGGTAAAATTAGCAATGAAATGCTTGTGATTCTAATGGTTGAAATATCACAATATTTGGCTCACACCAGGGTGTCACATGAGACAATTCCTGTTTTTCTAAGTCAGAAAAATAAGAGCTTGGCATGACATCCTGAACACAGAATCTGAGATAATGCTCTTCCTGTACCAGTGTCAAGCCTGGATATTTATTCTCTGAAAGCAAGGAGGATCATTTGCTCCATTGTTGACTACTCTATAGAGACAAACTACAGTAAAACGCTGCCTCAGCTCCCTGCATTCTCATTTTCATATATACATGCTGTCATCAAGGAGGTAAGCATTAAAATACTTTATTCTATAATGTACTTTCAATTTAAATCTACTTATACAGTCTGATTTTCACAATTACCAGAATATATATTATTATGGTAACGGAGAATTCAGACTATTTTTTTATAAAGTAATTTTGTCCCAGAGGCTGCTTCTAACATTCACAGTTGTATTCTTGTGACTTTCCCTTGGTATTCTTTTTTCTTCATGTATTTTTTCCTTATTTTCCTTTAAAAAATATTTTCAGAGGAACAATACTGTTTGTAGAACCAAACTGTACTTAACTACCTGCTGAGCCAGATTTCTAACTTATCCCGAGGGTGCTTTTTCAGGAAGGAGGCAACTGGACTTTCTTTTTTCTTTGAAGACGTTTCGCTTCTCATTCCAGAAGCTTCTTCAGATCTTTAACTTACATTTGATAGCTCTAATTTAACAAACAAATCATATAGGATTTAAGGGTACTTATTATATGATACATTGAATGTGGAAATATATTAAAATGTTTTAGACTCACAGTTGTCTGAAATGCAGCATTCTTGTCCATAGGTTAATGCATTTTTTTATTTTACTGTTAAAGAACAACTCTTTGTTTTGTTGTATCTATAAGTGTATTATCATAATATTTATTATGACCAGTTCAAACTGGAACTGACATTTTTTATATGCTGTTAAGGAAAAATACCTCTTTTGTACTGCTGCTTGTTTAAAGGAGAACAATACATCTATTTGTCTAAATTTAACATAATAAAGCTAAATAATTCACATTATTTATTATGAATATCATTTCAAAGAAAAATAGATTTTTGGAAAATATATACTGATTATTGATAGTTTTTCTGCCCAGCGTCAATGTGGAACATCATCAAGAACAAACAAGAAAATGTTGAGCAAATGACAAAGGATAAATGGATTTTTTAATCATCTTCGATCTTGTGTAAAGTTCCACAGGAGAAGAAAACCCCTATTATTCATTTCTGTTATTGAGGTACTGCATGGGTATCCACCAACTTCGCCCACTCCTGGTCTTTAGGTATAATACATTATTAGCTAAGTAAATTGACATAGTGGTTTTTAATCAAAACAACTGATCAAGTCAAGGATACAACTTCATGTTTCCAAGAAGTCATTTATTTTCTCTCCTCCAGAGTAGGCATACACAAATAGTGCTTTGTTACACTAAAGCAGGGAGGGGTGTCAAACTCAATTTCATTGAGGGACACATAAGGGCTGTGGTTGATGGGGGGGGGCTGACTGGGTGGGCATGGCCAGCTTGATGCCACTTACTGGACAGGGCTGGGTGGGTGGGCGTAGCCAGCTTGATGTCACTCCACAAACTGCTGACATGTTTCCTCTTCGCATTGGATAGACGGGGCTGAAGCCACGCTGGCCTGATGTTTCCTCTTCACATTGGGTAGACTGGGCCGAAGTGATGCGGATAGACCAAGCTGTAGTAGAGTGGGTAGACTGGGCTGAAGCGACGCAGGTCAGCCCCTTACATTTTTCAGGATAGCCCCATGGACTGGATCCAATCACATCACAGATCAAATCCAGTCCACAGGCCTTGAGTGTGACACTCCTGCACTAAAGGCTGTATTTTACAATTTTCAAAGTCTTTATGGGGATTTTACCTTATAATGCTTATCAATAGGAAAGCAACTGATGCTGTTTGGTAAGCCACTGGCAACCAGTCATCTTAGGCAGCAGGGACAGAAGGGTGCCTTGGGGCTCATGAATTGAGCTAACATGGGGCCTTCCATTCACACGAGGCTACTATATGACCAGTTTACAAGAGAGACTAAGTATGTAAGGATAATACTGGCAAAGTGTATGGAGCTGTTATACAATAAGTATGCAATATGTGCAGTTGATCTTTATTAACTAAATAATTCATAAAGGAATAACTCAGAAAATAAATGAAAAATATCTTTTATAGAGTGGTTGCCATTCCTAAAAAATATCAGCAATAGAATAGGACATTAGTCTAACACAGGTCTATTCAGTTGTAATTTTACTTTTGCAGTTGGAAGTCCTTGATTTAAAACTCTTAAAAACCTGATTATGGATTTGCTAACAACTTGCATTAATTCCTGTGGCGCCATTCACTATTGCAGGCTGGGATTGTTAGGCAATAAAGTGATTTCATGAATATCCCTAAACACAGAGAAGTCCTGGATTCTGTAGCGGCTGCGAAGTTGCCAAGTGAATATCCTAACAGAACCTGTTCTTTGTTAACAGTTTCTCTGTAGAAACTCAGGAAAACCGCCTCCGTTTGGTAGCAGTTCCTCCGTTTGAAAACTGGAGGTGATTGAGGGGCCCCTGCGCTTCCAGGGGCAACCGCAAAAAGGGCAGGAAAAACGCACGACAGGGTTAGCTTCCCGTTTTCCCAAGCCCAGTTGTGGGAGGGAAGGCCCGCGTCTGTGGCCTACCTTGCAGCACTAACCGAAAATTTCATCACAACTAGCAGTCGCCTCCATCTGTTAGGATGAAGGGACAATAGCAGTTCCTGGCTCCTTGCGCAACCTCCGATTGCTTCATGTACAACTCAAAAGGAGCGAGTGGCGTTCAAGGAATAAACCCTTCGGTCGGGAAGGGAGGAAATGTTCTGCAAAACAGGCTCGCTACGGGTCGGGGGGGAGAGAAACAAAGTAGTGGAAGACGGGTAGGTCTTTTGTTAACTATGTGGAGTAGATTCAAGATTAGGCAGTTCTTTTGCATACTCGAGAGCTCTGGAAGGCGACAGCCACAGCCGTGAGCGCATTGGCTTGCAAATATAAGCCAAGTATTAAATTCAGCGAAAGTGTTTGCTTCCGATTAAATCAGGCAACGGGGTCAGTTTAATTTCAATTTATTGTCAGCTGCTGCACTCCCGTCCGGCTGCTGCCAGTCTAAGAGAGTCCCGTAACTCGGGGATTGACGAGAAAACCGACCGCGGTATTTGTAGGCGGACTTAAGGCGTCCATTGTGCCTGGGCGTTGCTCAGAAAGGCGTCAGGTGTCGTTTGGCTAGAAGCGCGGTTGTCTTCCGATCTTTAATCTCACTACCGCCTCAGCAACAAGCGGCTGCAAAAGAGTCTGCGTAGTTCAAAAGCCCGGCAAATCAGCAGCAGCAGCAACAACGCGCGTGGGCGGCGGGGCAAAAGCCGGCTGTGCCTTTTGCTTTGGTGAAGGAGTTCCGAATCGGCCTTGCATCCTTCGCGTTCGTTGCAATGCCACCGAAATACGCCGAGCGCTTCCGAGATGGAAACTCGAGCGGTCAGGGTGAGGTGGAAGTCCACCACGATTCCCCCTCGCGCAAAATAATCTCCACGCACTACCCACGGCGGTTCCTTCCCAGGCCCTGTCGGAGAGGGGGCGTGAAGCCTCCCCGGGCGCCGATTTTCTCTGTTCCTTCCTCCCCCCCGCCTTCCCCAACAGCCGGGGTGGGACCTCGCGGAAGGCTCCACCCTGCCAAGCTGAGGGGGGAAAAAAGAAAGGCTGGTAGAGTCCCGCCGGGGAGACGCGGGCAAATGTTGTTGGGGGCGGTGAGGAGAGGGCGAAGGAGGCGCCTGGAGCCGACTGGGCGGAGCGGCGCTGCGTCGGGCAGGGCTGTTTCGCCGCCAGCGGGGCGTGAAGGGGGTTCGGTGCCATTGGGAGAAGCGGCTGCGGTGTACGAGAGAGAGGACACCATGCCTCAGCCACCTCCGCCCTGAGCTCCTTCCCGCCGTCTCCTCCTCCTCCTCCTCCTGCCGTCCTCGAGGCTCCGGTAAGTGCCGTCTTTCTCCTTCTAGCAGGCAGGCGCTTTCCCTCCGGGATCTTTTGGGAAGGAGCCGCGCTCCCGCATTCCTGGCGAGCGCTTCAGGGCTCCCTTCCCCCCACCCACCCACCAACTGGACTTCCCGCTCTGCCTCCTTCCCCCTCCGGCTCTTTCTGTCTTACCCGGGATCTTTTCTCTGGTGCCTTTTTTTTGTTGTTGTTCTTCGGTCGCTGCCTGCCTCTCGCCTTTCTCCCTCCTCGGCTACAGAGGCGCCTGCTCGGTATCCCGCGAGTTTTCTTTCAAATGCAGAGCAGCTGCCCCAGCCTCCTTGCAAACTCCGAAGGAAGCAAAGAAAAAAAGTTGCTCCAGCCCCAAATAATGGGGCCACCTTCTCCCTCCCTTTTCGCTGAAAGCCAAAATATGCCTGTTGTAGCAAGCGAGAGCCGGGAACGGCACAGATAGTCCTCCACTTAAGGACTCAGTTAGTGACCGTTCAGTTACAATGGCACCAGGGAAAAAAGTGACTTAGGATCGTTTTTCACAGTTACGATCTTTCCCTATATCACCATGATCATGTGATCAAAATTCATATGCTTGGCAACTGGTTCCTGTGTGTCCCATGATCATGTGATCCCCTTTTGTGGTCATATGACAAGCAAAAGTCATTGCCAGATTCACTTAACTGGGTTATTTAACATTTATGGTTCACTTAACAACTGAAGCAAGAAAGGTCATAAAATGAGGCAAAATTCACTTTAAAATGTCTTACTTAACCGAAATGTTGGGTTCAATTGTCATAAGACGAGGACTACCTTTACCTCACTCCCAGGACTGTTTTGTTAAGCTAACCCCTCAACTGTCGTCCCATCTCTCTTTTGAGTGCCCTACTGCAGCCTTTTCACCCCATTTTCTCTTTGGTGGTTGGTGGCTAGCTTCTTCAAAGCAGCTGCTCCTACTGCTTAGCTGGGGAGAAAATATTTCAGAATTCACTTTTTTTTTTAAAGTGGAACAGAAACATGAACCCATTTCTTCACTTCCTTTTCTTTTCTTTAGACATTCTCCACCTCAGTTAGCTTTTTGTGGTTTGCAGCTTCCACATTCCTTACCAGTGGCTTACTTCAGGCAGCTGTGGCCACTGGTTGATTATGTGCCATCAAGCCTGTATCAGCTCTTGAAAGCATTTAGATTTTCTCCATGATGATGTGTGGCTCTAATCTGACTTTTCAGATCTTCATTGTTGAAACTGATCCTTCTTTTTTCCTTCTGCCTTTCCCAGTATAGGGAGACTAGACATGTCTTTTAAACTTAAAGTTTGAAACTTGAACTGAAACTTAAACTCTTGTTGGTTTTTCATCCAAAGATAATCAGGTCAGGTTTTTGTACTTGTTGGAAGGGTCAGTTAAGTGTCCCCACCTAATTGGGCTAATTGAATAATGCTGGTTTATAAAACCTTAAAATTCTGTGTATATGCTTGGTCACTGAACTCAAGAAGGATATTGCAAATTTGAGAAGAGTGCTGAAATTGGCAACCAAAATTATTAGAAAATTAAAATACGTAGACTGGAATTGGCAGCTTTTACTTGAGATGGAAAACAGATATGGTATGGAAAGAATGGTCTTCTCGCAATGTTAAATCTTGGTATCATCTATTGAAACAAAGTATGAGATTCAAGGTAAATCATAGAAAATCCTTCTTTTAAATCTGTCACAATTAATTTCACCAGCTTAGGTGTTTTTAAAAGGGGTCTACCTCAAGTCATGGAGGATCAACTTCTGGCCTTGATGGTTGTAACTTAAATACCAACCATTGCATTGAATGGAAGTAGGTAGTAAACTTCTGTTTGTGCTTTTGACACGAATTGGAGGGGGGAGGGGTACTTTATGTTAAGGAAATCCTCTTTAAGCTGCTGTTGCTGATGTGGAACTGTCTTTCACCTATGTAGCTCAATCCTGGCAATTTTAAGACATGTGGACTTCAACTTCTAGAATTCCCCAGCCAGGCATGCTGATTGGTAACACCTGGTATAGACAATGATAATTCCACTAGCCATTGATAATTGTCTGTACACAGGGCAGTTGATGGAAGTTATAAGCAACATCAGAAGAATTCTAGGCTGATCCTAGACTGGACTAAGTAATTTCTCTCAAATATCTCTAGGAAAGGAACTCAACATTGAAACAAGCAAAACAATATTTTGTTGTATTAGGAGGTATTCCAGAGAAAGAGGAGAAAAACTGCTATTTATGGGCATAATACACACACAGACACACACACACTTGTTTTCTGTATTGTAGTCAGTCCATCTATTGAAGATGATATTATCCTGTTCAAGACTGGCAAATGGGATGTGGTCCACAGATTGGTCCCCTCAATGACTTATTGTCACACGGCCAAAATTGGCAGCATTATTCCCTCAGCTCTGCCCCCTGCTTTCCAGGAAAGAATGGCTATGGAGCAATGGGAGCACTTTGAAGATCCCCAAACAGAGTGCCTCCAAACAAGCTCTTGCTCAATGTTAGCTGGCCTACACTCTTGGTTTTGGGAAAAGTGGAAGATGGCCAAAACAAATGAATTTCTAGCATCCTTTTGGGAAAAGCAAGAGATGGCCAAGGACAGAACTGTTCAAAATTCTATTAGACTGTATGTATATATGCACAGAACTCAACTGTATGAAATACAGAATTGTATCCAACAGACAAAGTTGCATGTTAATAATTTCATGTGATACCGTGTTTCTCATATAATAAGGCCGGGTCTTTTTTCTTTTTTTTTTGAGCCCCGAAAAAATGGCTAGGTTGTCTTTTCAGGGGTGACTTAATTTTCCCTTGCATCTTCGGGCGGGCGGGCAGCGACAGCTTGGATGTTGACCTCGGCGTTGGGGCACTTCGTATCGGGGTCAATGCAGGCAGCACCATATCCGGGTGTGCAACAAAAGTACTTCCTAACGGCAAGCTCCCACCATTCCCCCATTTTGCATGTTTTAATATAGGCCTTAATTTGGGGGAGGGGCTTAATTTCATTTCATGCCTATAAAACATGCTGGGACTTCCTATTGGGGGTGGCCGTATTGTTGGAGAAACAGGGTAGTTCTCATGAATCAAAAAGCTAAATCTTTTTAAAGCCTGTTAATACATCTTGAATTCTTTAATGAAAAGTACTACATTCCTTACATATGCCAAGATGGTGTGTGGGTTACTTCTGGCCTGCACGTTCTTGCTGAAACAAAATGGAAAACCTTTGTTTTGTGAGTTCCTAGCCAAAACTAAGTAAGAATACTCAGTGTAATGAAATTAGACAAAAGGAAAACTTATTCTTACAGCCTTGGAGATGTTTGTCTCATGTGGGAGTTCAAGCATTAGATATTAGCTCCTATCTAGTTTTAATAGCATGCTCAGTCAATTATAAATATAATACTGGCAGTAACGATGTAGAAATGGGTTTTGTAGTGATAGTGTATTATGCTGGCATTAACTATGACAATATAAAGCTAATTAGTACAAACGCTATGGGTGAAGGCATAATTAAGACCATAGCCAAAGGCTAGTTTAAAAAGTATCTTTATTTGCACTCGGCATATGGCTCAACATAGAATTTAATTATCGAAATAGGCTACAAAGTTTAATTGATTAATTAAAATTTAATAGGGCTCCTTAATTCTTGAAACAATGTATTTTTAATACAAGTGCTTTAAACATTTACAGCTAGCGGATGCTGTCTGAACAAAGATTGTCATTGGAAAAGAAGAAAGTTCTGTTCCTCTTACAGTATTGATTATGGGTAGTCTTCAACTTATGAGCACAATTGGAGCCAGAATTTCTGTTGCAAAGCAAGGCAGTTGTTAAGTGAGTCACACTCAATTTACAACCTTTTTGCCAGGGTTGTTAAGTGAATCACTGCAGTTCTTAAGTTAATCATGTCATTAAGTGAATCTGGCTTTCCCTTCCTGTTGCCTACCATTTGCTGATGCAGATTAGTAAAATGAAAAGACCAACACATCTAGAAAGTACAAGCTAGGACAAGATTGGTCTAGTAGATTTGCAGATGAACCTGAACATTTAAGATCAGATAAAATCCAAGGGAGCTATTTACTTCTTTCATGGTGTGCCAGTATAAAAGATTTATTTTACACTTTCAAGTTTATCTGCTTTACTTTACTTTTAAAACCTTCATTAAGGCTGATGTTATCAAGAGTGAAAGAATACCAATATTTTAAGTCACATTGTCGTATATGATTAGCATATCTCAAAAATGTACACTGTTGATACCAATAAGATAATTAGAATCTTATTTTTTATGACGATAGCCAGAAAATAGTTTATAATATGATGTTTGTTCCATGCTCATATTTGTTCCATTCTCAGGCTATTCATCACTATTTTACAGACGTGGGGAAGATTTTTTTGTCTTCAAGAAAAATATTCAGTAAACTGGTTGATGTAGGCAAATAATTTACATATTCTGATAACTATTCATGAGGTGGACCACAGATGCCTTCTTAGATTAGCAGTGCAAGTGAAAGAAAATTTACATATAAAATTTGTAATTTCATTTACTAGACTTCTGTTCTGATCTTCACTGACTAAAACGACTGCCATACCTTTATACACATACACACAATCATAATCCATATCTATGATAATCTTTTCTCATATCCCAAACCCAATTTTATAAGCATGTTTAATTATTCCAATTTTGAGCATAATTGAATATTTGTTGAATTATTTTTGTGTGCCTAGATTAAAAAGTCTACAATGACCTGACAGCATATCCCAATCATGGAGGGGCTGTCAAAACTCAAGGCTGCTACGTCAAGGCCATGTGATACATTTTCCCCCCATTCACTAAACTGGGTGTGGGCGTGGCCAGCACATGATACATCTGGCCCACAGGCCGGGAGTTTGACAGCCGTGCAATGTCATCTTACATTATTGAATATAGTGATTGAAGTCCTTTAAATGTTGGTGAAATTTCCAAGCAGGTTTATTTGCTTCACCTGTGTAAAAATAAATTGTAGTCAAGCTCAGCTTAAATTGGAAAACTTTTCATGGTGGTTTTTGTTGTTGTTTTTTGGTATATTATGCAAAAGATGGGCCTCCTTTCATTGCAAGTAATTTTAATTTTTTTCTTTTAAAAATCATTCATTTATCCATTCTTTCATCTGTGTATTAAGTTTGGGGCTGCTGGAATAATCCTTTTTATTCTTGTTCTAGTGATTGTATAACATGCACACCGTTGGTCCCAGAGGAGGTTCTCCTTCCTTCCTTCAGGCACAGAATGGAAGCAGCTATAAATCTGGTTATGTCCCAGGAAGAGTTGCCCCACTTCGTCCTCCACCACCTCCAAATAATCAAGCTTCAGCCAAATTTTCCTGTGCAAGACAGGAAGCTCGTGCCACAGTAGCCTCTTCAGGAGACCAACAACGATGTCAAGCAGATGCAAGCAGGAAGAATAGGCACAAAAATACATTTATTTGCTTTGCCATTTCTAGCTTTTCATTTTTTATTGCACTTGGAATTATTTTGGGCATAGCATCAAAGTATGCTCCTGATGGTAAGTTTCAGTAAGTTGAGCTCTTTATTGAATATTGCTACTGATTGGGGGGGGGGACCCTCTATGCTGCTGTTACATAAGAAAATTATACAGATTTTAAGTGCAGTGGTTTTATCTATGATAAAGCCCAAATAATTATTCTTAATTTGGAAAATAGCAATTTTTAATGATGACTCTACTTTAGTCTCATTTCTTTGATATATGAAAAATCACACAAGATATTGTAGGTGGTACAAGAGTCGGTTAGTGTTAGTGTACATATAGTTCTGAAGTTGGCTTTTGGTCTTTTTTCTGAAAATATATTTGATGCAGTCTCATCATCACATAAATGTCTCTCTGAAGTACAAAACTGCATTTTATACTGTATAGTATAGTACATCACATTTGCCACAAAAGCGCAAGAAATACAAGCTTCACCATTTTTTCAAAGCCGCTTAAAGAGTCTGTAATTCAAGACAGCCACTAAAAGTTGTGGCCAAATTATGTCTTTAAATAATTGGTAAGATAAATTATATTTAATACAATTAATGTTAATTAGATTATAATGTAAGTTCAATTTAATTTCCATGCTTCTGTAACCTGCACTTGATGTGTTTTGTACCTGACTTTTTTTTCATAAAGGCCAAATGTCATTGGATATCTCCAGTGTAGGAATGACTCTGATATTCAGGGTTTTTTTTAATGTTAATACACACAGTGTTAGTATCCATACACACAGGTATATAAATATGCATACACCTATTCACATACATTTGAAATGTAAAGGTTGTTAATTTCAAACTAATCTTATCTGTCAGGCAGTGTAGGAGCTCTTTGGAAGTGTGGGAGTGCAATGTGCAGCTGTCTATGATTCCTCTCTCTCTTCAGGACTGCATAGCTGCTATAGAGAGGCCTCCACATTCTGGGTAAACCACAGTGTTTGGTTTGAGGGTTAGCTTAACATGTAAACTCTGTATTTACTATGTTTGAAGATTGATCACCTACCATGCTTTGTATTACATGGAAACCAAGCCACTGTGGCCTTGCTCAGTCAACTTTGATTTTAAAAAAACATCATTTTAAAATATTGATGCTGAGATTTAACATGCCTGTACAAATGAAATGCTTTTGCATTTTCAAATGCAATCTTGAAAGCTCAAATGTACTCTGATCAGCATGACTAAAGTGCATCAATTCCTTGCAACCTACCCCAAAACTTAACAAGCCATTGACATATCTTTTAACAAAGTTTTCTATGCTGATGGGTTGCCTTGGTTTGGTTGACTGCTTGAAAAACCCATTCTGAGTGGTTGTGTTTTTTTAATTGAGTATATTTGAAAAAGTAAAAGAAATAACCGGCTAGTTTGATAAATATTTATAAATTATATAGCAATAGCACTTACACTTACATACCGCTTTATAGTGCTTTACAGCCCTCTCTAAGCAGTTTACAGAGTCAGCATATTGCCCCCAACAATTTGGGTCCTCATTTTACCCACCTCAGAAGGATGGAAGGCTGAGTCAATCTTGAGCCTGGCAAGATTTGAACTGCCAAATTGCAGTGGGAGTAGCTTGCAGTACTGCACTCTAACCACTGCGCCACCGAGGCTCCATGTGATGGCTCTTCAGCCTTTTTTTTTTTAATTAAACGTTGGGGTGCATTTAAAAATGAAAAAACAGGGTGTGATGATGATGTCTGTATTTTGCACTTGTGTATAGTGGATGCAATCCTTGTTACAGTTTGCTGCAAAGATTCATTTGAGGTTTTTCATATCCTTTCATATTTTAACTGCAAAAGAAAGAGTTACAGTACATTGCTGAGTAAGGATGTACTCATGATTAGTAGAGATTCCTTTGTTTTGCCTGCTACTAAGCAATGCAAATACAGGCAGTCTACCAGGAAAGGATTTGTGTGTGTTTTCCAGGTGGAGACTCTTTCCTGGCCCTAGCAGCACAGCAGCTAACAATTCCTTCTATAATGTTCCATTCTGCCAGTAATTGCAACACTTCAGGGATCTAGTTATGACTAGCCTATCAATGAGAAGGGTTTGTGGGGGGACGGGACATGATAACTGTCTTTCATGTCTTTGAGGGGCTGTCACAAAGAAGAGGGGATTGACTTATTAGGGAATCAGCAAGCAGGGCAAGAAGTAATGTCAAAGAGAGATACAAGCTAGGGAAAATTTTCCGATAATGAGAGCAACCAATCAATTGAACAACTTTCCTCTTGGGTTCTGGGCGCTCCATCCCCGGAGATTTTCAAAAATAGACTAGACAAATATTTGACCAGGATGGTATATGGACCCCTGCCTTGAACAAGGGATTGGATTAGAAGACCTCCAAAATCCCTTCCAGCCCTATGATCTGATTTTTTATTTTTTTACAAACCCAGACAATGCCAGGGTGATGGAAAAGAGGGTAAACCCGTGTGTGGTTCTTTACTGGGCTAGGAGGAACCTGTCTTTGTTTCCAACTAGGTAAATTTTCTTATGTGCACAACTTAGGTTAAGTTGTATTTTAAACATTTGAAACACATAACATGCACATTATCTTTTGGATTAATAGATTTAATAGAAAGGTGGGCGAGAGAGGGAAGAGTCTCCCTGTGTTTTAAAGAACCAACCTAGTGACCTCTCCTCACATTGCTTCAGTTAACATGCCCCAAAGTAAAGGAAGAGAGTTAAAGAAAGCAACAAAGAGGAGGAGAAAAAGGAAAAAACTAATGGCATCTTTTAGAAAGTACTTAATTTATTCCCCTGTTCCAGTCTTTTTTGCAAGCTAGCTCCCTGGTAAAATTCAGCACAAGTGTCCTGCCTCGTTTATTAGGATCATGAAATCATTGTTTTATTTGCTGGTGAAAAAGCAAGAGAGGATCTCTTAATATTTTCTTCCCTAAATTAGAGGGGTCCTAAATTACTAGAATTTATTCTGGAAAGAAAGCATTGGGTCCAATACCTACTTCAGTAAGACTTTCTCCAATCAGCACCTTCCCTTCTTGTTGACTATGATCCTTGTCGTCAGAACTTCAGCTACTTTTAATGATAGTGGTCACATCTATCGGTGGCTATGGCAACTGTTGATGATTGAGAATTTAGTTCAATATATCTGGAGGACTGATGTAGAATGTTAGTTGGATTTCAGTACATAAGTTGTGACAAAGGGCACCTTCCTTACCAGATAAACTTTTGTGGAATATTCAAAAATTAATAGATTATAACGTTAAAATATCCATAGGATCAATATGAATTTGTTTTCAATTGTGGACATTTTACTTTGATTTAAAAATAGGTGGTGTGAGTTATTATCACCGCTATATTAATTTCCTGAATACTGAAGTACTTTAATTGTAATTATTATCCCATTATATTACAGAGAACTGTCCAGATCAAAATCCTCGCCTTAAAAACTGGAATCCAGGACATGATAGAGGAAAGAGAATTGTAATCCAAAAAGGAGACCTCTTCCGTCTGAATGTGGATGCCACTGTGCATTCCATAGTTATACAGGATGGAGGTAGGCAAAGCGGTTCATAATGCTAAACTGAATGGGATGAGGGCAAGATGGTTTTTTTCAATCTATGTGTGCATTAGCTGTAGTTACTTGCTGCATAGACTAGCATCTGAAAAAAATCTCATTGTGCATTAAAAGTTACTTAAGTGACAGAAGCATAGTTCCCACTCATCTTTCTTTACTCTGTGTCAGTGACCCCCAACCTTTTGCGCACCAGGGATAGGCTCCACGGAAAGAGGTTTTTCCGTGGACTGGAGGGGACGTGGTTTCGCATGCTGCCAGCATCCCACAGATGAGGCTTCGCTTTTGCGTGGCCCAGTTTCTAGCATGCCAGGTACCGTTCTACAGACCGGAAGTTGGGGATCAGTGGTAGGATTCAAAAGCTTTTACCACTGGCTCGGTGGGTGTTGCTTGGTGGGTGCGCTTTGCGTGTGTGCATACGCGTGCCAAACACGCACTTTGTGCAGAGGCAGAGGCATTCCAACTCACCTCCTGCAAGCTTGCACTCTCCTGGTCGCTTTAGCAGCTGTTGCACGGCACTCTTCTATGCCGCGCAAAGCAGCTGTGCTTCAAAAGCAGAAGATAAAGGTGAGAATGGGAGCCCGGGCGGGCAGGCCCAACAGTAGAGCGGTGGAGAGAACTGGTTCGGTGTCCATTGCTCATCACCGCTACCAGCTCGGCAGAACCGGGCCGAACCAGTAGCATACCACCACCGTTGAGAATCCCTGCTCTATGCAATAACTTTAAATATAGTTTCCCCCAGCTTCATTCGTTTTTTTCAAGAAAACTGACCTTTTGTGATAAGATGGTTAAAGCTGTGCTTTTAATTTCTTTTATATAAAAAAATATATCCTCTTTACCCTAGTTTTATGACTGAATTGGGCAATCATGTGTATAGTTAATGTATTTTTCTCAATAGTTAGATTTTGATCTTTGACGCTGTCTTTATTTTATGCTAATAGCTGTGTACAGCAGTACTTCTATGAACTGAAAGGATATGACTAGGGAGCAGCAAGAAAAATGAATGCTTTTCTGCCATCGTTTTATCACAATAAATAACATTCACTGGCACAAAGGTTCCATTTTTGTCATTGTTATCCACAAAGAAACTTATCTGGCCAGAGAAATGATAAAATCTTATGACAGTCCTAGCCATTATGTTGTATTTTAAAGTCTGATGATTAAAGAAACAGGAGAAATGTTCATTGAATTAAAGTAGTATGAATTGGCTCATTGCTAAGATGTTTTTCTCTACTTTGGGCAATTACGATTACCATGTTCAGTGTTATTTAATTTGACATCTTTTGAAAAACTGTATCCGTTCAGGCTATTAATTGAGTTCCAAGAAATTACAGCTGTCATGCTGCCAATTACAAAAATCCACATACGTCAGGATTGCTGTGCATCTTGGCAGTTACCCATATGTACTGCAAGTGATATCCCAAGAAGAAAAAAACAGTTGAATAACCACCCAAGTTTAGAACAGATACTTCAAATCATTTTATCGGAAGGAAGTTTCCTCCCAGTTAATTTCCTGTCCTTTGGAGAAGAACACACAGCTAGTGTGATAATATATAATGGTGGTTCACCAAGCTTGTCTCCTAGATGGTTTTAGGCGAGAATGTCCCATGTTCCAAGCCAGTAGAAGCAACTTAGAAAGGTTGCTTATTTATGGAAAGAAGCAAAGGGAGAAAATGCACTAAATTACACTAGTAAACTCTGTAAAGAATAATATGGAAAACAACAGCAAATAAGAAGATAGACTCCCTCTCCCCAAATTATTTGCCTAAGAAAACTTTTTTTAAAAAAACTTTTTTGTACATATAAAACCTACTAGGTTTTTGTATTTTGTAACTTGTTTTGTTTGTTCAATATCTCCTTAGCAAGTAAGTTAAACTAGTATTGCACTATGTTAATAAGTTTTCTCTTTCTCACTCTCACTATGACTATAGTAAATAGGATTAAGTAGCTATCTAATCTCTTCTTTATTTAAAACCATCTTGGTCTATATATAGTTCTTTCGCCTTGCTCTTTTCTGCTGTTGTGTCCATTTTCAGTTTTTAGTAGTACATAGAATCTTTTACGATATTTCTTGCTGCTCTGCCAGATATACCAAGCAAACGAAATACTGCTTAGCCACCAGTGTTTTAGGAGCTTTGCACAATAAACTTGACTTGATAACTTTACAAGAAAATGACCAGATTTAGCAAGACAGTATACCTTTAAATATATCTTTCAATTTTAATGCTTCTTTACATTTTTCAATACTGTTTACTCCTTGTCCATCTTTTGTATGACCAGATCCCGAGAATGTACTTTTTTCATTCTTAGGATTCAATCCACATTCATTCATTGCCTATTATAGCCTATTGCTTCTTGTTCTAACACCCACATTTGTCATTGCTTTCAACTTACTTATCCTGCTATATCTTCAGGAGAACAAGGTGGGCATAAACATTGTCTTATACGTTCTCATATCTTTGCAAACGTTCACACACAACACAGTACTTTTGAATCTGCATTTCAGTTATCATTTGCAGACCTTAATATTTCTCTTTAAGCAAAATTTTACAAAGGTATAAAGTTTTATATCCTTATTCTAGACTTTTGCATTTAGCTAGAATTTTCAATTCATCATTCTAACAAACATTTTCATAGTTCCCATTGGTGAACCTCAGTATTCTTCTGTGCTGTTCTATAACATACCCGTATTTGCCGGCGTATAAGACGACTGGGCGTATAAGACGACTCCCCAACATTTCCACTCAAAATATAGAGTTTGTTATATACTCGCCGTATAAGACTACCCCCTCTTCCGCACACCTTCCACACACCAAATAAAAGGTAAAAGAACATCAGATTTGATTTCAACATGTTAATTTATATTCAAATGCTTATGACATGCAGGAAAACTGTCACAAGGCTGTGAAAGTATGCCAAATAATAGAACATAAGTAATTTTCCGATTCAGAGCAGGTTATAGTTCATAGTTTTATAAAATGTGTGTGTGTGCCTAAATTTCAAATTACCCATTTACCATGACTTGTCATGGACAGGCAACTTTATTAAAAGAATTCTATTTCAGCTAAGCTGGAAAGACACAAATAGGGCCTGCAGAAGCATAATTTTCACTCTGATATTAATTGTGGCAATGTCGCATTTTAAACCAGCCATGATTAATTATATCCAAATTTTCACACCCACACTCCCCTTCCTTTAGCTTTCTGAAAACCCCACATTTGCAGATCCCATTTTAGCAATGCATCTAAGATTTGACTTGCCAGCCACTATCATTAAATTATGCTTGCTAAAATATGAACTGAAATATGAACTACCCTGCAAAGCTGTCCATAATGAAGATAAGTTGATCTTGATGTCAATCCTCCTCAGCCTTTCACTTGTCTTTTACTTGATACCGCTGCCAAACCTGCTTTTCCATCGATACCAGAGTAAAAAGGTGACATTGCTCCCCGCAGGCCTTTGCCATCCAATTATCAAAGGCCCAGGCCCGAAACTCCAGCAGTCCAAAAACATGACAGCCCATTCACCCAGGTCAAAAGAGGACAGCTTCAACATGCGTAGATGGGGAGAGGGAGGAGGGAGATTGGAAAGGGCTGGCCTTGGTGACGTCACAATGTCATATGCAAATGACGAGACCGTCAACACAGGCTTTTAATCCTAGGCAGCCAATGGCAACGGAAACCAGTTTTTAATCTTAATCCGTTGACGAAGAAGCGAGTAACAAAAGGAGGCAGCAAGAGAAAACAATGTGGGATGTGAGAAAGAGGAGAAATCGCAGTGAAATTAAGGAAACTAGGCGTTTGTGGTTTTTTTCCTTTCCCCCTTCGGGACTGGATCTAGAAAGTTGTCATTTTAACATGATTGCTCCCCTTCTTCTCTTCCCACCCCCAACCTCTGTTTCGTCTTTAAAGAGAAAAAGACACCCATTCTGCTTTATTGTATCTGACATAGTGGGCTTTAGTTCAGAAGCTGATGTCACTCAACAGGCAAGTCCTTTTGGAAAACGCCAGGCCCTTCCTGGTCTTACCCAACACTACTTGCCAGGGATCTGGCAGGAAAGAAGGAGTTCCAGATCCTTTTTCTTTCCAGCCTCTCCGCCTGCCTTTCCCAAGTCCATCCAAGGACGCGCCTGAAAACCAGGTTGATTCTGGGTACCGTCTAAACTCCAGAGGCGGGGTCCGATCAGTCCCTTCGCCCAGTTCCACAAAAGGTGAAATCGCCAGCGAAGCAAAACAAACGGAAGGAAGAAACTGAGCAAGCCAGGTCAAGAGCCGCGCTACCTCTAGCTGAGCCTTAGCGGTAGTAGGGACCCATATCCCACCTCCGCCCCACCTCAGCGAGAGGGAGCCGGCCGGATTGCGGAGCGTAATCCCTCCCTGGCAGAGCTACGGGTAACCCGGCGCTCAAGGCTACAACTGAACGCAAAGTCCCCGCTCTGAGATCTGCAGCTAATTTACGAGGAACCCTTTGCAATTCGCCAGCGCCTGCTATGACCTCAAGGAGAGGGAGAAGCGAACCTCCTCACCAACAAGGCGAAGAATATACCGTATTTGCCGGCGTATAAGACGACTGGGCGTATAAGACGACCCCCCCACTTGGAGGCATGTTTTTTAGGGCAAAAAAGTTGTCTTATACGCCGGCAAATACGGTACTATTTTCATTTGGTTCTCCAAATCCCCGGATGCAGCCCATACGGACCCGGGCCACAGAAGGGACAGATGAGCGCATATGTATGCAGCCCACTTGAAAGCAGCGGGTGAGCATGCGTGCATGCATAGCTCCATTTGTGTGATCTGCAGACACGTGCACAAATGCCACTTGCACAAATGGAGTTGCACACGCTCACCAACTGCTCACGCAGAACCATTCCCTCTCTCCCTCCTCACCAGTCTGTAAAGCTGGAAAGGTTGGGGACTACTGTTTAAGCAGTTTCCCCATCCTTTTTTTATATCCTTTTTCCATCTATTCTCTAATGAGATTAATCTATATTCTAATACATTTTCATACAGGGCTTGCATTTTGTCTCTGTATTAATTGCCCTTTCACTTGTTATACTTCTTCCATTCTATTTTTTCTCCAGGGTCCACTCTTGACATCATTAAAGGCTGCTATGTCTCACATTTGTTATGAAGACTTTATAATTCTTTTAACTCTTTCATCATAAACAATCTAATCAGATGTGCTTTTATTATTCATTCATTTTCCATGCATATGCATGAAGCAGATAATATTTAAATCACATATATTTCTAAGCAGATACTTGCCACCACCAGTCTCATTCATTCTTGGTTCTCCAAATATCTAGATCATTTTTTTCCCTGTACTTTTTTCTTCCTGATATCCATTCATGTCACCTAATAGAATAATCTTTTCCCCTTTTACATTTATTCAGAATGTTGTACAATTTTCTCCAATAGGTTTTCCCCCATTACTATTATTCATTGGAATGTAATAAATAGTGCTCATCTATCTTTGAACTCTTATTTTTGTATGGATCCATAACAAACTAGATAATATATTTTCTAGCATTCGTTTTAACCTTTGCTTCTCTACATGTATTAATCAACCCTGCTCAGCAAGATCAGATTATCTTTCTTCAATTAGATTCTATCCTTTCCATTTCACTATCCAGAACATGTTTATTTTTCCCTTCATTCATTAATTCATTCTTTTTACTATATATTCTTCATGCTTTCCAAGTCATAGTCTGCCATATGGTCAACAGAATGATTTGCAGAGCCACATAAGGATGGTCAACAGAAGATTCCTAAAGAGCAACCATGAAGAAGGACTTCACTACCCACCTTGCTTTTGTTTAATAATGATTTTATAAAGAGCAGTCTTAGGTTTTTCAACTTTACCATATCAATGCTTCATTAGCATTTATGGCTAACAGTAAGGAAAAGTATCCATTTGTTTTGGGGTGTTTTGGCAAATATGCTGCAAACATCAAGAGTCCTAGTATAACCCCAAATATAGTCATGGTAGTTTATGCAATGTGGGATCTGTAATCTTAAGGTTATCTGTATGGTGTTAATCGGAGTATACCCAGTGATTTGCAGTTGTTTATAGTTACTAGATATTTAAGAATTATTAATTAATATTTACCTAACAATATTATTTCTTACAGGATTACTTGTCTTTGGGGATGATGAAAATGGATCTAAAAATATTACTCTAAAAACACATTTTATCCTAATAAAGGATGGTGGAATGCTTCATATTGGAGCAGAAAAATGTCGCTATAAGTCCAAAGCAACTATAATCTTATACGGCAAATTAAATGAAGGTGATTATTTGCCAACATTTGGTGAAAAATTTGTGGGCGTGGGTCCTGGTGGAACACTGGAATTGCATGGCTCTCAGAAATTATCATGGACGTCCCTGTCAAAGACTCTATATTCTTCAGGGCTGGCCTCTGGATCCTATACACAAGAAAAGGATTTTTTCCGAGCTCTGAATGTGAGAGTGATTGACCCAGACACAGCAAAGGTTTTGGAAAAGGGGAAGTTTGATACTCACGAATCTTACAATGACAGCAAAAAACTTGAGGATTTTCTAAAGGCTCAACATTTTGGTCGCATTGTTGCTATTGCTGTAGCAGACTCAGCTGCTAAAAACCTTCTAGAAGAAACGAAGAGAACCATTCAGGATCTTCTGGGAAGTAAGCTCGTCAAAGGATTGAGTTATAGGTAAAAAAAAATGCTTTTGCAAAAATCCTCCCGTGTTCTTGGTTAAAAAATTATTTTAAAGGTGGGCCTTATATTATTTGAGATCTGACCTCTGCTTATTTTAGTGCATAAATATAAAGACTAAACATTTCTTTTTGAGTATGATTTGCAGAGCCACATCAGGAAGTTTCATAACTATCATCAATACTTCACAATTCTGATAATTCTTACAAAACTACTAATTCCAACCTAAGTGATAAATTTATTTTTTGATGCATATGGCTATCCACTTGCCATTCAATTCTGGGCAACTAATATCTGATTGAAGCAACCGAAATCAACAAAAATAAAAATTTATCATGTCACGTCATATATTGAAATTTATATCCTGTAAAAACAGACTGCCAACTTACTTTCCTCCTTAGTGTCTAGGAAAAAATTACATATTTCCTACCCCCACCCCAGGACATTTGATTATGGCATTAAAAATAAGTAAAGCAATTCCATGTTCCAAATCCAATTTCACAGTATATATTTAGACAATTGCTGTGTATTTTTTTCTTCAAATTCACTATCCCCCCTCCCATTTAAAGTTATTGCTTTTCATATCAAATTGAACATTGAGAAATGGTTGAACATAAATACCTCCATATTGGTTTCTTCTGAAAAATTGAATGCATACCCATTATTATGCAGTATTGATCATTTGGTATAAAAATAGATTTCAAGGAAATATTCAAATATCTAGGACTTCTCCCTGATAGGCAGTAGAAATGTTCTTGGAAAGATGTGAGGCCTTGCTAAGTAGAAATGATTGAAGAAATGGGGCGCAAAGAGGAAAGAGAGTGCAGGATATAGTGGGCAAGGGAACCTCTGTACGTAGAGCAAAATATTCCTTTGCACATTTTTATTCAATATTTCCCTTCCTGTTTGGTACTTGCAGTTTGCTCAGTATTGTCTCCAACATTCAAGAAAGCTGTTTCAGGGTTACTCAGAAAGGCTGGCAGTAGGAGGATGAGACAAGAGCTCCCCTGTTCTTATAGGTTAATGTCTAGATTTCATCCATCATATTTCAGTTACATGTATTAGCCTACTAACCTGCTCTGGCAGCACACACAAACCCCATGCCCTTCTAGTTTTATTTATAGCAAACTGTTTTTTTAAATCTGTGTGACTTGATTATACATTTTAATAGCCAGCATTGTGAATATCAGTTCTTCTCTTCATAATACACAAGGCAACCAGATGTCTTGTCTTTGACAATTGGGAAATCAATGACTGTATGTACATCTAAAGGATGCACGCAAGGATTTGTTAAGAGTGGCATTTTACATAGTTATACAATCTAAGGGTGTCTTTATTGCCCACTCAAGTATATGTATTCTGAGAAATCAAAGACATCAGCCTGATTTTGAAATTATTCTTTTAATGAAATGTAGAATAGGAATACCTCTTATGCTTAACTTCCTTAATATTCTGAAACAGTGATGTCCAGTCTTTTGGGCACCAGGGACCAGTTTAGTGGAGAGAGGTTTTTCTGTGGATCGGAGAAAGCATAGTGGTGCTGCATTCCGTGCATGGAGCTTCGCTTATTTACCATGGCCCGGTTTCTGGCATTCTGCGAAAAGAGGGTAAAGGCCTATTAAAAGGGATTACAAGAAGATTAAAGGAGCATCATGGTGAAATAACATGTTATGTCATGACTATATTTTATCTTCTACGGTCCTTAAAGCAAATTAAAAATCATCAGAAAAGCTTGGTTTGAATACCATGGGTCATAGGTACTGCTTCTGTCTGTCAGCAGTAGGGAGACTGCAACAGAAGGAATTACTTCCCTCCCTACATCCCCATGGCCAACTTGCCATGGGACAACTCACTGCAGGGCAAATTAACAATTCTGTTTAATTATTTACAATAAATAAAATTTATTTTAATTTTTACCATTCACATTCATTCTGCCCGTCCTTTTGCATCCTTTCTTTAATTATTCTACTCCATCATTTGTTTGATATTGGTGTAACTCTTGTCCTGCAGCAAGTTGTCCTGTGGCGAGTCTTAGTATCGAGGAAACCTGGTATTTTGGGAATAGATATTGCTGCTTTATTTTAGAATGGCTCCAACTTTTGATATGTTTGTTGTAAGCTGTTTGATCCTTGCAGAAGAAAAGGTAAGAGTTTTAGCATGGAGGTAGGTAAGGATGTAGTTAAATATAGAGCTGTGTAAAAGCTTGATGTCCAATTACATCCATTTGAATTGCATGCCTAAATTTTCAAGGCTGCCATTTATCTGCTTAACTAAGAACCTGTATCTTTTGTGTAAGACTATAAACAGATATTAATAACTGTTTTTTTCCCTTCAAACTGAGAGTAAAGTTGCTGATTAGTCCAAAAATCTTAAACATTGAAATAAACTGAGCAAATGCTGATGCTTTAAATTTTCAGTCATTTCTCTTTTCTCCTTTGCAAATTATGTAAAATTTTGCTTTGATCAAGTATTGTGATGGTTGCAAAGCGCACACATTTCTTTTCACAGTTTGATTGGTCCTAATATTGTTTTATAGTGAATTTCTTCAAAAATTTAAATGTTCTGTAGGTAGTCCTTGTCTTACGATCACAATTAAGCCCAAAATTTCTATTGCTAACTAAGACAGCAAGTGAATTTTGCCCTATTTTACAACCTTTCTTGCCAGAGTTGTTAAGTGAATCCCTGTTAAGGTGATAACATGGTTGCTAAGGGAATCTGCTTCCCCATTGACATTGCTTCTCAGAAGGTTACAAAACATGACTCCGGGACACGGCAACCATCATAAATATGAGTCAATTGCCTTGTGTCTGAATTTTGATCATGGATCTCTGGGATTCTGCATTAGTCATAAATATGAAAAACAGTCATAAGTCACTTTTTTTGAGTGCCATTGTATCTTTGAACGGTCACTAAATGAACTGTTGTAAACTGAGGACTGCCTTTAATAAGATGTTGCTTTCAGCAAAATAGAATGGCGGTTAAAATAATATTTCTATAAAACCAAAATTTCTCAGCAACGATTATACTAATTAGAGGATTCTGAGAATTGAAGTGTACACTTCTAGAGGGCTCCAACACTGGGGAATGCTGAGTTAAAATGCGATGTTAATCCATGAATAATCTTTCAGTAGAAATGATTGAATTGTGATTACAATGATTGTACAAGTGACTGAGTAACATTCAAGCAGTTATTATTTCTGATTGATTTGAGGGGGATTATTATGTTTGCTACATTCCTCATCGGAGGAATTACTTCATAGCAACATTATTAGTCTTGATTGCTGTGGGATTTGCTGAGCTGTAGAGATGAGGCATCTGTTAAGTAGAATGAGTTTAGTGATTACTTAAGCAGCCTTTCCTACTGACTATTTAAACATAAATTAATAATAATAATAATGCCTAACCCTGTAGAGAAACATGTTATGATTTTGTGCTATATACATAAAGATGCTTACATTCCATTGTTAAAAATAGTTGTGAATTGATCATAAGCCTTTCATATCTTAATCAATCAAGCCTCTGGACTGCCAACACAAAAGGAGGGAGAGAAGGAGAGAGAGAGAGAAGGAGGCAGAGAAAAGATAGAGAAGAAGGAAGAAAACTGCAAATTCAAAAGTGTTTTCAGGAGATTAGCATCACCTTAAGAAACTATCAGGTCAGCTGAAGCAGGCAAGCAAAAAGTCTGTTTAGAAGAAATGAATTGGGCCACAAAAACATGGTTGTACAAATTGGCAAATCTGTTATTTTGACAATATGGAAAGAACTATTCTGCACATTGCTTCTTAACCAATTTCTGTGCTTTACTAATGTTTGAAATACTCGATTTGCAGATAGCCCTAAAACAAAGAGAAACAATCTGGGCAGTGTGTTTTAACATATTTTGTTTTATTTGGCTTATAGGCTTCTCAATTTGCAAATGGCTCATGAAAATTCCCTGAATTAATAAGGATATGCTCACAAAAATCATCATGTTCAGTGTATTAAATTTATTAGAGTATCAGTGGCATGTTTGTGACAGTGAGAGCAGTTTCATTAATCCTCTAGAAATTGAAACTATAAAGATGTGTTTGTTCTATTCTCAAAATTAGCCATATCATCAAAACTAGATTCAGATTTCTTTAAAATAATTTTTATCAAATGATTAATTGATTTATTGTTTACATTGATTAGTATGATTGAGTGTTTAGTGCATATAGTGTAATTACTGAATATCTGATTAGTAAAATCAGTGATTTTGTGAATTTAATTGACCAGTGTGTTTAGTAATTACTGTAATAAATTAGGCTGTTTGTTGCTTAGCAAAATTATTTGATTAGAGTGATTTGAATAACCGATTGATTGATTGATTTTTAGTAATAAATAACCTTACTTTTGATTTGTTCTCTAACATATCAATTAACATTTATTAATTACCAACATTCATTAAGTAACTGTCTACCTATCACATTAACTAGCTATTGTAATTGATTACTGTACTATTGCCATTGTCCATGCCAGCCAAAAACTCCAAACTAAAACAAAAGAAAAATATCTCTACCAATGACCTGCACGTGTTTCAGATGTCTTGAAACCATAAATGAAAGCGAAATTTAGATCAAATGCCGCCTATGCGATAATCTAGCCCACCCTGCCTGCTTAAACGTAAACAAAAGCCTAGCTGATATGGTTAAAAATTCAGATACATTCTTTTATCTATGTCCATCATGTTCTCCTAAGCTAAACAAACTGAGTACCCTACCTGACAGTTGAAAGCATAGAATCACTCATTAACTCAGTAAAAGAACACTTAGTAAAAGAACACGTTTTGAAACAATTATACAAGCAAGCCTAATCTCTCTTGGAAAAAAAAATACAGCACAGATAAGTGAGTACCTTTTAGCTCAAAATCAAATCCCACAACAACCACAACCACTACCTCAACTACAATCACATCTACAACCAAAAATAACCACCAAACCCCAGCCACAAACAATTACTATCCCTTCAAATAATTCCACAAATAATATCTCCTTAATCATCAGAGACACCATGGAACATGAACAGAAACGTCCAAATGCCATCTTATTTGGTCTCAAAGACACCAACGAATCAGACGACATCACCAAAGTTTGTGATATAAGCAACTCAAATGCAACAAACATCTCTCCTGAAGATATCATTGAAATAACCAGAGATGGCCCTGGGTGCAAATACAATGACGGCTCTGTGGCCCCAAGATTTTGTAGAGTTGTATGCAAAAATGAGTCCAGCAAACGCATATTCATTCATACAATAAATGCCATTGCAAAAACCAATCCCAACCACAAAAATTTCGCTCAAGACCAGACTTATCCATACTGCAAAGAATCTGCTCTTGTGAACTCCGTGCAGAATTCAAAAACCGTCTAGGCAATGGAGAAAAGGACCTATACATTGACTACAGAGCTGATTGCATCAAAAGAAAGTCACACAACCCACAACTCCGCATCCAACCCCACCCCATCCAATCCAACATCACTCAAAACTAGGCATGCATGCCCCTAACTACCTCTATTCCAACCACAACTGGCCTTAAATGCAAGCTACTCAATGCAAGAAGCCTTGTAAATAAAATACCTGAATTTCTCTTCTTACTAAATACAACTAAATTTGACATTATATTTGTCTGTGAAACATGGCTCAACGCATCTCTCTCTGACTCCATTACCACGGTAAGAGACTATCATGTTTACCGATCAGATCATGAAATCTGTAGAGGAGGGGGTGTTGCTATCTTCTATAAAAAGTCCCTACATCTAAACATCCAAGTTACCCAGGAGCTTGCTATTCCTGAGAACTGTCCTTAAATATCACATTTCAGTTCTTACTATGTTACAGAGCCCCTGATTATGACATCGAACATCCAAACAAGCTAAATACACTACTAACATGGGCAGCATCCTGCCCACATGCTTTTATCTTTCTTGGTGACTTCAATCTACCTCATATTAACTGGACCCTTAACGAATGTACAACTGAACCCACACATGCAACCTTCTACAATGCAGTAACAAATCTGGGACTAGAACAACTAGTAATCAACAACACTACTTAACAACTGCTTCAATCTCATGTTCTGCAATAGTTTGAATTCAATTTACGGAATACAAATTAAAGAACCCTTTTCCAACAGTGACCACAACATGATAGACTTTTGTCTCAACATACGTCCACACAAAAATCATCATGAGGGAATCCCAATTATAACTTCAAAAAAGGCAACTATGATCTTATAAACAATGATCTCTCATCCCTTGATTGGCAGTTTCTATGGATGCAATACTGTAGAAGACCATTACAATATATTTTTACTTGAAGTCAAAAGAGTCATCAAACTATATGTACCATTAACAACTCCCAAAACCAGAAAAAACAAATTACCCATAACAATAAGGAAGCTTCAATCCAAAAAGAAATCACTTTGGCTAAAAAACAAATCTGGTCACGTTGCCAACTTCAAAAGCCGATACAAAAGTTTATGCCACCAGATAAAAACTGAATGCACCAATTATCACATTAAACAAGAAGAAAAGGTTCTACACAGCAATTCCACCCACGCTTTCTACAATTTTGTAAACAACAAACTAAAAGGCTCAAGGCCCATCCCACCCCTGAAAGGACCTAATGGTAAAGACTGCAATGACGACACTATTAAAGCCAACCTCTTTAACACATTCTTTAGCTCAATATTTGTAAACAGCAATGGCAACTACAATGATCTAATACATATCGATTTTACAGAAGATAATGTTGAAAAAGCACTACCTAATCTAAAACCATCTCTATTGGACCAGATGGAATATATGCCTACTTTAAAAAGCTATCCACTGACATAGCTGAACCTCTAAGCATAATCTTTGAAAAATCTTTCAGGACCAGCTCCTTGCCAAATCTATGGTCACAAGCCACGGTCATCCCCATCTTCAAAAAGGGAGACCCCAGCCTAGTTGAAAATTACAGACCAATCTCTTTATGCTGTGTCACCTGTAAAGTCATGGAATCAATTATTAACCAATCCATCATCCTCCACTTAGAAACAACCTACTCTCTAATAAACAATTTGATTTCAGGAAAGAACTATCATGTAATCTGCAACTCTTACACTGCAAAAACATTTGGACTACACAACTCGATCAAGGCAAAGCAATAGACGCAATCTACATAGACTTCTGTAAAGCCTTTGATTCAGTGGTACACAACAAACTACTCCTAAAACTAAAATCTTACGGTATCTCTGGACACGTGCATAACTGGATAGAAGCATTCCTGTCAAATAGACAGCAAATGGTCAAAATTGGGAGCATCCTGTCAAATTCTGTACCTGTCAACAGTGGTGTCCCCCAAGGCAGTGTTCTAGGGCCAACTCTTCATACTCTAGATAAATGACCTCTGTGATCATATCAAGAGCAACTGCGTTCTCTTCGCTGATGATGTAAAGCTGTTCAACACTACAGACAATACTGCTACCCTTCAAAAAGACCTTGACTATGTATCAGAATGGTCAATCAAATGGCAACTTCAAATCTCAACAAATAAATGCTCTGTCCTACATATTGGCAAAAAAAATTAGAAAATAAAATATAGGCTGAATAGTTAAGACTTTGTTGATGATCCAAACTCTGTCAAGGATCTTGGGGTACTCATCTCTAATGACCTAAGTGCTAGAGCCCACTGTAACTATATAGCCAAAAAGGCGTTAAGAGTTGTTAACCTAATCTTATGTAGCTTTTTCTCTGGTAATATTACACTCATAACTAGAGCATAAAAAACATTTGCTAGACCAATACTCGAATACAGCTCATCAGTCTGGAACCCACATTACGTATTTGATATTAACACAGTTGAGAAAGTCCAGAAATATTTCACAAGAAGAGTTCTCCACTCCTCTACTCGTTGCAGAATACCTTATGCCACCAGACTCGAAATTCTAGATCTAGAAAACCTAGAACTACGCCGCCTTCGGTCTGATCTAAGTATAGTATATAAAATCATACATTGCAATGTCCTACCTGTCAATGAATACTTCAGCTTCAACCATAACAACACAAGAGCAAACAATAGATGCAAACTCAAGATTAATCGCACCAAACTTGATTGCAGGAAATACGACTTCAGCAACAGCGTGGTCAATATCTGGAATGCTCTACCTGATTGTGGTTTCTTCCCCAAACCCCAAAAACTTTAACCTTAGACTATTGACCTCACCCCTTTCCTAAGAGGTCTGTAGGGGGTGTGCATAAGCGCACCAACGTGCCTACTGTCCCTGTCCTATTGTTCATTTGTATTTTTCTTATACGTATCCATGTATTTATAACTTCGTTTTTACTTATACCTATTGTAAGCAATTGACAAAAATAAATAAATAAAGTAAATAAAATGGGAATCTCTTGGTTATGGTCTTATGAAATTAAAGGTGTTTAAAGTATAGACCCAGTGTAGAAGCAGGAATAGCTGTAAAGGCAGAAACTTTCTGTCAAGAATGTATAGCAATAGACTTGCATACCACTTTACAGTGCTTTATGGCCCTCTCTAAGCACGTTGCCCCCAACAATCTGGCTCCTCATTTTGTCCACTTCGGAAGGATGGAAGGTTGAGTCAACCTTGAGCCTGGTGAGATTTGAACTGCCAAATTGCAAGTAGCCAGCAAGCAGCATAAGTAGCCTGCAATATTGCACTATAACCACTGCGCCACCGCGGCTCATTTTCAGGAGCTAGGGAGAACAGATCTTGGCTTACTTTCTAACTTGAACAAGTAATTTATAGGGTATAAATTGCCGTGAGGCCTTCACGGCAATGGATTAAGATGTTCAACAGCAGCGCTGAGACACAATGATTCATTTCCTTTCTCCTCTTTCCTCCAGCAAACAAATAGGATTTTGGGGGCTATTTATAACTTTGTTATATAATCTCTCTTTTTGAGGAAGTACCTTCAATTCAAAGTTATGTTCCTTTTGGGTAAACAAGCATGCACAATGCTTATCTCCATATGTAAAAAAAATTCCTTGACACATTGTCTCCATCAATCTTCACAATGTTACATAAGACTAAATAAATCCACTGGTGTTTTTTTAAGAAAAATTGTATCCTTTACACGTTTACTAATTTTGTTTTATTATCATAGAAAAGTCACATATACAGTAATGGGCTTTAGGTTAGAGTCAGTGGAAAGTGCTAAATTCCAATCATTTGAAATTGAATATTTCTCTATAAGTAGGGTTTTTTTTTCAAACAAACTTTTATCTCTTTTGGTTTGCATATCATCTTAGGAGTGTAAAGAATTAAGTTCAAGAGATTTCTGCAGTCCTTTCTTGGAATTAATTCTTGAATACATGAAAACAAGCTTCTCTAGCCACTTGACAACCGGATACTTGTCCTAATGAGAATATATATAATGCCTATTAATCCCCCAGTCAGTATGCCAAGTGGCTGTGACAACATATGACAACAATAACAACTGAAGCTACTTTTCTGACAAATGAAATTGAACAAATAGGAAATATTCCTTAATGCATGAAAGTGAAGAATATTTTATTTGGATTTTTTTTTATATTGATATTTTCCTATGTATTTTTTTTTTTAAGAAACCCTATTTAGGATAAGTATTTAAAGTTGTGCTCTCTTCTTACAGGCAAGCCTGGGCTTTAGTGAGTGTAATTGGTGATGGAAATTCATCTTGTAATGAATCTGTGAGAGAGTATGAAAATCACAGTACAGGAGGAAAGGCTCTTGCAGAAAAAGAATTTTTCACAGTGGATGGCCAGAAATTTATTGTGAGGGCTTTCAGTGAATGGATTGCTGGTAGGAATATGTTATTTTTTATTTTAGAAAACAAAATTTATTTTGGTTATCTTGTGCAGCTAAATTTGCAGTATTTGGAATGCATCTTATTGCTATGTACCTTATGTTGATCATAAGAAGTTGTAGTCTTTGGAGGCCAGAAGTTGTAAAAAGAAAAATCTAAAGTTTAAAAATAATCAAAATGTCTATTTTATGTCCTTGTTTTAATAAACACAAAAAATATGGAGCTTTGGGATAGATACACAAGATACGTCTGCTGGCAAGAAAACCCAGTATTGCTTTCTTGTTCAGTTTTTTTGGAGGGGAGGGGTTGTTTTTTATAAAATGTCAACCTTTCTAATATTTGTGAAAGAATTGTTAATTGTAGCAATCATATCTTTTGATCTAAAATGTTTACAAAAAAGCCACATAAATTAATTTAAATGTTTTATCCCATAAAGCCATATGTCACCTTCATTCTTTTAAATAGGGAAAAATAAATCATGGCTTTTGTAGCTCTTTAATCAATATGCTTAAAGCATGGTGACTTATTAAATATTCTTACATTAGAAATGTGCTTTGTTGAGATCTATCAAGTATGAAAGAAAAAATAGGTTCCTATATTCCTGCCTGTAGCAGATAAGAAAAATTAGAAGGCTCACAGCTTTCAGCAATCTAGATTTTATTTCAAATGCTTTGACTATATTAATCAATATTAGGCATTCCAGTTACATTCTGATGTGTTTTAGTCATATTACATACAATACGCCTTTTTTATGAACCTATAATCCCTTGATTTGGGATAAAGTCAGGGCAACTGGATGGAACTGAGCGGTTTACTGGCCAGATGCCCTTCCTGACACTATGTGCAGTTCACAGCAGATATTTTTTCTTTGTGCCCTAGGAGAGAAACTTCTGCTGTTATGTAGGATTGAACTCTCAACCTTCCGAGTGGGAGGCGAGTGTCTTCACCATTAGGTTACATAGAGTACTGGCAGATAGTATTTTAAAATAAAAATAATATGAGCTTCCGGGTATTCTGCAAGTGCAGCCCTGTTTTTCATTCAAGAAATCATTGGCTATGTGAAAAAACCCTAACTCCTTACAAGTGGTGGCTCCTCATCCATAATCCACAAGAATAAACTTAAAAATATTACTGCAATTATTTTTGGTAGATGTTGGTGAAAAATCATAGGGAGTTTAACTCTAGCTTCTGTAGTATCTTTGGTCTTGTTGATTTGATTTGACTTGCATGTGCAAATCAACTGTTTTGATGTAATATAATTTGAACATTTGCAAAAGTGATTTTTAAAAAAATTGAACCAAGAAAATCATTAATTTTTTGTTCCAAGGTGTTCCAAAGTGGGGTTTTCAGGTTAAAGCTGTGCATGGAGTGATAATGGATTTGTCAGAAGATGTTAGCAGCTGGAAGCCTGGAGACCAGATTGTTGTGGCAAGCACTGATTACTCTATGTATCAAACAGAGGAATTCACACTCCTTCCTTGTCCAGAATGCAGCAAATACCAAGTCAAAGTGAAAGGTAAGAGCTGAGAAGTAAAAATGAATGTATCTAGTAAGCTTTGTTTTGTTTTGTTTTGACAAGGTATGGTTCTGCTGTTTCACAGTCCTGGTGACTTTTTGCTTTGAGAATATTTTTCTAGCTGCTTAATATCCACCACTGCTAAAATCCTCAAGTGACTCTGATGTGACATGCATGGCATTGATTCTGTAGGCACAGTGCTTATGAAAGGAAAGGCTGCCTTAAATTTATTTGCTCTAAGACGAATCAGAGACTCGGTGAATTTGATTTGATCTGAGTTGATTAAACAATTGCATCCATGTACATGTTTTTATAACCCAAATGATGATTCTGATCAACTAAAGTTGGATCAATGCCAATTAAAAACATCTACTGTTTCTGGTAATCTGTAAATAAACTTTCCCTTTTCTATTGTTCCTCCCTCCCATGCATTTTACTTATTTGGGGTGGCTGTATTAAGCACCGAAGCTTTCAGCATACCATTATTTCTTTCTGTAGTGCTTGTCTTATGTCTGCTACAGAGATAAATGATTTCTCATGTTGGACAGTAATGTTATTATGAAAATTCACTCTTATACCAAGCAGTAAAACTTTAGTGCAGATCTCTTTACTAAGAGATTGGGGTCATTTTTTTCCTCTCCGCTCTGCCCTTCTCTTATATTGGATTTGTAAAACTTACCACTTCTAACTATATCTAAGGCTGGCTAACCAGAATTTGATGCAAATCCTTATTCAGAAAGACAGGTGTGTTTCAGATGTTATATTTCTTCATAGCCTAATGCTTCTGAGATGGTAAGAAATACAATGCTGTGATAGACAAAAATCATGCAAAGCAAAATAAAACAATTTCCTATGAAATTTATGAAATGTTGCAGAGGTTGAAAAATAATGGAGATTTGTCCACTCCCTCAAAATCATATATAATTATTGTTCTTAGCACGGAAAACATGGCTGCTTTAAAGTAACTCTTAAATGGTCTTAAATAATTGCATGGTTTTAAGGTGTATTCAAATTAGGGACATCCATTTAAGCCGAGTTATACTAGTAGTAATTATAGTGCCCGGAACAGGTTAGTATAAACTTTGAATTCTTTCAGTATAATACTGGTTAAAAATCACTATGAATATAATCATTTTTTAATCAAATTTCTATAGTGTCCATCGTATTTGCATGATTAAATGGTTAACATCCGAAAGATTCTATAATTATTTTGAAAATTCATGATTAATATTTATTGAAATCTAATTCTTAATTATGAATTGAAGATTTAATAGGAGCTTAGCTTCTAAGAGAAAAGCTAACTTTTAGTGAACTGCTTCTTGCTTTATTTCTCATTTGTCTTAAAGATTGCAAGAAGAATCTTAAAAATACTGTAGTTTAGGAGATAATATATTTCTCCTAAGTTCTATATACATATCTCCAGTATTCATTACTTAAAAGGTCACTAAAGATGAGTAGGAAGAACAATATATTTGGTAGCAGCTTCTGTTTCCAGAACCATCTAGGTACAGTAAAATTATTAGTATATAAAAATAAAATTGTAAGAGGAAAGTGTGTTTGGATATGTTCACTGCTTTGAGGCCTGATATAAATAAATAAATCATGCATTACATACATACCATGACTGTGACAATTTACAACAGTAGTTTCACCAGTCCCAGTTGCTATTGTCAGGCACAGTTTGCATTGTTGCAAGCATTATGCAGTCACATGATTGCTCTTTGCGACTTCCTGCTAGCTTCCCCATTGACTTTGCTTATTGGAAACTAGCAGTGAAGGTCACCTGATTGCTGGATGCTGCAACCATTGTAATTGTGAGCCAGTTGCCAAGTGCCCAAATAGTGATCATGTGACCACAGGGATACGGCAATGGCCACAACTATGAAAACCTATTGTAAATCTCTCTTCTTCTGCATCATTGTAACTTTGAACATTCACTGAACAAGTGGCCATTCAACAAGAACTGCTTATGTTTAAAGGATTAGGAACTTGTGGATGCATTGCTTCAGAAGTGATTTTTGAAGTTGATTGAATGTGTGTTATTAAAGTTGTGGAGCCCGAATGTAAGAAGGCAGGAAAAGATGATGTCATCCCAACCAGATTATTAGTGTGGTGAAGAAGAGATTACTGTACCTTAATTTAGATGGTATTGAAGATAGCACAGGACTAACCCTAATATTTCAAGAATCGGTGACGTTGAAATTTTTGTTTCCCCATTGCCTTTAATTTCATGAATCCTAAGTATTCTCAGGATAATTTTATCTTGCTGTAGTGAGCTGTCCCTTCTGCTTGAAATATGGATCTCATCATCTTACTAGTGAAATTTTATTCTTTGCTTCTCTTAGTCCTCAGACTTCAGCATCTGCAGAAAGCTTGTGCCAACTCTCACATGAATGAGGAAAGGCAAGCAAACTATTCCCATATGGAAGCAGTTCCACGGCTTTCTATTCATTTAATATCCAGTTTCCTTCAATGTTCCAAAAATCTGTCAAGAGCTTCATCCCTTCCTACTTTGCAGGCATGTACAGTCCGGCTGGATTTTTGTGCAAGAAATTCACTTTGCCTGTTAAGCATCCAGCACAGCCACTATACATTATTGTTTCTTTTTGTAACTGTTATTATTTTGCATGTTGGTATTCATTAATTCTGAATTAGATCTTTACATCATCTGGTTTGAAGGATTTGTGTCTGGACAAAAATTATATTCTACATTGAATAGTTACAAAAAAATCCATAAAGTGACCATAATGAAAAAGCCTTAATAAAGCCAAAGGTCAACTTTTACAGATCTGCTATAGTGAGATTAATGTGCTAAGATTCAACACATTGGTCTCATTCATTCAAAAATAAGATAAAATAACATAGCTACTTCTTTATAGTGAATTATTTTTCCTAGCACAAGGTTCATCCAGTGCAAAGAGAATCTTACACTTTATAAGAAAACATGACAGTTGTATATTTTAATGAAGCAACTGCCATTTTTATGTGGAAACATTTGTTTCTAATATAGAAGATAAAGGAATTCAGGGGGAAAAATTAAGAGTGTTCATTGCATATTTAAGTATTTTGATAATCTAATATTGTTCAAAGAGCAGCTCAGACCTATAAAGCCATTTTGTTTGTTCAATTTCTGAAGCTATTACTTGTGCGTGTGTCCATTTGTGGGCACGGCTGTATGTGTGCACATGCGTGTATGCATGCATGCATTCTTTTCTAATACTAAGGGTAAAATGTTATAAATTTCAACTGCATAGTGGAAGAAAGTAAATTTTTGGTACCTCATCAGATTCTCATTTTCAGCTCATCTTTTTTTCTTTCATTTTCAGTTCATCTTTTACTTGGTTTGTTGGTGCAGACAAATTGAAACTATTTTTTTGTGAGAATGCTGTCTTACAAAATTTTGATAGTCCTTGACTTACACAATTTTGATAGTCCTTGACTTACAGCAATTTGTTTAACAACTGTGTAAAGTTATACCAGCAATGTGACGTACACCAGTCCTCATACTTACCGCTGTTGCAGTGGTTCATACAGTCATGTGATCAAAATTCAGGGACTTGGCAACCAGCATTTATGTACAATAATTACAGCGTCCTTGGGTCACGTTATTGCTTTTATGGACTTCCCAGTGGACTGCCAATAAGCAAGTCAGTGGGAGAAGCTGGATTCACTTAACAGCCATGATGATTCACTTAACAACTACACCAAAAAAAGTTCATAAAATTGGATGCAATTATTTAATGACAACATTGCTTAGGGACAGAAAGTTTGGTCCCAATTATGGTTGTAAGTCAAGGATGACATGAATGATCGATTGGTCTACAGTTAAATATGTGGAACAGGGCTAGCTGGCATTATTATTATTATTATTACTATTATTATTATTATTTTATTTTATTTTATTTTATTTTATTTTATTTTATTATTTTATTATTATTATTATTATTATTACTATTATCATCATCATCATCATCATAGAATGCACCTCTGCTGATTTTAATCCCTTTCACTATTCAGGCCCTCATTCTATGCCTACACTGTCCAGTAGATTTGCATAACATAATTAGAGGGATAGAAATGCTACGAAGGGAAACAAAGTAAGGAGACTTTTGTCCACTCTAGTGTATCTAACCCATCAGGAGCATCAATAAAATAGTGAAGTCTTGAATGGTCTTTATTCAAATTTTTACATGGAGAATTGTGTGATCCTAGTATTTCTCATTAATTCAGACCAATAATCTATACGTATATACTTGGCATTATTGCCTTGCATGCATATTTCACATCATTCTCAAGTTGAAAAAAAAATATTCCATTTCATAACTCTACTTTGCAGAATTTCTCAGTCAAAGGCAGGGCTGGTACCAGTAAAACATCCTTATCTACAGTCATTAGCCTTTTGCCCCTTCATATACATCTACATGGGCCTCCAGTCTTATTTTGGCTGCTAAACCTTTGGCAGATTGTCTGGATTCTGGTGTTGTATTTCTACAGGCAATTGCACATCTAAGGAAATTGCTCAGTCAGCAAGACTGAGAAGTATTTATTGAAAGCTAAGAATCTGAGTGGCTAATCAAAAAGTTCTTGGTTATAATCTTGCTTTAGCCTTAAAGTGGCTTCAGAAGTGTCACTTTGCTTATTCTCAGTCACTCTGACAAAATACTGACTTTGCAAGATTGTTTTTAATGCTTACAATTGCAAAATACTTAAAGCATTTCAGTGTGTTAGATTATTAGCTGCTACCATTAATTACAAATTATTTCCAATAATAATCCATTATTATAATATATTTAAAAGAGAAAATTCTGAGTAATACCAAAATAATGTTTCTAAGCTAATAGCAAACCTCCTATTGCACTTACCAAAAAGTTGTATTTTTTCTATTACGTTTGTTTATGTATTACTGTTTATACAGTACTGCACGAAAGTCTTAGGCCACTATTACATTTTTTGTTGTAGCAATGGTATAATGACCATATATAATTATGGCTCAGTCTCCTTATTAGATTACAACTAGAAAACACAGGAAATTTGTATGCGGTTTTCAAAAACAGGAAAAATCAGAAAAAAAATAGCTTCCTTAGGCTAAAGTGCCAAGTATTTAATGTTACCTCCCCTTGCACTTGAGCAGCAGCAGATACTGGGTCCTATAAACCATCGATCCAGAATCTTTTTGGCACCAGGGACCAGTTTCATGGAAGACGATTTTTCTACAGAGCGGCAGGAGGTGGGGGGGGGGGGGGCGCAGTGCACAGCTTAGATCTCTCGCATCCGCAGTTTGCAGTAGGATTTGCATTCCTATCAGAATCTAATGCCTGAAGATCTGAGGTGGAACTGATGTGATGATGATAGCGCTGTGGAACGGCTGTGTCATGCCCCTGTCGGAGTCTGAATCTGCGGGGGAAGATGAGCTGGAACTGACAGAGATTGAGAGGCCAGCTCTGTTGGCCTTGGAGGAAACTGGGGAAGGGTAGAGTCAATCCAGGCAAGGCTTTTCTGACTTAGTAAGGCCTGCAGAAAGGGAGAACTCGGGAGAAGAGCAAGGAGTCAATCCCCCCCATCTGAGAGCTAGGAGGGAAGACAGACTGCAAGATCAATGCAGATTGACCCTGCCGGCTACGAGGGAGGGGATTGAGATGTAAGGAGGTGCCAGTGGGAGGGGCATTTGTCGGCAACAAGCATTGAATCTGTGAAGCCTTGTATGCACTTGCCAAAGTCTGGAAATTGATGTACTCTGTCTTGTGGGGCTTGCCACTTTGCCTGCTTCACTCAGGCATGATATTCTTCCGATTAAAATCGGAATTCCGGTTTTTTTGGGAATTGCCCCCTCCTTTCCCCCCACCCCTCTTCTCCTCCTTCCCCTCCCCTCGGAGGCCCCGAGTCAGGAGTTGCTGGCGCGGCTCCAGTCCCGCGTTGCCTCAGGAAGGGAAAGGCAAAAGGAAGAGCCGCAGCGGCGCTTTGCAACAGCAGCAGCGGCTCCTGGTTTTGCCTTTCCTTCCCGAGGCAACGCGGGACTGGAGCGCGCGGAGCTGCGCCGGCGGTAGCAACTCCTGACAGCCCCAGCCGGATACCTGAGCGGAGCCCGGGCGGTGCGAGCAGAGGCCGCTGAGCAGCAGGAAAAGGGAGCTGGGCCAGCCACAGACCAGCCTCCATGCAACACGCCGCCGCCCGGCCCTGGCGAGGGAAGGCAGCAGGCGCTCCCCGGGCGCGCGGCAGGGGGTCTCTTTTGGCCGGCCCGATTTTTTTTCAGAGCGGAATATCATGCCTGTTCACTGAACTTCTTGCTCTGGTTCCTGTTTGGTTAACCTGGCTTACTGGACTACTTGCAGACAGAGGCTTCTAAAGGTGGTGTAAGAGCTTTGCTCCAGGACTTGTAGTGAATGTGGGAATGTTTGGGGACACAGTTGGAGCAATAAAGGGGCAGTTCGAACTGCCAGCTGTTTGTGTTATCTCTGTGCCCTGCTCTGGGTTATCACAGGCTGCAAATAGAGACAAAACTTTGCTTGCTCGCCTGCCACTCACTTCCAGCTGTGTACAACCCAGTTCCGTGGCCCAGGAGTTGGGGACCCCTGCTCTAATATTAAATGGAATGGAACCCCAAGTACAATCATTGCTGTGTCCTAAGATTTGTTGCCAAAATGACTGTCGTACAAAAAGGTCTATTACAAAGGTTTGTGCAAGATGTGTTTGAGCATTACATGCAGTACAGCAGGGGTATCAAACTCGTGTCATCACGTTGTTGTCACATGATATATCACAACTTTTTTCCCCTTGACTAAAATGGGGTTGGGCGTGGCCAGTGCATGACGCATCCGGGCCATGAGTTTGACACGCCTGTAGTACAGACACATGTATGAGTGCAATTCATTGGAAGCTTGCCAATAAGAGCAACTTTTAGTCATGTTATTCCAGTTAAAATGCCAAAGAGCATAGAATTTGACAGACAAAAAATCATTTTGTATCAACAAGGCCACTCTCAAAGGAAAATTGACAAACTGAATATTCAAGGTGTGGCATTCAAGACCAAAACAATAATTATGGATGGTCATTAAAACTTTGCTGAAACAACAAAGTGGATGGTGGCCTAAGACTTTTGCCCAGTACTATATATTACTGTTCTAGGAAATCACTTAAAACAAGTCTATTGTTTTAAGAAATCAATCAGATTCCCTAGGATAACTTCTATTTCCATAGTTTTCTTTCCTTTCTAGCAATCATCGTCTATACATAGGATTAGAACTTTAGCATTGCTTTTATTGCCATTATAGAAACATTTTTCTTATTTCTGGAAGAACCTTTTTGCTATATATTCACAAGTAGTATAGATAACAAAGAGATTCTAATTCTGCAAAGCCTTGCCATAGCATGCCATAGTGTTTACATTACTGTTGCTCACTGCCGTCATCAGCTGGTGAATGGAACTTTGTAAGTTCTTGGTGCTTCAAAATAAGGTATCAGTAAAGCTTTCGTTTCATTTCTATTGAAAAATAATTGTTTTTCCTAACTGGGAAAACCTTGGAATTTAGGGCATGTCATTAAGAGATGATGTGATGTTTAGTCAAGAACAATTTTCTTACAACAGCAATCATGTTGAACACAACTATGTACGCTGCAAGATGGAGAGCAGAAAAGAAAAGCAGATATACGCATGAATGTTAACACATATAAATAAGTATATATCTAAATCTAAATTAAAATCTAAATTATGAAAATTATTCTAAGCCTGGTTAAAAAAAATTCAAAGAACAAGAGTTCATGGAGGCGAAATCCACTTTTTGTCCTATGCTAAATGGGGAAAAAAAACAGTTAAAAAAACCTTTTCCTACTGCATTATATTTTCAGGCAGTGTTAAAAACCAAATCCTTGTAAACCAAATCTGATCTTTTCAGAGCAAGTAGCTGGTGGTGGTTCTTTTGTTTTTGTTTTTTGAATGAAACTAAAATGAGCATGATAACTGTACCAGTTGGCTACTTGTATTTATAATCACGAAGGGTGTGTTATTTTCATCCTTCTCTTCATTTGTTTTCTCTCTTTTGAACCAGAAATGCCTCAATTCCTGCATATGGGAGAAATCGTTGATGGAGTGGATATGAGGGCAGAGGTTGGGGTTCTTACCAGAAACATCGTAATTAAAGGAGAGATGGAAGATTCCTGCTATACGGGCAAAGATTGCAGATTCTTCAGTTATGATACTTTTGGTGGACATATCAAGGTGTGGAAGGAAAAGTTTAATCTCATCGTATCAAGGCTCCGGTGGCTTTTGCTGTTGCAAATAGGACACAGTGGAGGGAACTCCATCCTGTTTCATACTATTCAATGACTGTTAAGCATTAGGTTGAGCAGCTGTGTGAAATATTGATCATGTTGTAGCTCTGGTATTTCTAGGTCCACTTATTAAATAGTGTTAGTGTTTTATGGCATGATGTTCAAGAAGCCAAATTTAGCCCGCTAATTCTATTCTGCAACTACTCAATTACAGTGATTCTTGATTTATTTACTGTTGAGATGATACAGGTTATGATATTGATTATTAAAAATAGGAGCTTTCCACCTACACTTCTATATGTAATTTCATAGTTGGATTACTTTAAATATTATGTTTGTGTATAGATTAAATTAATACTTGTTATCAATTGTTATTAGGCAAGGTGTATAGCCACATCATTTAAAAAGAAAAACTCCCCATGTTATACAGAATTCTTATAGCAGGTACGAGTTCTCTTGAAAGTCTTTAAAAGTATAAGTAAGCCTTGCTTACTGACTGCCTCATGCAACAACCATTCAAAAATAATTTTGCAACCAGTCACAGCATTTATGATCATTGCAGCATGCCATTGCCACATCTTCACCATTTGTGTGAGGTGCAACTGACTTGCAACACGCAGTTAATACAAAAAACAGAAGTAAAATTCTAAGTCTTAGTCATGTGTTGCTTCACCTAATGACCATAGGAGAAATAAGGTTGTAAGTTCAGTTGTGCTCATGTGATTTTCTATTTAATGACCACAACACTTAGCAACCATTGCTGGTCTCAATTGTTGATAAGCAAGGACTATCTATATAAGATGATCTTTCAGCTGAGAACTCTGCTATAAAATTCCCTTAAAGTCCATATTATCATAAATATTTTATTATAACAATTCATATATGATACTAAACCTTCCTGTAATTGCATTGTATCAGTCAAAAGCTTTATAGATTATGTTGGAAGAACCGTTAATTAAGTTGGTGTTGATTTCCTTTCCTGTGTGTGTGCACGCGCGCACACTTCATTTCATTGAGAAAATTGTGAATATTACAGAACTTTGGTAATTCTAGTGACTATTGCCCAACTTATAAAGTAGTACATAGTGAGTAATTAAAGTCATGCTGCTAGGTTCTTCATTTATTATTAAATAAACATTTAAAAAAAAAAAACATCTGGATCATTAATATTCCATTAACATAGGAATAGCCCTGGCTGAGAAAATTAGCATAACAAAAAAGAGAACCCTAAAAATCCTTTAGTTTAGGAATTTTCTCTTATAGTCTCCTTTTTAGTAATAAGTTACTTTTTGTAATATTTAATTACCCTTTTTAGTTATGCTAATACAGTTAATCCTAGATTACTTGCATTAACCCAAATGTGAAAAGAATTTAAAATGGAAATTTAAATTTGATATTTTGCTCTAATCTTTCTCTCAGACTATAGTATGTTGGGATATGATTTGCATTATGCTGCACATTTTTTTAGTTTATGGATGATGCATTGTTTGTTTAAATATGTTTCTTAAGATGTCCGAAGTGTTTTAACTGAAGAAAATGTGGACAGTAAATGGACAGTAAATCGAATTATTTTTGCATGTTCTTCCAGATTTTAAAGAACTTCACATCTGTTCATCTCTCCTATGTGGAACTGAAGCAGATGGGTCAGCAAATACCTGGCAGTTACCCTGTTCACTTTCACCTTTGTGGTGATGTGGATGAGAAAGGAGGATATACTTATAGGACTTACGTAGAAGGGCTCTCAATTCATCATTGTTTCTCCAGATGTGTGTCAATTCATGCCACAAATGGTTTGCTGGTAAGAGCAATGAATAAATGAAAAGTTTGGAGACTAAATGTGCAAATGACCAAAACAAAACAGATCTTTCAGTATTCCTGATTTTGGTGTCAGCCTTGATTACAGAGGTATAGAAAGAAATGCTTTTCTTTTTTAACATCAATCCATTACGTTTAGGGTATGGCCTTGCTAACCATTATTTCCTCCAAACCCTAGATTATAACCATATTTAGAAATGTAATTAGGATACACCTAATTAGCATTATGTTTATATTTCAAAAACAAAGTGAGAGAAAACGTGTATGAGAGGGCTGCCCCGTTCATAATATTCTATCTGTGACTTTTTCTAGAGCAGATTCAAACCTTTAAGCTTTCTGCTTCTTCAGCTTGTATTGATCCTGCGGATCTTGAATTACTAGAATCATCACTGGTTATAGACTCGGGGGAGTATCTTATGATAGTTTCATTTCTTCCATCTCATAAAAGAGAGAGGATATGGGATATTTCTTTCTCAAGAAGTATAAACATGATTGTCTAATACAGGGGTGTCAAACTCAAGGCCCACTGGTCGGATCTGGCCAGTGGAGTGCTTAGATCTGGCCCAGGGGTCTGCCCAAGAAACAAGGACCGGCCCACAGTGCCCCTGCCAGCAAAAATGGAGCTCGTGGGGGCCATATGCGGCCCGCCCGGCCTCTGTTTTTGACCCTGATGGCTTCCTGAAACCCTCTGCCAGCAAAACGGAGCCTGTGCAGGCCATGTGCTACCTCCATGAACTCCATTTTTGCTGGCACAGAGTTGTGGGAAGTCGTCGCAGCTGAAAACAGGCCTGGCAGGCTGTGTGCAGCCTTCCCCAGCTCCGTTTTCACTGGCAGAGGGTTGCAGGAAGCTGTCATGGCAGAAAACTGGGCCCGGGCAGGCCACGCACAGCCTCCCCAAGCTCTGTTTTTGCCAGCAGAGGGTTGCAGGAAGGCATCGCGGCCGAATAGGGAACCTCGGTGAGTGATGTAAGCTGGTCATGCCCACCCTGGCCATGCTTCCCCCCGAGGTCAAACACAACCCTGAAATGGCCCTCAATGAAATCGAGTTTGACACCTCTGGTCTAATACCTAGGGACATTTCATGCGTTAACCTGGCAGTGCCATAGTTGTTGGTGACTAATTTATTTTGTGAAATAAAAAAAAATTGTCAGAAATTAACCTAGTAGAACCAGGTTCAAAGGCACCCTGAAGATTTGTTTGCCGTGGATTTATTTGGGGACTTATGAATAAAACAAAAACCCATCATTGAACTGTAGTCTCCAAGGAGAGCCATGTCCTCATAGTTATATTTAGAATTACTTATGTATAGAGAGAGCTGATGAAACTTTTTTTTTATTTCTGCAGATAAAAGATACTGTTGGATACAATACACTAGGCCATTGTTTTTTCATGGAGGATGGTATTGAGCAAAGGAATATATTGTTTAATAATCTAGGACTCGTCACCAAACCAGGCACCCTTCTTCCAACAGACAGAAATAGCACAATGTGCACAACAATCAGGGATCATGTCTATGGAAACTATGAACCGGCACCAACCATGGATTGCATGTAAGTAAATTGGAGAGGTGCTTGAATGCTCTGATTACGGTCTTGACGGGTCTCTACATAAGACATTCTCTTTCATCTGACATAATTGGAAATAATGTGAATGGTATAATAAGTAAATCTGGATTCAAATCATGTAATGCACGAGGAGATTTCAGGCTAGTCTGAGAGAGAGAATCTGAGTCAGAATCAGGTAACTAAAGGTATGTTACAGCTTGCAACGTGTACCTGAAGAAGAATCTAAATAGGGGGGGGGGCCTTCCAGAATCAGAAGAATTCGTCTCATTGTCCGCTGTTCTGGTGGAAGGTAGATCGCCACTGATCTACTTCTGCACGGTTCCAGAAGATTCGCCAACCCTGTAAGGCTGATTTAAAACAAAAATCCTTCCCAATGTTCTGAAGAACATTTGAATGAACGATTAATGCAATGGGGATGGTTCATATCAGAGATATGTGATATTTTCCAGGAAAAATCAATTTCAAGATAGTCTTTTATTCTCAGCATTTAAAAGCAAGAGCAACATAAAGATCTTGCAATCTTTGCCAGAAAATCAAATTGCTGGAGATCTGATTCTGAATACTAATAACTGTTGTTTACATAACTGTATTTTCCTGTTATTAGATTTGAGTCTTCTGTCACTCTTAATTGTGTTTCACCAATTGTTTGTAGGGCTGTATCAACATTTTGGATTGCTCATCCCAACAATAATCTTATAAACAATGTAGCTGCTGGCTCACAGGTGAGAGGTCTGACATATTACAATAACCAGTGTTTTTTCTCTGGGCCACCAATACATTTATAAGGTCATTTGCTTTCTTATGAATTTCATTTTGGTTAACTAGTTCTGTAGCATCCTAGATGTTAAGCAGTCTTTCTTAGATGTATAAAAAAGGTTAAAATGTGGGTTTGCATAACTAATCATATATTTTGTAGAATATTATTTTTATCAGCATTTCCTGATATACAGAAATATCTCTCTCTGAGTCTTCCATATCAGTTGAATTGTTCAGCCAACACACTGAAATGTTCTCTTTCCAAAGAGAACAATTGTTCTAGTTAAAAGTGAAGGCTTCAAATTATCCATAATGTATGTGGATTAAACTAGTTAAATACTTCAGACTTCCTGAATATCATCAAGAAATGAACTGAATGGACTGATTTTTTTAAAACGTTTTGACCTGTCTTTTAATTTATATTAATATAGATGAAATATGAACAAGCTATTATTTGTAAGAAACAGTGAAATTTATATATAGTTTTATTCTCAGTTGTATTCCATTGTTTACAGGTAGTCCTCAAATCACAATCACAATTGAGCTCAAAATTTTATGTTGCTAAGTGAGAAATGAGTTAAGCAGTGGTGGGATTCAAATTTCTTTACTACCGGTTCTGTGGGCGTGGCTTGGTGGGCGTGGCGTGGTGGGCATGACAGGGGAAGGATACTGTAAAATCTCCATTCCCACCCCACTCCTGGGGGAAGTTTACTGCAAAATCCCATTCCCTCCCCACCCCTCTAACCTGCTTTTTAGCTCTGTTCCCCTGTGCAGGGCAACAAAAGAAGACCCAGCCGATCAGCTGGGACTCAGGAGGCAGAGGATAGATGGGGGCGGGGCCAGTCAGGTAGTATTTCGAACTACTCAAAATTTCCACTACCGGTTCTCCAGAACTGGTCAGAACCTGCTGAATATCACCTCTGTGTTAAGTGAGTTTTGCCCCATTTTACAACTTTTCTTGCCACATTTATTAGATGAATCACTGCAATAGTTAAATTAGTAACATGGTTGTTAAATGAATCTGGTTTCCCCATTGACTTTGCTTTTCTGGTGGTTGCAAATGATGATCACATGACCATGGGACAGTGCGAGTCAGTTGTCAAGCATCAGAATGTAAACCATGTGACCATGCGGATTCTGCAACATTCATAAGTGTGAAATATGATGAAAGGGCACTTTTTTCAGTGCTGTTGAACTTCAGACAGTCAGTAAGCTAACCTATAGCCGTGTTGGCGAACCTATGCTACCCGTGCCGGAAGTGGCACGCAGAGCCATTTCCCCCGGCATGTGAGAGGTAGCCCAGAAGAGCCCCACTGCGCATGCACGTGCCGCCACCCGACAGCTGATTGTTGGGTATCTGGCGCGTATGCGCAGGAGGCAGAAGGGGGTGCGTGGGAGTCGTGCACATGTGCAAAGACATGCGACGCGAGGGGAGTCGCATGCGCAGGGGGCGTGGGGGCCCCAGCACGCATTGCCTTCTGGGTGCTGGCACACGAGTGCACAATTATTGGCACGGGAGCCAAAAAAGGTTAGCCACCACTGACCTATAGTATATTGTAGGACGTAGATCAGTGAACTGAATGCTCTTTTTACGACCTCCAAAAATCTTCTAAGGGCGTTCCAAATTTTCCATTCATTTGTCAAAATAAAAAGTAAAACAATGTCTTCCGTAGACTTTTGATTTTAAAAATGGAGAAAAGAAAAACACCCCCCCCCCCCCCCAATTCCAGTATAGTCCTAGCCTGCCTCAATATTAGACTGCATTGGTAGCCAACTCTGTGTAGCTAATCTATTGAAATATTTTAACTTTTTCTTCTCAGCATGTAAGCAAGGCAGCAATGTTAAACCCCTGCCCTACCTGCTCTGATTATGGAATAACTCAACAGGAATAATGGCTTTTTTGCCTTACGTCAGAGAAGGAGAGCAATTTTAGAACTCAATTTCCTCAGGAAGAGAAAATCAAGAGTCTATTGCAATAGTCTTGTAGCAGCTAGCCAACTTTTATCTAATTTTGAAAAGCTAAGCAGAGTCAGATCCAGTTAGTAATTGGATGAAATACTACCAGGAAATTTCAACTCTAGGCTAGCCTGGGAAGTCAAATAAACATCCCAGAAGGAGTCAGTGGCAAACCGCTTCCATAATGTAGCCAAGAAAACTATGTGCACATGTCCACAAAATCACTATGAGCTCAGCTCCATTCAAAGAAGGCTTTATCTTAAGAGCCAGAAAATTACACAATAGATAGAAACCTACTGTTTTCTTTGGCCACTGTAGAATTCCACTTGGGTTTTCTTTTTTAAGTATATAATTTTCAACTTTTTAAGGGAAGAAATCTGCTCAGTTAACTCTAGTCCAGTATTTAGATTATCGTGGCAGCTAACCATTACAGTTAATGACAGTAAGTCTCGTGGAGCCAAACTGCAATTTGGTTTTAAAACACAGAATGGTCCTTTATCACGTTTTGGTTTTCTTACCCAAAGTTAAATGCAAGACTCCCTAACTGCTTAGTACTGTAATGATGGAGGTAGAAAGAGGATTGAATCAGGGTGGACAACTATGGCAATTTTACGATTTGCAGACTTCAGTTCCCACAATTCCTGAGCCAATACAGACGTAGGAATGGCAATATTGCATACATTATATTGAATTCCTGAAGATAAAAAATCTAACAAAAAAAATAGAGTGGCACATCCCTGAAGTTCATTTTTTATTTCTAGGATGCTGGAATATGGTATATATTCCATAAAGTTCCTACAGGAGATTCCCACGGATTGTTCCCTGAAACAAAAGCTGAACTTACCCCCCTAGGAATTTTCTATAACAACAAAGTCCACTCCAATTTTAAGGTAACTGAATCTGTTAATGATTTATATGTTTATGAATGGATTGTGACCTAAACGAAACAAAACTGGTTGTACTCACGAAAGACAAATCTTATAGTTTAACCAAAGGCATTCTTTAATATGTTCAGGCAAAAGGGACAAATCTTATAGTTTAACCAAAGGCATTCTTTAATATGTTCAGGCAAAAGGGAAATCCTGCTGTTTCACTATAATAATAAGTATGCTTAGAATTATAATTACGATCCTTAAGCCGTTCTGTATTTCATTACACTGATTCATTTGTTCATTTTTAAATATTCATTATGTTTATTTATAAAATCAACATATAACACAGAAATGTAAGTATACATGCTGCTAAAATCTTTACAAAGATTTACTATTTTTATATGCACAACTGATATAGTATTGTGTGCTTACAAGGATCATCTTGTAGATTTTTTTTTCTTACTCATCTTTCAGGAGAAGTTCCTAAAGAGCTTGAATAAAGTATAAATCTATATTGCATTATTAAACCTGTAGATTACATATATTAACACCAGTGGTGGGATTCAAGTAATTTAACAACCGTTTCTCCACCCTAATGATTTCTTCCAACAACTAGTTCACCAAACTGCTCAGAAAGCTAACCAGTTCTCCCAACGTGGTGCAAACTGGCTGAATCCCATCACTGATTAACACTAACATATATTAATATATGTAACATATATTAATACTAACTGTGATTTCATGGTCTCACTTGTAAGCAATCAGATACTTCTTTTAAGATTAGTTCATCTGATCATTTGACTTAAAATATTGAGCAGGCACAAATAAAAATCCCAGACAGAATTATTTGGTTAGTATTTATTGAAACTTGATTACATATTTTTTTGGTGGTCAGAAGTTACTTATCTGATATATGCTTTGACAATGGAATGCCTTTAATCTATAACTTAATCTATTGTACAGCTTGTTTGTGAACTTCCAGCAACACTTTATTTTTATTTTTTATTTATTTATTATCTCTCCAGAGATGACTTTAGGTGGCTTACAGACATTGAATAAAATGTAGTATAAAACATTAAAACAATAAATAAGGTTCTTAACATTCAGTTAAAATAAAACTAAGCAGGATGAAGAGAGGGGGGGCAAAGTGTGCACAGGGACAAGGTGGGGAGGTGTTATCTACCTTCAAAATGCCACACCCTCATTGGGACCCCAGGCCAGTTGGCACAACCATGTCTTCAAGGCCTTTCAGAAGGCCAAAAGGGTAGATACAGATCTGACCTGAGTTGGGCAAGATGTTTCAAAGATCGGGAGTCACGGCGGAAAAGGGTCTTCTGGACCCCACCAGCTGAAATTCCTTGGCTGACAAGGTCCTCAGCATGCCCCTTCTACCAGTGTGGGTGGGACGGGCTATTCCCATTGGAGTGAACCAGTTTCTTAGATAGCTTTTGGAGTTCTTCCAACAACAGTCACCACAGAAAAAGGCTTCATATTATTTTTGGATTTTTAATGTAGGAAAAAATATTTTAATACACTTGGATTTTTAATGTAGGAAAAAATACACAATGATCTTTCCTAATCTTCTTCTTTGTCTTGGTTTGGAATTTTAGTTAAGAATATATTTCTGAAATAATCTCTTTCCTACTGTACTCATAAATGACTTTCTGAGAATAAGATGATGGAAAGTGCATCAAATTCCTAGCTAATTTTTTGAGGTATAATCAAAGGGATTGTTTTTCTTCCAACACCATAAAAAACATTGCTATTAAAACTAGTGTATATACATTGCAATTGCAGCATAAATGGTCCTTATAAAATACAGAGTACTGTTTTAAAGCATGTGAAGGGTGACATAGTTTAACTCATTTTGTTAACATCAACCCAAAGTCAAATATTGGCAAGTTTAAACAGTGATTAATTTTAAGATAGTATCAGTCATATCTTTGTTCTTTGTATTCCTCTGCCACTTTTTCCCCCAATAATTTGAGAGAGGCTTTTTTTAAAATAAAGAAAACAAGAAACTGCTCATATCCTTTATAACCCACAACTCATTATGTATAAGCATTTGTAAGTATGGCTTCCTTCCTTCCTTCCTGAACTATTGATGAACATAATAAAAGTTACTTATCCCTACTTAAAAGTAATCCCCATTGAGCCCAGTGAAACTGGTCTCCGAATAAATATTGCAATGTGTATTCAGTATCAGGATGTGAGAGAACAATCCATACTTTCTCTAACGTTTTCAAATGATCAAAAAACAGGATATGGCCTCCTTGTCCCTACTGCTTCCCTCACAGGAATATTTGTCTGTTTCATTTATGTCCTTTTGGTGAAGGTATTTTTCAGATCTTTTTCTATGGAAAAAAAGAAATCTTAATTAGTAGGTAGTAAACTGGATGTGATAGTCTTCTCAAGCTCCCCCCAAAATTGATTTACAATTATTTGAAATTACTTTGTAGGCATTTTCCTTTTGTTTTTGTTTAAAAAGAACAGATTAGTTGCTGAAAAGTTGTATCACTAAGATGTTGATCAATTCAGATATGTTGAGCCTACGTAAGTAACTATGCCAATTGTCTGGTTTTGGGAGGGGGAGAAATGATCTAACTTTCAGATACTATACAAGTCATGTGTTCGGCTCAAAAAAAGAGTATCCATAATCTGCCTCTTGACTCCTTCACGAAGGGTCTTTCTGAAATATTTAGTGACCATTGTGTAATATAAGAGTGTTTTAATATATTTTAATATGAAGGAGTCTCAAGTACTTGGAAAACCTAGTTATCCCTTGTTAGAGGATATCACTAAGATTTGCAACAATATCCACAGATTCTCATTTGTGGAAAAGATTAATTTGTCTTTTTTTTGTTTTTGTTTATTGAGGCTGGCTTATTCATTGATAAAGGAGTAAAAACCACCAATGCAAGTGCTGCAGATAAAAGAGAATACCTGTCTTTGGACAATAATGCAAGGTAAAAATAAAATTTGGGGATAGACTGCACAATGGTTAAAGAAAATGTTGCCCAGAATTTTAATATCATGACAAAACACTTGGCAATCTTTATTGCAATCGTAGAATGGCAAGAACTGGAATGGACCTTGAGGATTCTGCATTTGGACAGTGTAGAATTCCACTACAGGTAGTCCGTGAGTTACGACCACAGTTGGGCCCAAAATTTATGTTGCTAAGTGAAACATTTGTTAAGTTGAATTTGCCCCATTTTGTGACTTTTCTTCCCACAGTTGTTAGGTGAATCATTCCGTTTGTTAAATTGGTCATCTGGTTGCTAAGTGAGCGTGGCTTCCCCTTTGACTTTGCTTGTCAGAAGGTCACAAGAGGGACTGCGTGGCCCCAGGTCACTACAAGGGTCATAAATATGAACTAGTTGCCAAGCCTCTGATGCTGCAACGGTCGTAAGGGTGAAAAAATTGTCATAAGTCTCTTTTTTCAGTGTCGTTGTAACTTTGAACAGCCATTAAACGAACTGTTGTAAATTGAGGACTACCTGTACTATAGCAGCCCTGACAAATGGCCAGCCAGCTTCAGTTTAAATACCTCCAGAATAGAATCAATCGTCTCCCAAAACAGCCTGTTTCATTGTTCAACGGTTCTTAATATGGGAAGGTAGGATATTCCACAGTGTCCACACTTGTAATATAAACACACTGTTTCTTCTGGAACGGCTACAATCACTTCTTTCCCGTCTTCTTTATGACTGCCCTTCAAGTAATTGGAGACAACAATTGTATCCCTGCAGCTCTTTACTCAAGACTAGAATACCTGCTACTTCCAACTGTTCCTGATAAATTTTATTTTACGTTTGTCTTTTAAATTCTTGGTTGTTGCCCTCCAACAGTTTATCAGTGTCCTTCCTAAAATGCAGTATCATAACTTAAGTCTGACTAACACAAAATGACTTCTCTTGACACTATCTTCTATATGTATATAAAAGCAAAATACCACTCATACATCATCACAAAATCTCCAGAACCGTAAAGCCTACAAACCTGAAATTTGGCACGTATGTTCCTCTTGGCTTCTAGGTGCTCACTAAGAAAGGATTTTTCGAAATGACCATTAGTATTCGTATATTATTATTACTAACATCCTCTGATGCTAAGGAGTTCTACTCCCCCTCCTCACCTGAAAATAAATCTGTTCCAAATGCAAAGCACAAGCAGAGGAGAGGAGTTTCGGATTTAGTTTCACAGCAGCAACCAGCTTTAGTAGAGAACTGTTGACCTAAGCCACACCCAGGCTCCTTGCTGTCTCCTTCTTGCTCACACAGCAAATACTGCTTCAGTTTCCAAACAGCCTTCAACTCACTCACATACTGACAGGACGCTAGCCAGATGAATACTGATGTCTGAATGATGGCCCTATCTTATACAATATTTATGCCATTGACTTTTCTATCCAAATAAAGGAGTTTTCATCTGCTCCTCTTGAAAGATTGCTGCCTCTGCTTATTGTTCCAAATATGAAGATGCTGTTGAATTTTAACGCTATTCTGTAAAGTATTTGTTGTCAAATACACTGTGCCATCCAGAAGTCATATTTTGAACATATCATTCAAGTTACTTATAAATATGTTGAATGGTACAATGTCTAGAATGGAGCCTTTGATCTTCAACTAGTTGTTATTGTAATCTTGTCCACATCTTGCTATTTTTCTGTTAGGGACATAATGGGAAACTTCATTAGATGTTTTCCTGAAGTCAAGGTATACTGTGTCTACTGCATTCTACTGATCAACTGAAATTACTTTGCAAAAAGAGAAGTAATCTTGGTGTGGCATAACTAGTATCAGTAGCTACAAAGCAATGCATTCTTTTCTAAAAATGAGATACGTAGTGACATAGACAAAATGCTATTTTGTTGCTTGAAATTTTGAATATAAGCCCAAGTTCCTTTTACAAGTTAGCTTTTATGATTTTCTTTCTGCAGAAATTAGCTAAATATTGACTATTTCTCCTGCATCTCTGATTGCTGACTGCTATTATGAATCTATTACTCCATTCCAATCAGATTTTTGTCCCATTTTCCTCTACTGAATTGCTAAGCTACTTGATGTCCTGGTGACCACAGTGTTAGAGATTTATCCTTTTGATTGCAACATATACCATATTATCCTACAGTACACTATATTAGGGAATGCATTAGAGATAATTGAATTTGTCCACTGAGATTTGTCTACAAAATAGGTGGTTGCTCATAGCTTCAGTGCTTTCCTGCCTTCTTATGAAGAAATTGGGAAAACAAAGAATATAAGGAATGTAAAGTATGTAAATACTATAGTGCACTCTTTTCTCTATTTCAGTGGGAGTTTTAAGTGAGAGGGTGGAAGTAGACTGATATTGGAAGAGCTCATGTTAGGCTTAGCTAGCATGGTAGTTTGTTGTTGAACAACTGTGGTGCCACAAAGATCTTCTGTCTCCGAGTCAAACCTAAGCCAATTTTTGATTCTCTATTTCATTTCTTTGGACATGTTTAATACTGGAGCTGATCTCCTATGTCAGCCAGTAGTTTTAATATTTTGGACATGTAGGCAGATTTGCTTACAGGCCAATACAGTTCTGTCTGTCTTTCATTTATAAGGTTTCGGCCTCATCAAGATGCAAATCCTGAGAAGCCCCGGGTTGCTGCTCTTATAGAAAGATTAATAGCTTATAAAAACAATGACCATGGGGCTTGGGTCAGAGGTGGAGACATCATCATTCAGAACTCAGGGTGAGTCCTCCAGAGCAAATGTGAGCATGTTGCTAAAGTAAATAATTTTGAACAGAGCTGGCAGAGCTGATTACATTCATTAAATCTAGTCATGTTATTTTCTGGGAAGGTTGCAGAAACGTACTGGATTTGTATGCTTAAAAAATATGCAAACATATTTTTTGCTGTTATCTTTTTAAGTTTGCTTTGAACCAGCCGCTTGTATTTATGGAAAATGGGTTCAACTGCCAAGCTCTGATTCAGCATCTTCTGCCTGCCTGGATCAAGTTCTGAGCCACATTTTGAAAATGTATTTATTTTAATGCTAATCAAAAGAAACTGCTTTCTATATTTTTTTTCTCTCTCCTAGATTTGCTGACAATGGAATAGGCTTAACATTTGCCAGGTTAGTACTGTTTGACTTTATTTTCAGTGGTTGCCATTTATTGGACGCCACTGGACAGTGTACACACACATGAACTCATTTATTATATTTTATTTATTCTCTTAAATAGGTCAGTATAGCCCACCTTCTTCCTTTCTATTTTAATTTGCTAGCAATATTGCCAGATATATGAGTTTCAAAAAATTTAAATTTCACCAGATTTTATTAGTTCTTTCATCTGGCCGTCATACAGATGAGATGAAGCACAAAGAAAAAAACCATGCAAGAACACACAATGATGCTCATTTCTTCTCTTAAATGTGGCACTAGCCTTGCTAAAATTAAATGTTTTACATCTGCTAAAAGTCACCTGTCTTTGGTTTTGGTTTTGATAGTGATGGAAGCTTTCCAAGTGATGAAGGATCCAGCCAGGAAGTCTCAAACTCTTTGTTTGTTGGTGAAAGCAAGAATTATGGCTATTTAGGAGGCCAGAACAAATATTGGGGGACTGGAGGGATAAACAACAGAACACGCACACTGCCTAGAAACCGGTAAGTGTTTCATAGCCTGGGTATGTGCTTCAACTTGTTGTCTGGTTGATTTTGTGGTGGCGGCAAGGATAGCTTTTCATGGGCACCATGACTTCATTACTTAGTTAGAAGCCTAGTACAATTTAGCTTTGAATTTATATCGCAGAATCTTTAGAAACATACTGCGACTGTTTTACAAAAGTGAGATTCAAGGCAATTTTATCCATCAGCATGTCGCGGAAAACACTGAGCCCAGTACATCTGACCACTTGTATGGGTTTTTTTGTTTTTCATTCTTTAGAATAATGCAAAGAGGATTTCCAGTTTCTTTAGGAAATAGCGCATCTTTCTTTTTCTTTACGAAAAGGGAAGTATCCGGGTGTTTTTTTTTAAAAGAGGTGATAATCAGATAGTTCCTGGACAAACTTGGCTTGCCCATGGAAGATGAAAGCTGATGGATGGATACCAGCATAGATTTCTTGACAAGGAGTTAACATGGATGGTTGCCAGCCACTTTCAGTCCTTCTTCTGTTACTCCTAAATACTGCAAAGCATAGCCAAAAATAGCAGATATGATCCTCACTTCTTATCATCTATACTTGTTTCAAGTTGTCAGAAAATGATTGCCATGGTTTTAACATGGTTTTATGCACATTTTGTATTTCATTCCTAGTATTTTTAAATGATACTTTTAAACTTCCCAGAGTATCTACTTAATTGAACATTTTTTTAAAAAAAAAACCTTAGCAATAAATAAATACATTTACATAAATCTTTTAATAGCCTGTATATGTACTGCAGAAATCCAGCCCAGTCAGGATTTATGTAGAATTATGATGAGCTAAACTGTTTCTATAGTAATAAAAATAACTTGTGGATTATGTGCCATGAAGTCATTTGCTACTTTTAGTGACCACATAGATAGATTTTCCCCATTACAATAATTTCCCAACCTGTTTTTTAAAGATTTTCACTGCTGCTGTCATAACCAAGTCCATCCACCATGTGCTGGTCATTCTCTTCTGTTTCTTTCCACCTTTTCCAGCATTAGAGAGCTGGGCCTTCACATAATATGTCCGAAGTAGGATAATATGAGCCTTTTGATTGTGCCTCAAATGAGAAGTCACAGTTGATTTGTTCATTGATACATCAGTTAATTTTCTTGGCTTTCAGAGCATTCTTGAGAGTCTTCTCCAAACCAAAGGCATCCGTAGTTTTCCTATCCTGCTACTTCAGCTTTTGCTTCTCTTAGAGCGGGGTCCCCAAACTTGGCAACTTTAAGACTTGTGGACTTCTGGGAGTTAAAGTCCACAAGTCTTAAAGTTGCCAAGTTTGGAGACCTCTGCTCTAGAGTGTAACACTGAATTCCATGACACTCACCCAGCTCTGATCTTTGTAGGTACAGACCCATCAGCACATCTGAAAATCTTCTCCAAGGTTTCCATAGAGTGCTAGTCTGTGGCATATTTCTTGACTGCTTTTTCCTTTAGGGTTGGTGGTTGATCCTAAAAGACAGAAACTAATATCATTTCAGTGTCTTCATTTGCCTTGGATCTGCTGATTTACAAGACTTGTGCTTACCTGTTCTCAAATGGATTGTAAATATGACTCAAAATTAAACCAACATCCACCTGTTCCTTGGTATATTTTATCCATCTTAAGGAGCTTCAGGGAACTTGTCAGCCTCCACTTGTGATTAGGGTAATCCGTGGGAGAATAACAAAGATCAAATTCATTAACTGCAATTTTCACACTGAGAGGAGGACTTTGTCTAAAATATAAATATACACCTACATTTATGTTGTCCTGTCTGAAATTATTCCTTGGGCTTTTGATTAAAGGAGTTGAAGGTCCAGTAAAATATGGCCCAGAATAAAAACTACATTTGAAAATACAATATGCAAATATTTTCATAAATTTTGCCATAATGTAAACCTTATTTCACTTGAGTCTTGTTATATTTAATAGCTTTTATTCCTTAACAACTCCCCTAACTCTTACCTGCTTATTCTGTAAATATTTTTATCAGCAAGAAAAGTAATGTTTCTAAACATTTTTCTGCTTTTACAGGACTTATCCAATCCGTGGATTTCAAATTTATGATGGACCTATTCGCCTCACCAAATGTACATTCAATAATTTTGTGCCAACTACTGATAGATTCACTAGTGCAATTGGGTTCCTACTGAAAAATACCTGGCAAATTACACCTCAGAACAATATTTCCTTGGTGGCATTTGATGAAAATGTATGGGTTTGTTTTTTTTATTAACATTGCTTTTTCCACATAAAAAAGGGCAGGAATTTGAAGATAATAATGATAATTAGTCACATTAGATTAATGTCTCTGTGAGGGAAATGGATAGTTTTTTAAATTAAATAATAGCAATAGAACTTAGACTTACGTATCATTTCAAAGTGCTCTCTAAGCGGTTTACAGAGTCAGCATATTGCACCCAATAGTGGGTCCTCATGTTACCAACGTCAGAAGGATGGAAGGCTGAGTCAACCTTGACACCCTTGACACAGTGAGATTCGAACAGCCGGCAGACAGCAGAAGTAGCCTGCAGTATTGCATTCTAACCACTGTGTCACCACAGCTCTTAAATAATTATAATGTAATACAATATAATATTATAATATAATGTAAATATAAATGTCCTTTTTGTTTTAAAGGTTTCTTTAAAAGTCTTTTTTGGTAAACCTGGCCCATGGTTTGAAGAAGCTGATCTGGATGGTGACAAGAATTCAATATTCCATGATGTTGATGGATCGGTGACAGGTTACAAGGACACTTACGTTGGTAGAATGGATAACTATCTGATTCGACATCCAGACTGTTCTAACGTTGTCAAGTGGAATGGTGTAGTCTGCAGTGGAACTTTTGCTCAGGTTAAAAGAGAGATGTGAATGTTCTGTTGTATGAATGAAACATGAATAGCATGTCTAATTTCTAGAGAAAAATACTGAATTATTAATTTGTATTTACATTTAAATTCAGCAGTTGGAATTTTTTTTAGCTGAGTATGTATGTTCTATCTTTCTGTCTCCTCATCCACCCCCATACGATGGCTGGGTTTGGATTATAGTCTAAACCACAAATTATCCTCCACTTTTTAGTTATGGTTCAATGCAAACCCAGAAGATTAAGTTAATTCAGGAAATGAGAAATAGGTTAATATGAATAAAATGACAGCTATACAATCACTGTAGAGCTATTGACTAAGATGGATGGTTATATAGAACAGGGGTGTCAAACTTTCATTGAGGGCTGCATCAGGGTTGTGTTTGACCTTGGAGGATTGGGGGGAGGCGTGGCCAGGGTGAGACTCGTATCGGGGGCATCTGTGGTGGCCAAGTGCTAAGGCAGGATTTCCCTGAGACCTTTCCTCATTCTCATTATAATCTCCTTGCTTCTTTTTCTTTTTTTTCCTTTCCTCTTCATTCTCCTTTCTTCTTCCTTCCCCTCCTTCCTTATTTTTCCTTTCTTTCTTCCTATCCTTTCTTCTTTGACTTGGTCTTTCCTCTTTCCCTTTCTCCTTTCCTGTCCCTTGGATGCTCAAGTGCAAAAGGGGAAACATTTCTCCTTTTGTTTTTAGTTTGTTTTCATAGCTCTCTGCCAGTAAAAACAGAGCCCAGTGGGGGCATGTGCGTTTTTGGAGCACCCCATTTTCACTGGCAGACTTCAGGAGGCCATCGCGTCTGAAAATGGGGGTGGGGCTTGCACAGCCCCCCTGAGCTCCGTTTTCGCTGGCAGAGACACTGAGAGCCAGTCCTTTGCTGTTTCCAGGCCGGCCTCACGGATCTAAGCACCCTGCAGGCCAATCCAACCCACAGGCCTTGAGTTTGACACCCCTGATATAGAACACAAGTAAATAAAATTAAATAAATAAATGCATCACTCACCACCATCTCTATTTCTAATTATTTTTAAAATAATACTAATTCATGTAAAAGACTAGCATGAAAAAAGCAACATATAGGGTCAGATGTATGAAGAAAGAATAATTCCATTATATTGTTTTATCCATATCACATTTACAGTTTTTCCAATACTCAGGACATGAGAGAAGAAAGTATAAGTAACACGTTGATGTGTCTGTGCTTGTTTCTGTAATAAAATTACTTCGTTTTAATAATACGCTTTTTAATGTGTCATATTGTGTATAAAGATTAGAGGAGGGCTATGACTTCACAAGGAAGAGTTTATGATGAAAGTAATCCTGTTCAAATGTGGCTTAGAGGGTTAGAAAACAAACACCTGACTCATAGTCTCTCCAGCATTCCTGAGTGTGGTTTTCATTCTGACTTTAGGGCTACCTATTGTTCCTCCAGTCATGCAAGATTACCAGTCAAATCAGAAACAATCCAACCCATATCTTCTATTTTTTTAATGCCAAAGTATTATTAAGGTTCAATAACAAAAAAGAGAGGATAATTGCTCACAAGGAGGGTTTCCTAAGCCCCACCACATAGTTTTCATTGAATTACCCTTCTTATTGTTTTCCTTAGATCATACAATTCTTCGTAAAAAATAGTTTTTCTTCATTCAGAGTTCTTATGTAATTGAGATGTGCTCGTTTTACATCCAGGTCATTCACACTGCATGTGTTTTTGATAGATCGGGTCTTTGTCCTTTCATAGGACATAGCATTTCCCTTCTTTGTTTTCTTCTTCTAGGTATACATCCAGACCCGGAACCCACAGAATCTAATGACTATGGTACGCGACGAGTATCCATCCAACCCTATGATACTTCGCGGTATTAATAATCAGAAAGCTGACTTCCAGCAATACCAGCCAGTTGTAATGCTTCAAAAGGGCTACACGATACATTGGAATGGACAGTCCCCACAGTTAACTTTCTTGTACCTCATTAATTTCAACAAGTACGTTTGCATGTGATATTCTTTTGTGACAGATTGCTATACCATTTAAACATGTAATCAGTAGTATTTATGGACTTGTGATTCTGTGGAACTTGACAGTCCACAGCAGAATGTAGGTAAGACTCTTTATTGTGGTCGGTCCATAAAACAAACGTCTATACATGTGCTGGTAATATTTGATACACAGATCAACCCAATTTACATATTACACAACTAATTGGGACCATACTTAAGAAATAGAATTGTTGGAATCTGAAAGTTAAGACTTTAAATAAAACTGATAAGAGTGACCAGGATATTTAATTCGATGTGGGGTAATGACTCATAGCATGTGCCAGCATAAAACAAACAGCATAATGAAACTTTGTTTAGTGGTTTCAAAAGCTTTTTCACCAGATAGGCAAAGTCTGGAATTGAATGTGAGGCCCTTGTATCTCCCCTTTGAAACCACTGTTAAAGCACATCAAATCATGGAAAAGTTAATGGCCCTCCTTTACTTGAAAGCAGAAAGTGGTTAAATACCTTCAGGCCTATAAAGGCTTTGAGGCCTGCTTAGAAGGGACAGCTGATCTGTCAGTTTCCTTAAGGCAACGCTTAATTGTCTCTGCTGTAAATTTTTGCCCTTACTTTGCTTCAGCATCTAATAACTGTCTTGTAAAATGTTCAACTCTCAAATAGCCTGAATAAGAAGGTTAAACACAACAAAGAGCAAGCCATAAAAAATCATAAATGACTTATGTTTTTCATCAATTCTTTTTTTCAGAAATGACTGGATTCGAGTTGGCCTCTGCTATCCACCGGGTGCCTCTTTTCAAGTCACCTTTGATATATTCCAGAGACAGGCATCTGCTTATTATAATATGGAGGATTATGTTGCTGTGTCTTCAATGGCGGAGCTACAGAAGAGACGCACAGAGAAAATTTTCTATTTTGATGATAGCACTGGGTAGACATTTTCCCATAAAAATTAAAAGTAGACCTTTATAGCATCTAAAGACTGCTTGGTCTGGCTGTCTTAAGGGTTGAGAGATGTAGCATGGATATAGTCCTAAGAGAAATCCTTGTGGTTTGTGGTTATGAACAGATTTATGACTGAAGGGTCGTTTTTCTAAAGGTTAGCAGAAGCTAGGCTGTTAAGAATGCCTAGAAATTACTTTCCATTTGGTCATCAATTTCATTATCTATCTTAGATCATTCTATCCAGGACTGTATCGTCTCTTCATGTGTATTTACTCACACAAACATTGTTGCTCTCATCTACATGTACATGGCATGTTAGAAAGAAGGAGCTCTGGTTTCTAGCAAAATGGCTATTATAGATGGCAGAATGAATGTAAATCAAAATCTGAATGGGGAGTTGATTGTATTTCAACAACAACAAATGAAATTAATAGCACTGATGGGAGATGCATGAAGTAAGATGCACAAGTAAACAGTTGTGCCATTGTAGCATCCTTTGGAATGGCATGTGCACTGCTTGATATTTTTCTGCTATATTCATCGGCAGGCTGTTGTTTCTGTTCCTGCAAGCCAAATATCACAGAGAAGGGCACAGTTACTGTTCATCTCAGGGATGTGAAAGAGTCAAAATACAGGCCAGCTTTCAGTCAAAGTCTTATAGTAACTGCTCAACAAACGCTTATCCAAAGTACTTCCAGAAACCAACTGCTGTAAAAAGAATGCCCACAAAAATAACTAACATCTGTCAGAAATGTGGCTCAGACCAGGTGAGAAATTATTTAGAGGTAAGATTATATGTAAATATTGAATGGTTTATCCCATGCCTATCAGGTTAGCAGGTGAGTTGCAGAAAGAATTTAATATATTTCTCAAGGAAAATACATGTGGGAACCAGTCAAGCACAATTCGCAGAATTGTTGCTTGTGTTTAGTAGAACTGGCAAAAAAAATTATTTTATCAATGTGCAATTTTTTTGCTGCCCATCTCGTGTCAAATGACTCTGGTTGGTTTGTAGCATAAAGACATTAAAAACATTAAAATCATAAAGGAACAAAGCAAATTAAAAACTATTTTTAAAAAAGATTTAAGCCCAAAGTTCTTCCAATAGAACCTGGATGTTCTTTTGAATAGGAGCAATGTTTACTGTACTACTTTAGAAGATCCTTCATTTTGGACGAGCATCGTTAAAATGCTGATAATGGCCCAAGCCAGACTAAGGGTGCTTCAAAGTACTAGCTGGTCCTACCATAAGAGTTTGCAAGGGTCAAAACAAGTTTAAGATTAAATCCCTGCAAGATGGATATGTTATTTATCACATTTCCACTATTTAGGAGTGGAAATGCCTCCTGAGGTATTCTAAATTCATAGATGGAGCCCATGGCCTGGCGGGGGGGGGTGCACTGCCTATCTTTGGATGGCCAGTTGCAAGAATTTGAAGACTGGGATGTGTTCTTGTCATCTTGCGTATAGATTACTTAACAGACTAAACATGGGATGGCTTCTGAAAACAATTAAGACTTTGAACTGGAGCAAAGTATGGCAGCTGCTAGTTAGGGTAATTGCTGCATTGGTCAACTGGCCTGCTTCCAGGTCCAGTTCAAAATTGGTTACCTCTTTAAACTCCTGCATGACTTGGTGCCAGGATCCCTGTAAGATCATCTTTCCCACCCAGAAGTGGCTTCCTTGTGTGATCTTCAAGGAAAAGAATGCAGAGGGTTTTTTTTTCACCACGGGAGATAGCAGAGCTAGGTGATGGGCCTTCTCAGCTGCTGCCCTGATCTTGGAATCTTTTGCCTTCTGGGGTAATGAAGGATATCAACAACTTTTTGGTTTTCAATAATCCCTTGAAAACTTGCTTATTTTGCAGTGGGTATGAGTGCCATTGATACTAAAATTGCCATAGGTCAGGGCTGTCAAACTCGCAGGCCAGATGCGTCACACACTGGCCACGCCCATGCCTCGTTTAGTGGAGAGGGAAAAGTCCCGATACATCACATGACGCTGCCATGACAACACAAGTTTGCCATAAGTTATTGTTGTTATGGTGTTTTTTTACTTCAGTTGTAAACTACCTCAAGCCCTAGGTGAACTTTTGTATGTAAAGATAAATAATTCCACAGATATTTGACACTATAATTTCTACAGTTCTTCTCAGGAATTTTGCTAAATTAGGCTAATTAAAATCCAAAATAGTTGACGGTTACTAGTTAGTTTGCCCTTGTTTTATCGCTATGGTTGTCAGGAAATAGTGGTAAACAATGTAGAAAGAAAGAAGCAGCTTAATTGCCAACAAAATAATTTATTGTTATTTGTAGAGGCTCTTTTTCTATTTGTATCTTTTTATAGTATCATGACTGTTTTTTTCTGTATTGTTTCATTTCTGAGTTTTCATACAAAAATATTTTCTTAGAAAAATTATAGTCCACTGATTTATATTAATTTTATTGTAAGCCTCCAGTTTAATGGGCTAATGGGAAGAGTGGATATCCAGGATGTAATTTTACCCATAGATAAAATGACAAATGGGGTTTTTATACATATATAAAATTGAACAGGATTTTACCAACGTGCAAATTTGTACAGGATCCAGTACACCCCAGGACTACTATATTTTAATTCAAAGATACATTTTAACAACTTTCCTTTGATTTCAACAAAAATATATTCTTTCTCGTTTTATCTTACATGGATGCTTGTACATGAACTATAAAATAATGCTAAAAATTACTAAGTTTAAATATATATGATATCCTTAACATTCAGGTGGTATTTACCAGCGATCCACATCAAACCTACATCTTTGTGAAAATCCAAACTTCAGAATCACAAGGATATTCGATCTCTGTAAGTATTCTGGAACTCTTCCTGGGCCTTAAGTTCCTTTCGGTGTGAGAGGCTTATCTTTCAAACCTCGCCCCTTCCTTGGCAGCATGAGTTATCTTTGCCTGCCTTCCAAGAGAAAGCGAGGAAGCTGTGGCCGCAGACTACTTCCCGTTGTGAAAAGGGCGAGGCTGCCTATGAATCTGGCCAGCCCAGAGAACAATCTCCTGGTTGCTTCATTAACAGAACAAAAAAGATCTTGCTTAGTGAAATGGGAAAGGTGTTTGTTTTCCTTGTTGTAAGCTAGCTGCCCACTCTGCCTGATACACAAATAAAACAACCTGACAGCCGGAGAAGCAGACAAAACGGTCTTTCTGAAGCATGGCTTGAAGGAGGTTCCCAGGCTTACCTCAGTTTGATGCACAGGAGATAAAATGGACGCAAGTTAGTCTCTTGTCCTATAGGAAGAGAACTGATTTAACACACACACACACACACACACACACACACACACACACGGAGTGAGGGAGAGAGAGAGAGATCTGTTTTAGGATCTAAAGTGCTTAATCAGCTTCACACATTTCTGAAAACAGGAGAAAGAAAAAAATAAGTGAGGGGATTGACATTTTCGGCATTCCTGTTGCTTAATATATATGATTTTTCAGAATGCCTTTGATAAATTTCTATGGGAGAATTTCTACAGTAACACACAAAAGTGATGTTTTAATGCTCTTCATCCTTAGAAGAGAAGCAGTTGATTTTAAGGGGGTGGGGAGGGAGTGGAGGTAGCATTAATTTATCTCCTTTCATTTTTCTACCTCAGGACTGAATACAGAACTTCAAAGTAAATCTTTCAGTTGACTAGTATTTATGTCCTAGAACTTAATGCAAGCATTATCCCAATACTGTGATCAAAATTCAGGATTGAGGGGAAAGAAGTAAACTGAGGGTTTTATTTAAATCACAAGGCAATTGAAAGGAAGGCATAAACTGCAGACTGCAGTGATAGATTTACCATTAAAAATTCTAAGTAAAATCATCTATATAAGGCTGGAAATCGAGGACCTGTAAACTGCATGAGTCAAAAAGAGGGCTGTCAAAAAGAGGGATGTAAAAATATTTACATACCCCTCACATCCTGGACATAAACTGTTTCAACTCCTTTCCTCAAAACGATGCTATAGAGCACTTCACACCAGAACAACTAGACACAAGAACAGGTTTTCCCCGAAAGCCATCACTCTGCTAAACAAATAATTCCCTCAACACTGTTCAACTATTCCAAAGTACTACTATTACTGTTAATCTTCTCATCACTCCTTATCACCCCTTTCCTTCCAGTTGTGACTGTATGACTGTAACTTTGTCGCTTGTATTCTTACGATTTATATTGACTGTTTCCTAGTATGATTTGATTGCCTATTTGTGCCCTATGACTATCATTAAATGTTGTACCTTATGATTCTTGACGAATGTATCTTTTCTTTTATGTATACTGAGAGTATTTGCACTGAGACAAATTTCTTGTGCATCCAATCACACTTGGCCAATAAAGAATTCTATTCTATTCTGTTCTATTCTGGAAACAAGTCTCTTTTCCAAGGCTCAAAATGTGTCCCCTGGGCACATTTAGTTGCCATAAAACATAGTTTTTAAAAGGTGGCCATTAATAGTTTCTTGGTCATTAATAGTAATTGTCCACAGCCAGAAATTCAGTACAAATAGTCCTCAACATATGGCCACAGTTGGAACTGGAACTTCCAATGCTAAATGAAGCAGTTGTTAAGTGAATCTCAGGGTCCTTAAGTGAACCTGGTTTGGGCAGTTGCTAAGTTTGGGCAGTTGCTAAGTGAATCTCAGGGTCCTTAAGTGAACCTGGCTTGCTCATTGGCTGCTTGTCGACTCTGAAAGTCACAAGTGGTGATCATGTGACCCTGGGATGCTGCAACCCTTATAAAATATATGGCAGTTGTCAAGTACCCAAATTTTGATCTGTACGGACATTGCAGTGGTCATAAGTGTGAGGACTGGTCATTGGTCGCTTTTTTCAGCACTGTGGTAACTTCAAACAATTGCTAAATGAATACCTGTAAATTGAAGGCTGCCTGTTTTGCCATTAATATCAAAAGCATAGCAAATAGAAGAGCATTCTGTTAGTGGCAGAAGATTACTGTATTTGCAAATGACTCTTCGAGGCATGGGAAAATTTATGATTTAAAAGGTTTTTCCTTTCAGGTCAATGGTGTCAAGTTTCCACTGAAAGAGGTGGGCCTCCTTGCCATAGTCATTGATGCCTGTGTGGGTAAAGTCACAAAAGAAACTTTTTTTCCTGAAGAGAAGGTCAAACTCATAGAAAATTATATAAAAACTGGAATTCCCCAAAGGTAGGTCAATATAGTATAAATCCATCAGCTAACTAGTCGCCCAAGTGGACAGAGAAATGCAAATGTAGTATTTGTTTTTAAAATCCCCCAAATGCTGTCAGAATAGGTATGGTACTTTTATAAAGGAATAAAGAACTTTCATTATTGCTGTGAACTGGACGTTTCTTTAAAATTCAGAATGCTGGAAGAACTATCGTGCTCTTTGATTAAAACTGCTTAGTTGTGCGTAACTAGTGCTAGAAATAAGTCTGCAGTTTGATCAGTTTTGGAAATTGAGTCTATTCACACACTTTTCTGGAGATTTAACTAAATAGTCGTATTCAGTTGTGCCACGGTGGCACAGGAAAGTACAGTACTGCAGGCTACTTCTGCTGACTGCCAGCTGCCTGCAATTTGGCAGATTGAATCTCACCAGGCTCAAGGTTGACCCAGCCTTCCATCCATCCAAGATGAGTAAAATGAGGACCCAGAATGTTGAGGACAATATGCTGACTCTGTAAACCGCTTAGAAAGGGCTGGAAAGCACTGTGAAGCGTTATATAAGTCTTAAGTGCTATTGTCCTAACCCTGTTCGATAGATGGGAAATCTCAAGACAGCATTGAACATTTCCAAAATCTTATTTGTTTCCCCTTGGCTTCTAAGACCTCATCGCTTATTTTAATTATCTTTCTTTCCACCCACAAAAAGATCCTATTTTTTAAAAAAAGAAGAAAAAAATAGAAATTCTAGTATTTTATAGAGAGAGTGCTATATTATGTGTTAGCACAAATGTGTAAAAGAGGTTATTATTTTCAAAGCATATTGAAATTATCTCTGCAGCTTTCAAAATCTCCCACTCATGACTCATACTTATTAGCTGCAGTAAATCACTGTTAGTCTCTGCTCTCCAGTTTTGTCTGATCAGCATTTTTCTCTTAGGTCTTTAGTTGTGTTAACCAGCAGAGGGAACATAACAAACCTTCACATTTCTCAAGCCTTGATGACCCTGGGGACAGCAAAACCACCAAATCTTCACAATGCAGGTTTGTTTACTTTTTGTACAGTTTTGTTCACAACTTTGAAATCAAATTTTAAGGAGCAGGCAAATTAGAATTGATGTGTATCTTATGAGATTTGGGCATTTTTCAAATCTGCAATGTTACCAGAACAAAACTTTTTTAAAAAAAATGATATAATTTATCTGTTGAGAATAATTATGTAAAATATAATTTAGACTTTCTATTTTTTTTTCCTCTTGTGTGTTTCAGAGCACATTCGTTTTCTGGGATTCAGAGGGAACTTTAAGCCATCTTGGGTAAAGCTCTTTAAAGGTTTACCTGCCGAACAGGACTCAGGTGTGATTGAAAAGTACATCCCGTTGCAACTGGAGGAATATGGTTGTGCCAGAGTGAATACAAGCAAACGGAAAGATCTTGAACTCTTAAAGCAGGCTCTAAGAATGCCATAGAAATTAAAGTGCCTAGGAGTACTGAAGACAATGTGAAATAATTTATTTATTTGTTGGGATTTTAAAATATATTATTATCCCACTTGCTGTTTTGATCTGGACATACGCCTAAACCAAATGCTTGAATGGCAGCCTGTGCACCTTTGGATTGTACAAAATATTAAAAAATAAAAAAAAGTATTTGTTAAAAATATCTATCCTTTGGCAGGTGTGCTTCTGTTATTACCTATTTTTGTTCAAAAAGTCTTTCTTTTGAGAGATGGCATTGTAGTCTCAAGAAAAAGAAGTCTTGGAGAATTAGGATTGTTTATTTGGACTCCTTGAAAATCTTAGCCCAAAGACTGGCACATTAGTGTTTTATTCGAAAGCCAGTTTTATTTCCAATATTTTCCTTTTTTTAAAAAAAAAAACCTGTCCTTGTGGCTATGCACATGAACCAAGAGTGAATGATTCAAAGAAAAATTGATTTATTCTGACAATAATTCTCTGGATGAGGGAAGTTACCTTTTTGAGGTTTCTCCATTTATGGATGCTATTTCTGGGGCATTCTGTCATCTCATTGGGGTATCATTGGATACAAAGAAGACAGGTTAGGAAAATTCAGTGGTGAGAAAGGTTTTATCCTTAGGCAAGAACAACCAAAAGCACAGGTATAGAATAGGTGGTACTTGGCTCAACAGCAGTAACTGGGAAAGGGATCTAGGAGCCAGCAGTGTGCTTTAGTTACCAAAAAAGTTTAGGCTACATCAACAGACAAATAGTATCAAGATCATGTGAACTATTAGTACTGCTTTATACTGCTTTGGTAAGACCACACTTGGAATACTGCATCCAGTTTTCATCACTACAATAAAAAAAAGATGTTGAAACTCTAGAAAGAATGCAGAGAAGAGCAACAAAGATGATTCGTGAGCTGGAGGCTAAAACATGAGAAACAATTGCAGGAACTTCTTAAGTATGTCTTGTCTTATGAAGAGGAGGACTATGGGTGACATGGTAGCAATCTTCCAATATTTGTTGCAGAGAAGAGGGGTTTGACCTATTCTTTGAAGCATCTGAGGGCAGGACAAGAAGTAACGGATGAAAACTTAATCTAGAACTAAGGAGAAATTTCCTGACAGTGAAAACAATCAGTGGAAAGCTTGTCTCCGGAAGTTATGGGTGCTCCATCACTGGAGGTTTATAGAAAGCTTGGATAGCCATTTGTCTGGAATGGTTTAGAGTTGAACTAGAAGATCTCCAAAGTCCCTTTAAGCTCTTCTGTTATTCTGTTTCTATCCTAGTAGTTGTTCTTCGGTAGAAGATAGAACATAGTAGCCCTAATGCCTCCAAATAAACAAGAGGCTGATTTAAGTACTGTAGCACACAAATCAGAATGAGGCATGAATTTAGCAGATGATGCAAGAAATCCTATAAACAAACCAAGGCACCTTAGAAAGAAACGTTTGCAGATAGTCTGGAACTAAATGCCAAGCAGGTAGTTCTTAAATAGTATACAGCTATTCTGGGGTCCTAGAAGCCCTACATTTCTTTTTATAGCATTTTTTCCCCTGTCAAACATTCCTTTTTGCACCAGATACACAAAGGTGCAAAGTTGAATAAGTCTCAGTTGTGCTGGTTTACGTCCTCCATCATTGACAGCCACTCTGATACGGGGATTATAGTCCAATAAATTTGGAGAGCATCCACTTTAATATGAAAACTTCATATATTCACAACCTTGGGAATTACCAACAGATGTCTTGTAGCAAAAGCTTGCTTTTATGCTGGAAAGTTTGTGGCAAGTGTATAACCAAGTACTCTGCAAATCAATGTAACGATTCGAGTTGATGAGTCTTTGCTGATTATGGCAATACGTGACAAACAAATTGCTCACTGGTTGAATAAGAAAATAAAAGATAATGGTTAAATAAGAAAATAAAGGGTTGAATGGAGTTTTTACTCTGCCAGCGGGAGCAAATGCCAAACCACATTTAACTCAGAAAATTCCCTCTAGCAAAAGAGCCAGAGACAGTTTTGAGTTTTGAAGAAGACCTGCTGTTCCCAGTGCTGTATCAGAAATCTCACAGGTGCTGCTCGTGAAAAGCTTATTTATATAGATTCAATCGAAGATGATTCAGACATGAGCAATTTCCCCGAAGCCTGGCTTGCATAACCATCACATGCATAACACAGCCACTCTTCAGAATGACTGGCCTTCACTTTTAACGAAGAATTGTACAGTGAAAAGGAGAGGGACGGTGTATTATTTTGTCTCCATTGGTGATAACAGGGCAATATTCCCTGCCTTCAGTTTACTACTAGGATGAGTTACAAATTCTCAAGCAGGATGAAGGGTCAGAACAAACTGAACAATTACTCTCTGGAATTAAACTATCAGTTCATAGTATTGTATATACCCCTGTGATTGTTGAAGCGACTCTAGATGTATTTAATAAATTTAAAGATCTAGCTCACAAGGCAACTCTGAGTGGTGTATGTTTCAAAACAAAAACCATATGAACTTATAATATTTCAGTAAAATGAGGATAGAATAATTAAAGTTAAAAAGGCAGGATGGGGGCCTCCAGGACACAAACCAACCTGAAGATCAAAATCATTCTGGAAATAAGTGGACCAAAATTAATTTGTTTGGATTGAAAAAGATCAACTATCAATGATTGGAAAACCAGTCACTTATGGGCTTTTTGCTGGGAAAAAAATTGAAAAATAAACTCATGATTTATGGGTTTGAGGATTAAAAAGGGTTGCTTATGGAAAGAAGGAAATTACAATGTGACCTTAGAGAAAGGGAAGGTAAAATATAAATGCATTTATAACCACTGTCAAAAGGTTTGGAAGCTACATCTTTATAGCCCTTTTTCATTCCCTTTCTTACTTATTCACTATTCTTAATCCTTGCCTTTCTTTTTAATATTTGTCTTTATCTTCAATAAAACTATATTTTAAAAAATATGTCACCATAGTTTGGATTAGAAATGCTGAGCTCAATGAAACTTGAGTAAGTATATTCTATGACCTTATTTGTAATATCACTGTTTCGCCTCTTGTACTGGTAAAAATTCAAGTCTAGTTCTCAAATATTAACATGTCATGGTCTTTGTTCTTCCATCCACTGTGGTAATGAAACTCAAGTATATCCCTGGATTCCCCTTAGGCCAGGGGTGTCCAACCTTGGCAACTTTAAGATTGATGGACTTCAACTCCCAGAATCCCCAGCCAGCATGGGAGTTGGAAGTCCATTATCGGAGTCCACAAGTCTTAAAAGTTGCCAATGTTGGACACCCCTGCCTTAGGCATCACTATGAAACACAGATTGGAATTGGCTACAACCCAAAGTTTAGTAAATATGCACAAGAAAGATGTGGCAAGGACAATGATTACTAGTAAATTGGTGTTTCTGGACTGGCCTTATTCATGTAGCAGTCTTTTTTTTTTTATCATAACCATGGGTGGTTAAATAAACCAGAAATAATAAATGACTAACTTCAGAACTTGTACTAATCTAAGACAAACCATAATATGGTTTAGCAGAATATATGAATGCATTCATTGAGATTTGAGAATGTGGTTTATAATATAAAATGATGAGTAATCATTCTATATGGGATCAAAGCCCCAAACAGCACAATATGACTTCATGTTATGTGTGAACTTGCTACTAACTGAACATTGTATTGTGTGTAAAATAAATATTTGGGAAAGAAATATTCAGGGACAATAACTATCAAAACTTATCAATTATCCAGGCTGCCCAATAGAGATTCTCCCTCTCCTGTTCATCTAGCATAAGCCAGCATCCAAGTTCTATGCTTTTGAATAGAATAGAATAGAATAGAATAGAATAGAATAGAATAGAATAGAATAGAATACTTTATTGGCCAAGTGTGATTGGACACATATGGAATTTGTCTTGGTGTAAATATTCTCAGTATACATAATAGAAAAGATACATTCGTCAGGAGTCGAGAATCATAAGGTACAACACTTTATGATAGTCATAGGGTACAATAAGCAATCATACTAGGAAACAGTCAATATCAATCGTAAGTATACAAGCGACAAAGTTACAGTCATACAGTCACAAGTGGGAGGGGATGGGTGATAAGGAGTGATGACAAAATTTAACAGCATTAGTAGTGCAGACTTTCATAGTTGAACAGGGTTGAGGGAATTATTTGTTTAGCAGAGTGATGGCTTTTGGGGAAAAAACTTCTTGTGTCTAGTTGTTCTGGTGTGCAATGCTCTATAGCGTTGTTTTGAGGGAAGGAGTTGAAACAGTTTATGTCCAGGATGTGAGGGGTATGTAAATATTTTCACAGCCCTCTTTTTGACTCCTGCAGTATACAGGTCCTCGATGGAAGGCAGGTTGGTAGTAATTGTTTTTTCTGCAGTCCTAATTACTTTCTGAAGTCTGTGTCTGTCCTGTTGGGTTGCAGAACCAAACCAGACAGTTATAGAGGTGCAGATGACAGACTCAATAATTCCTCTGTAGAACTGGATCAGCAGCTCCTTGGGCAGTTTGAGCTTTCTGAGTTGGCGCAGAAAGAACATTCTTTGTTGTGCTTTTTTGATGATGTTTTTGACGTTAGGTGTCCATTTTAGGTCATGTGATATAGTAGAACCTAGAAATGTGAAGGTCTCTACTGTTGATACTGTGTTGTCTAGTATTGTAAAAGGTGGTAGTATAGGAGGTAGTACCACCATTTCTACGGTTTTGAGTGTGTTCAGTTCCAGATTGTTCTGGTTACACCACAAGGCAAGCTCTATAACCTCCTGTCTGTATGCGGATTCATCGTGTCTCGAATGAGACCAATCACTGTTGTGTCTTAAAGCAAACTTCAGTGTTTTAATAGATGGATTGTTTGAGATGCAGTCATATAGGGAGAAGAAAAGTGGAGAAAGCACACAGCCTTGGGGGGGGCCCTGTGCTGATTGTACAGGTATCGGATGTGATTCTGTGTAGCTTCACCTGCTGCTTCCTGTCTGTTAGGAATCTTATGATCCACTTACTAGTGTGTTCATTTGTCTTGTTCATTCATCTTTTAAGCCATGTTTGTTTAACTGTGGTTGACTAAATAAGTCTTAACTGACTTTATCCGAAGCCATAAAAATAATTTACATAAACATGATTTAAAAAATGGTTGGATTCACAAGACATGCAAAATGCAAACTAAATCCATCACAATGGGGCTTTCTTTTTCTGCAATGTTGGAAACATTATTCAAACTTGTGATTAGCTAGTTCAGTTACAGTTCCTACAAGTCTGAATCTAAAACCTGCAGTTTAAAGATCATCTGGAGAACAATTGTGGCTCTTTTCCAAGCATGTACATAGACAGACAGACCAACGATAGCATTTTTATGTAATAAGAATGGATGTAAACCCAAAGGTCAACATTCAGAGAATACAGAAAATCTACAAAAAGCTGAAAACTGTTTCTGTCAGAATGCAGACAACATAACCCAACAATCTAATTGCCTCGGTAAGATAACCAGATGCTATTTTTTTTTAATATACAGAGTTGTAAGGAAAGTCTGTCAGAGAAGAAGCAAGTAATCAGCCTCTTGCAAAGAAGAGCAACCCTTTCCAGCTGATTTTGTGTAACTGAAAAAGTCCTAAAGTAGCCCAGCCAGTGTGAAAAAGAGATAATTTCTTCCAAGAGGAAATGGTTTGACAGCAGAAACATCAGGCCATTATTAGTTTCCTTTTATGTCTTCATTTATATAACCTTATCCTACCCTGCTTGCTATAAGTTTAACAGCGCAACATCGGAAGATCAATATGCAACAGCACTTATTAGATTCAGCTGTTAAAAGCAAACCTTAAAAATCCCCCTCTTAAAGAACAATCTGTACTATTATCAAAGTTGATGTTCCTTTTATTCTGGTCAGATTGGGAGGCAAAGAAGCATTCCAGAAGCTGGGAAGCACCACAAGTTTTTTCTATTGCAAGACCAACATTTACTTTTCATATGTTTTGGACTATAGCTTCCACAACCCCTTAGCGCTACCTACCCTGGTCGAGGCTCATGGGTTCTAAACACCTAGAGGGCATCCTTTAGTCTGTAACTGATGTAGCGGATGAACAGTTATGGAGGGGTTCTGATGAATTAATTGCCATGACCAGCCACAGGAACAAATTGTTTTTGCTAATTCACACCCACCTTCCTTCTGCCATCCTCAAATGTTTAGAATTGTTTCATATATGCAAGGTAAGTTTCCTTGGCCACTGACTTCTGCTGACTACATAACAATTGCCAATTTCAGCTAATATGGCAACGGAATAGAAAGATGTTTTGTGTTTCTTAACTCGGCTGAATTGTGGAGCTCTTCCAGCCGGCAATGCCTGATATGTAAAGTATTGCCTGGTGCTTGCTACAAAGATGGCTTATTGAGGTTGATCAGGGTATTTGTCGATGGAGACTGATGCCTAAACAGAGTTCCTAGAAGACAAAGAGATTCATCAAAGGACCACCCATCATTCTGTCTGATTAACTTGAAGCATTTTTCAAAAAAGGTCACTTTAATCATTAGAGTTAATACATGACTGTAATTTGAAACTGTAATGAAGCAGGGCCTTGAAATAACCTCTACCTCAACCAAATTAACACTTCCTTGCAGAAGTTCGGGGTTAAGCAATACAAAGAGCTGTTGCTATGGCTACCCATGAAAAGATGGCTGGGTTAGAAGACGGTTTACAACAGGCACCACAAATAACTTTAAGGAAGAGGTTTTCCATTTCTGTAGTTTCTTACTCTGGAGAATTAATTTCAAGATAAAATTGTTGTTACAAACATATTTAGCAGATGGGAGCTACCAAAAGGTACTTGTGCATTTTGGGAGACTGATTAAGCGTTAGGATCATCCATCCCTGGATAATTGCTAGTAATTTTCTTCTTGTACATTTTGTGGATGATTTTAGGTAATAGCTGTTATAATAGTTGGCTGCCTGAAACAGGTGAGCAAACATTACTTCTTTTTTCGTTCATCTAAGTCAAGCTAAAAAGTACCCAAAACCAGCCAAGTTATTGTGACACACTGGGGGGTGGAATTCCATTTCTCTCCATCCTGGCAAAGGAAGCACAAAGGAAGTATCAATTCTGTGCCCTTTCATGGATGTCCCAAATCTGCCTTAGGTAGGATTGTTATGCAACTCAGAGAATAATAGAATTTTGTGTGTGTGTGTGTGTGTGTGTGTGTGTGTGTGTGATAACCACTGGTTTGAAGTAGAATAATTATCTAGCTGTTTATTCTTCTTCTAGCTAAAACTAGTGATCAGGGGTGTCCAGCCTTGGCAACTTTAAGATCTATGGACTTCAACACCCAAAATTACCCAGCCAGCCATGCTGTCTGGGGAATTCTGGGAGTTGAAGTCTCCTAAGTTTTAAAGTTGCCACAGTTGGATATCCCTGCACTAGCTCATCTTTTAGATTCATTGTGTGTTTTATTCAGGAGGGGTGAGGGAGATTCCCAAACCTGGTAGAATGTCACTGTTTTTCCTCAATAAAACAATAAAACAATCTGGGAAGATTAAAACAGGAAAATCCCCAGCCTTGTGTCCTATTGACGTCCTCTGCCTGAGGCGAGCTAAGCAGCTGGCTTGAGTTCTTCCTGCATCTTTCTGTGCCAAAAATTATATGTGCGGAACTCATTTGTGGTCTGGAATTGCGTAGAGTTGCTTGTGTCCTTATCAGCAAACCACTGAATTATCTTTTTTCCCTTGCCTTTCAATTCCCACCAGGCAACTGTAGTTGGCAGTAGAAGGATATTCAAAAGAAAGAATCCACAACGTATTTAAGAGTAGGATGACGCTGATACTTTTTTGCATTGTTTTCTGCTAGGAAATGAATGGTCTGCTCTAGCAGTTCTGAAAAAGCTTCTCCAAGTGAAATGATTTCAAGGAAAAAGACCCCAAGAAAAGCCTTTTGGAAAAATACCTTTGAGAATAGAATAGAATAGAATAGAATAGAATAGAATAGAATAGAATAGAATAGAATAGAATAGAATAGAATACCGGTACTTTATTTGGCCAAGCATGGTTAGACACATAAGAAATTTGTCTCCAGTACAAACCTTTATCTAGCTGACCATTTTCATTTAATAATACATAGTTCAAAACAGAAGTTGTATTCAGCAGGTTCTGACCAGTTCTGGAGAACTGGTAGCGGAAATTTTGAGTAGTTTGGAGAACCAGCAATACCACCTCTGACTGGAGATTTTACAGCATCTTTCCCCTGCCCCGCCCACCAAGCCACGGCCACAGAACTGATAGTAAACAAATTTGAATCCCACCATTGGTTCAAAAGAATATGGACATTTAAAAATATTAAACCTGGTCTCCAGATAAAATTAGTTAATATAGTTTATTTATTTATTTATTTTATTTGTCAAGAGCTTACAATATAACAGAAACAAGAACAAACATAAGTTTAAATACAAAAAATAGGAACTAATAATTGGGGACAATAAGACAGGGATGGTAGGCACGATTGTGCACTTATGCACACCCCTTACAGACCTCTTAGGAATGGGGTGAGGTCAATAGAGGTTAGTTTGAGGGTAAAGGAGTTGCTGCTTCTCAGACCATAATTAGTTGAGGATATTGCAAAAACATGTTTTAATGAAGCATTACTCTCATGATTCACTCACTATTACACTAGGTGAGGCCTACCTACTATGTTATTGTAAACACAGCTAAGTTTCTAACAATGGCTAACCTCTAACTGAAAATAATTGTTTCTGGCTGTGTATGTATGTTTGGACTCTATTGTACTATCTCAGAATTGATGTTAGCAATGTTATGAATGTTTTTGTTTTATTATTTAATTTAAATAATCAGTGATTAATTAATCAAAAATATTTAGTGATTCCACTTTCTTTTGTTAAGGTTACTATCTGCTTATGTTGTGTTGGTTTACTTAAAAGAACTTCAGCATATTTTGGAGCTGCATGTTGAAATAATAAAGGATGATTTTAGTTAAACCGCTTCTCTGAATGCAATCAAAATCATTCTAGAGAACATCACTAAAGGAACGTCCAGTCCATCTGCTTGGCCCATTTGGGTTATGGAACCAGAACTGAAGCTTTTTCTCCACTCTCTCAACACTTGGCCTTGGGACTTCCCATTATCTGTAGGCCCTAGAGCAATAGTGGGACTCAATTTTTTTTACTACCGGTTCTGTGAGTGTGGCTTGGTGGGCATGGCAGGGGAAGGTTACTGCAAAATACCATTCCCTCCCCACCCCACTAGCCTGCTTTCCAGCTCCGTTCTACTGTGCAGGGCAACAAAAGAAGATCCAGCCAATCAGCTGGGACTTAGGAGGCAGAGAATAGATGGGGGCGGAGCCAGTCAGAGGCAGTATTTGCCAGTTCTCCAAACTACTCAAAATTTCCGCTACCGGTTCTCCAGAACTGGTCAGAACCTGCTGAATATCACCTCTGCCCTAGAGAGAGTAAGACTTTGAAATGAGACTTTGAAGCCATATTCCATAGAAGCTATTGGGAAATTGAATCTGCTTCTTGGGCCACTTTGAGTTCCTCAGTCCTTTTACAAAACAGTTTTCTTCCAAGACAGCAAGCAGCCTGCCTACATGAAGAGACAAAAGGACATGAATGAAGATAGCAGTGAAGATAGAGAAGGAAAATTTAATATTGAAGAATTGACAGGAGGTTTGCCACAAGGTGGCAGAAATGGCTAACTTGGGATTGAAATAACTAATTCTCACTGAAATAATACTTCGAAGGTCTTAATCAGCAAAACAGAACATGCATACCAAATAATGTTACTTCACTAAGGATTTTTAGGCCCTTTTCAGGCTTTAAGAATAAAAATAAGAAGAGCACTATGGTCAAGAAGTTCAGAATACTTTCGCAGGAAACCTGCTAATTTAATACTTTAATTTAATAATGGTTGCTGTTGCAAAGTCAGGTACTCATATATTAATAGAGCTTACTCTCTGTTAAGAATTCCATAAGATTAAAAACTGTCCTTCTGAAGTTCTTAAATTATTGTGCTCTCTAATAAAATCTAATTATACAGCTGATGCAGGGGGAAGGGGAAAACATCAGAAGGGACCTGTGTTAGATGCATTTGGTGAAAAGAGCTGCAACTCATAAACGCTTCTGCCTTTTATAAATTTGTTCATGAAAAAAAGGTGCCAACAAACCGCTGATATTTTTTTTCTGGCTGCTTCAGACTAATACGGATCTCCTCCTACATTATTGCGATGTAAAACATTGAAACCTTTCAATCTTCCCAGAAGAATTAGCCTTTCCTCAAATAAACAATTTATTCCCATGTCTATGCATATGAGAAAAAGGGAAAGCACAGAGAAAGATACGGACTTTCATCCAAGCTCCCTCAACTTCTGCTTAAGAGCAGAGTCATTGGGCGGCATCTAAATTTAATGAATAACTAAGATCAATACAGATTTCCTTGTATGATCACTCATTTTACAAAATTGCACAATCTGGAAGCAATGTTAAGATCCCATCGTTTCTTTTGGTTCTTTATTTGTTGACCTTGGTGGCATATGGTTAGAGTGCAGTATTGCAGGTTACTTCTGCAGACTGCTGATTGGCAGAAGTTTGGCAGTTCAAATCTCACCAGGGTCATGGTTGACTCAGCCTTCCATCTTTCTGACGTCAGTAAAATGAGGGCCCAGATGGTTGGAGGCAATATGCTGACTCTGTAAACCGCTTAGAGAGGCCTGTAAAAGCACTATTGAAGCGGTACATAAGTCTAAGTGCTATTGCTATTTTTCTTAGCAAATAAAATGTGGTTGGTTTTAATCCAGACCATTGGAAGTAGGAAGGAAAGCTACATAATTCAGTTTGTGAGCATGGAATTGTCTACCAGGTGCAGCATGAGTTGTGCTTTGGCAAATGTCTTGATTGCAGTAGCAGGACTGTTATGTCTACATTTAGGTTGACATGACACCACTACCTGAAAAGAGCACAAAGGATTGCTGAGTATTGAGAAATGTTTCCCTTCTTCTTTGTCTGCCTCTTTGACAGGAAGGGAAATGGGAGGTGATGAAAGTTTGGCCTCTACAAGATGGCCTGGGAATATTGCCAAACATCTTTTTTCTCCACAAACCCACAACGTGACTCACAGACCATGTTAAGCCAACCTGGATTCATGACTCATTCTTTGATTTGCTTGTTTTATGGTTTACTGCAATCTGTGTTCAATTGTCATTTATTTAATAATCATGGTGAGGCATACCGTGTGCCTTAATATAATGTGCGGAACTGAGTGGAATGATCAGATATGTATTAAAATGCACATTCCCAGCTCCTCAAATGAATGACAACTGAAGGGTTAATTGTGCAATCAGTGACAGTGAAACCAACCGAAGCTTTAAATGCAGCAGAAATGGGAGAAGATATCTCTGGATGTGCAAGAGGAAGCAATGATGTGGTGTTAGGGGGAAACATGGGAGCAATGTGGCTCAGAGCAAATGTATCAGCTGCTGCAACATCCAAATAATTCAGGGATTTGCTACGCTCTCAAGTGAATCAAGTGAAAATGCAATTTTTGTATTCATTTACAGGAAGGCAGAAAAAGAGACATGGAATGAAATGGGATCAACATATTTCTTTCCTTTTGACTTTCTAGCTTCAACACTCGGAGTTCAGTGGGAATAATTATTGGAAAAAAATTATGTATTTCACTTGGCTGAAAGAGCTGACATGAAAATATCCAGAAGTAATACCCTATGGGTTTGATGGAGCTTATTTTGAGATAATTTTGCCATCATGGTTCTTCTTATCTGGTTTTTTATGTCATGTATTAATGTTCTTTGAGAGGGATTATGTAGGCAGAGGTCTCCAACCTTGGCAACTTTAAGACTTGTGGACTTCAATTCCCAGAATTCTCCAGCCAGCTGGCTGGAGAATTCTGGGAGTTGAAGTCCACAAGTCTTAAAGTTACCAAGGTTGGAGACCTCTGATGTAGGGTACCCAGTTCCATATGGAGCTAATCCTTGGGGTGTAAAACACACCAGAATCCCATATCCTAAAGGCCTTTGATCAGCTTTCAGGTAATTAAAATACAAAAAGTGATATCATTTCTCTGATGCTTTGGTCTGGTCATGTACTGTGATATAACTGTAGCGTAGCCTCACTTTCTTAAGCAAAAAAAAAGTCCTTAGCGTGCTATTAAAAATAGAAAGGACAAATTGTAAAATCCCTTTTTAACATTAAAATGCAGATTTCCGGGGCTGAAGAAGATGGATGACCAAACTGTCTTTAAAAACAATTAAAATAGAATATAATAGTCTGGATAGGCCACAAGATGGCATTTTTCTGCTACAAATTGTTTTTTTTTCTCCCTTGCCAGAATCTCTGAGAAGATGTTGGAGAAGCATCAACTTTAGTTAGATATTATAGTTTCTAAAGAGGAAAATCTAAATTTCTGAATGCAAGCTGAGCTTACAGACTGTTCCTAATTAGCACAAGGTAATAAGAGCATTGGCCAATGAGGCTTCAGTACAATATAGAAAGCCAAAAAAATAAATAAATCATAATATCTCATGCAAATTCCTGACTAGAGGCTTACCTAAGTCTACTGAAAGAACCACCTTCTGCAGCAAAAGTTCATCTGCTTTATTTTACCTGGACTTTCTTCGGATTCTTGGACACTCGAAACTCAGCTTGGAGGCCGTGAGAAATGATGGTGGTTCTAAGCTCTCAGCTAATAATGTCCTCCAGAATGTTTTTCTTCGCTGGAAGAGAACCAAACTTCTTATGTTGTTTGCAGAAAGAAAAGCTGGGTAACCTGACACTATTCACAGCCAAGATCTACAAATTCTGGCTGAATCTGCAATTTACAATCTAGTAAGCAAGCCACAGTCACAACACAAACATTGCCAAATATGATTGCTATGATAAGGAGGAAGGGCAGTAACTGAGACATATTTCTGGTGGCCTTTATTGTTCAGAATCAGTTTGATATTTGAGACTCAATCAGGACTCCCCTCCTCTGGTCACCCTAATGCAGACATCCCTGTCTCTCCTTTATCTGTCTCTCTTTGTAACAAGGGAACTGCAAGTACCCTGCCTACAGCTTACAAATAAGCCGTATTGCTTAATACAAGGCATCTGTATTGTTTATTTTTGTTAGTATGTCTTGTGGTTATATGGCTGCTTGCTGACTGCGCAGCTGTGCAAATAAAATCAAATAAACATTCAGCAATTTTGTGTGTGCACCTTTGAGTTTGTATTAACTCCTGGCAATTGTCTGGATTAGTCCCTGCAATTTTTTTTCCGGCAAAATTTGCAGAGTTGATTTGCCATTGTCTTTTTCCTAGGGTTAAGAGAGAGGGTCTGGCTCAAGATCACAACTTTGGCTTTGTACCTAAAACAAGTTTGGAGCTTACAATTCCCTGGTTTCTAACCTGGTGCCTTACTTAATGTTACACCAAAGAGGTTCTCCCAGCAAATGTATCTAAGGCAATAATTTTGTTAAATGGGACTTAGAGCAAGAACACAGCCCATAAACAATTAGTAAGATAAACTTTAAACTAATTCTTACACTGGGACGCAAACTCCTCTACATTGTAAATTTTTCATCTTGGCCTGAGTAAAGCAGCAATCACTTTCACATTGTACTGGACCAAATATGGTTGTGTGGATTAAGTCTTTGCTGTTATTAGTTGCGAAGTAATATCCGACCCATCGCGACCCCATGGACAACGTTCCTCCAGGCCTTCCTGTCCTCTAACCTCTTCTGGAGTCCGTTTAAGCTCATGCCTACTGTTTCAGTGACACCATCCAGCCACCTCATTCTCTGCCGTCCCCTTCTTCTATTGCCCTAATTCTTTCCCAGCCTTAGGCTCTTCTCCAGTGAGTCCTTCCTTCTCATTAGGTGGCCAAAGTATTAGACTTTCATCTTCAGGATCTGGCCTTAGGATATGCTCAATAAACTGTGAGATCTGACCTAATTCAGTGTCTGGATTTACACAGTGCGTTTGGCCCTAATTAGCTGAATGTATTCAGTTGTATTTAATTGCTGGTGTTTGCATGAGCAAATGTTCATCAACTTTTGTTTACATTAACAGTCCTTATTTATTGAATTTCTTTGCTGCCCATGTCATAATGAAATGACTGTGGACAGCTTCCTGCATTAAAACATTACAATGCTAACGAAAGAATAAAAATAGAAATCCCAATCAAGATATAATACAGTTAAAAGATGAGGAGGGAGGGAACACTATGTCCAGGAGGTAGGTGGCTGGGATTGCCTTTTAATTCAACAACCACCTCCAATGTAAGCCTCTTCCATTAGGGCCCTGGGCCATCTGGCAGGGAAAAGTCCTCAGGTTCCTGTGGAAGGTGGGAGCCAATCTCACCTCAGGGGATAAGATGTTTCTGAAGGCAGGAACCATAGCAGAGGAGGTCCTGGACTCTGCTAGCTGGAATTCCTTGACAAACAGAGCCTGTAGCATGCCTCTCCTGCCAGTGCAGGTGAGACAATTCCTCAAGTAGCCTGGATCCATGCTATGCAGGGCTTATAACCAATATCTTGAACTGCAACTAGAAGCAGACTGGCAGCCAGTGCAGCTTGCAAAGCAGTGATGTAATTATGGATCATTTTAAGAACGGCCAGTGCTGCTGCAGTCTGCACCAGTTACACCTTACGAATGCTCTTCAAGGGTAGCCCCATATAGAGCGCATTGTAGCAGTCTAGATTTAAGGTGACCAGAGCTTCAATGACTGAGGGAGGGACTCCTGATCCAGTAAAGACTGGTGCACCAGCTGCAAAGGCTCTCTAAGCCACGACTGCCACCTGCTCTTCGAACAGGAGTCTTGAGTCTAGAAGAACCCCCAAGTTGTGAACAGGGTCCGTCTGGGGTAGTGCAACCCCATCCAGAGCTAAGTTGGTGAAAGTCCCAGATCGTTAAGCTCCATGCACCCAAAGCCATTTGGGTCTTGCCAAGGTTCAGCTGAAACCTGTTGTCCCCTATCCAGGCCCCCACAGCCTCCAGGTACTGTGAGGGAGTGTGGCAACTTGGATCATCAGAGGCGGAAATATAAAGTGGAGTATCATCAGCATACTCATAATCATCCTCAACCCTCACCTCAACCCCTGGTATTAAATGATCCCACCTGGAGGCTTCATATAGATGTTAAAAAGGAGTGGGGAGAGTACCGGGTCCTATGGCATGCTACAAAGAAGCGACCACAGGCTGGACCTTTCACTCCACCCAAAAGTATATCATGGTTGATGGTATCAAAGGTTGGTAAGAGACCAAGGAAAGCAAGGATGGTTGCACTACCTCCATCCCAGTCTAGCTAGAGATCATCAACAAGTATGATCAATGCATTGCCGTGGACGAATCAATCAATCCATGGTCCATGGTATTACTAGTGACTCTCTCCAGAAGTGTCATGTGCATATCTTCTGTCTCAGCTGTTTTCAGCATCATGTTCTTACAGCCATATGTTACCACTGAAAAGACCATTGCTTTAACATCTCTGATCATTGCCATTTAAATATCATTATCCTTCATGAACTTATCTACATTTTGTCATTGTCTCTCTTGCGGTAGTTACTCTGATCTTCTTTTTTTAAAAAAACAAAACCTGTTCCTCTTTTTTTAATATTCCTCTGTAGAGGATCTTTATGGAGATGCAGTATATTTCTTTTATTTTCTTGATTGATGTTACAAATCAATGTTCAGCTATTATACCTTTTGTTGCTTAAAGCTTTCATTCTACATCTTTCTTTGGTTGTTATGCTAGCATACAGTGAAAGTCCCCTGAATATTTTTCTCATGTTGAGAATATATATAGTTTTTCCACTTTGGTTCAACAGCCATTCTTTGCTCTCCTTTAGCTCCACAATTTCTCATTCTGAAATATTGTAGACTGAAGCTGTTCCTTACACTGATTTTACATTCTGATTGTATCCCCTTGGTGTTTTCTGAGCTTGATTGTTTGCTTGCAGATTTTTTATTATCTGACTAAGTGCTAGAAGGGAGTGGGGTTTGCTCTATGTTTATATAATAGCTTGCCCTCTCAGTGCTAATGCGGATATTGTTTTCTCCTCATTAGTTCCTTGAGTAAGCTGTTGTTTACTGCTTGATTGTTTATCTGGTATTAATTCTGGTTCTAATCTCTCTTTTTTTTTTGTAAATGTTATTGGTTTTTAAAAACAAACATAAACAAACAAAACATAAAAACATCAAACTTTCTTCCATAAGTATACAAGCAGTGTGCCAGTTGGTTTACAAATTTTTTTGTGCATCCATTTCGTAGTCTTCAGTTATAGTTACATTGCATAATAGCTCATATTATCAATCAAAAATTGAATACCCTAGTATCATTATTAATCAATCATTTGACTATAGTTTTATTCATTCATATTTTACGAGATAACCATAATTTACTTAGTTTATTTTATAACAATTCATATAATCCTCCCAAATCTATCCTAAAAACATTTTGTAGATATAATAAAAAAGAAGTACATCTTTATATATTTATTATTTTCTAAAAATCTACATATTTCATTATTGTATTTTATTATCTAACCATTGATAGAAAAGGTCCCAAATTTTATAAAATTGTTTATCCTCTTGTTCTCTAATTTCAAATGTCAATCTACTCATTTCAGCACATTCCAGTATTTTCTTAATGATTTCCTTCTGCGATGGTATTTTCTCATTTTTCCAGTTTTTAAATACAGGGGTTAAAAAAAAATACTGGTTCTAATCTCTATTTATCCAAGTGTTGATTCCCAGCAATTAGGTGTTTTGGTATTTTTTGTTTTTCTCTTGGCTTTTTATTGTCTCTTTGCTCTGCAATGGTATGAACATGTGGTTTATCTCTATGTGCCTGTTGTTGGCTAATTTTTCTGAATAACAAGCTTCCAGAGAATTTGCTCATGTTTTGGGATTTAGTTTGGTCTAGGATGCTCACATATAGTTTCACTTTCCTATAGCTGAATTATGACTGAGTCTCTTTAAGTGTTGTAAGATTAAGTTTTCATTGTTTCTATAGACTGCTAGTTGGTGTTTATAGATATGCTCTGCTAGTCTTCTGCCTGCCTGTCCTACATAGTAGTTGTTATAGTCCTTATGCTGCACATTGTACAGTAAATGACTCCTGTTTTTTCTTCTTGAATTGCTGTGTCTTTTTACGATGTTTTGCAAGGCTTTAGTTGGTTTGTGTGCCACAGTGATGCCATGTGGGTATCATAATCTGTTGGTTATAGTTATGGCTGTATGGCAGTGATATCCTTTTCACAATGGTTGTGTTGGTTATGAGCAGAGGTGGTATTCAGCAGGTTCTGACCAGTTCTAGAGAACCGGTAATGGAAATTTTGAGTAGTTTGGAGAAGCGGCAAATACCACCTCTAACTGGAGATTTTGCAGTATCCTTCCCCTGCCATGCCCCCAGGCCACGCCCACAGAACCGGTAGTAAAAAAAAATTGAATCCCACCACTGGTTATGAGTAATCAGGTACCTTTTGATAAAGTTACATGGGTATCTAGGTTTTTATTTTGGAAGATGTTGTAAACAGTAGGCCAGGAGTGTCAAATTCAAGATCTGGCCTGAGTGGTGCTTAGATCTGGCCTGCAGGGCTGCCATAGAAATAGCGAAGGACCACCTGTGGTGCCTCTGCCAATAAAAATAGAGCTTGGGAGTGCCCTCCCAGACTCTGTTTTTGCTGGCAGTGGGCTGCAGGAAAATCCCCCCAGTCCCACCCGGGCCATCACAGGTACCCCCTGACACAAATGATGTCAAGTTGGCCACCCTCACCCCACAAGGTCAAACACAACCCTGATGCAGCCCTCAATGAAATTGAGTTTGACATCCCTGCAGTAGGTAGTCTGTTTCCTTTTTCTGGAGCTTAGGGCTGATGCAGTGCATTTGTACTTGTCTCAATAATGTTCTTACACAGATCCTCTTCTGGGAGGTTCAATCATTATTTTGATAATGGACCACTTGGATAGTATGGATTGTTTTAGACTTGAGTTTCTAATTTGCTTTCAGTTCCTCTGCTGATGGGCATATCCAGGAAGAGTGCTGTATTCTTGTTTTTCCCTTCCCTTGTGAACTTTATTATTGTATTATTTTGTGTCTTTTCTAGATATTCTTTTTTATTATGATACGTTCCATCTATCTGTGAAAGCTTCTTCACTGAATTACTGTGTTTCCTAAGTGCAATCAAATGTATTCTGATATCATAATTTTACATTAATGTGGCTTGTTACAGACACCATTATTCCAGTCACATTTTTTACTATTACATCCACAAAATATCCTATATGTTGTGTTTAGCTCCTGTTGCAAATTACCAGATATTTCTACAATGTGCTCATGTGCTGATAGTGAAAGTATATGCTTGTATTACACAGATGTTTGCTAAATACCCATCAATTCTATTACATAAACCTGTTGTTTATTGCGTTCAAGCACAGCATACACTTAATATCATTTTTGAGTGGTGAATATACCACAATTTGTTGGCATCATGCAACACCCCGTACTATAAACCATAGCTTAAAACAATACAGTGACTGTATTTTATAACATATCATCTAAGGCTAAAACCAAACCATATAATTTGATTATTCTTGTCATTGCTGGTTATATAAACATTGAGAATGGCAGTGATGAATTGATGATTGATGATTAAGTCAGAGTTAACTCTTAGCAACCACATGCAATAGATATATTTTCTCCATGATTGGTCTTTCAGATCTTCCAATGGTGCACCCATCATCAATGCAACTGAGTCCATCCACTTTGCTGCTGGTGGTCCTCTCTTTCCTTCCACCTTTCTCAGTATTAAAACTTTCACTACAAAACTAGGTCTTCACATAATTAGGCAATCTAAGTAGGTAATTTGGGCCTCTAATGAAAATTTTGGCTTGATTTGTTCAATGATCCATAACTTTCATACAGCCCATTTAAAAAAAAATTGATTTCTTGAATAGCCATTAGATCCTGCTTTGGCAGTGTAAAGAGTATGTTTCCTTTGGGAAAAGAGTGAAATGAAATTCGAAGCCACTGCTGCTGTTTATTTCACTTTATTTTGACCTCATTGAATAATACAAGCTGACTGTTGGTTTCTATTTGGATTTAGTTTTCGATAAGCCAGAATTCGTTCTTCTTTCATACCTTCTACAAGAGAGTTATTATGGCCTTGTTGGGAGAAAGGTAAGACTTTTAAGACTATGTAACTGCAAGCAGCTGGTAGTGAAGATGCCAAAGTTCGGGAATGTCATGACAGACTCACTCAAATGTACTTTAACAGCTTCTGAGCAAAAAAATGCGTGGTGGGGTGGGGAGGAATCATTATGTGTTCCACTAGCTGTAGCCTCAAGGGTTTATCTCACTAATGACCTTACCATAAGTGAATATTCACTGTAGATTAAATGCTACCCAAGGCAGTGAGAAAAGGTTGCCACAGCAACTGTATTCTAGATTCCAGTTGCCCATCTAAGGGCCTGAGACACGGATACACCTGAACAGATCCAAAATGAAATTAGGTGGGGGGTGTTTTTGGATGGTCTCTGTCTAAATGAATCATAGCAATATTTCTCAGCTGCCCACAAGAGCAAAACAAAATTACTGGAAGTAATGTGCAGAGTGTAGAATTTTTAAAACTAAAACATATGATTAGCTAGGTTAAAGATTGTAATTTAGCCAAGTTGCAAAAAAAGACAAGCACAAACACGGCAATCATCATCATTTGTTGGGCAAATCTAAATAGGAATAGTACCAGGAATGGGATTCTACCAGTTCGCACCTATTTACTAGAACCGGTTGTTAACATTCTAAGCAGTTCGGAGAACCGATTTTTAGAATAAATTACTGGCCTAATCCTGTAAGGAAGGCAGGAAGGGAACATTCTGGTGTTGCTTAAAGAAACTGCCTCTCTGTTAACCCTTATTACTTTCTTGGCAGTACTAGACTTCCTGTCTTAGGAACTTCTCTGGAGTTTTTTTTTCCCCTCCTTTGCTGGTACTTTGCTCATGTGGAGTGACCATTCAAGGTTACAATGGCACTGAAAAAAGTGACTTCTGACCATTTTTCACACTTACAACTGTTGCAGCATCCCCACAGTCATGAGAGGCCTGGTGAGGAGATGCGTGCCTCGATGTGAGTGATATTGAGTTGGCCATGCCCAGCCAATAACATGACCACCAAGCCATGCCCACCAACTAGGCCATGCCCACAGAACCGGTTGTTAAAAAATTTGAATCCCACCTCTGAATAGCACTTAAACTTATATAGTGTTCTAAGCAGTTTTCAGAGTCAGGATATTTTCCCCAACAATCTGGGTCGTCATTTTACCAATCTTGGAAGAATGGAAGGTTGAGTCAACCTTGAGCTGGTCAGGATCAAACTGTTGGCAACAGACTGTAATACTGCATTCTAACCACTGTGCCACCATGGCTCAGTAATTGTGGTTCATACAATACAATATTTTATTTGGTTATGAAATCGATCAGATGGCCGAAAACTAAATGGATTCTTGGCAGCCTACTGAAGGTCCATAATAAAAGCAGAATATAACATTATATTTCCAAATTGTAAAGAAAGTCAAATATTAGGAATATGGCTAACCATGAGATGCTCAATGATAAAAGAAGATAATTATATGAAATTATTGCATCAAATAAGAAAGATTTGGAACAGTGGGGGAAACTAAAATTATCATTATTAGGAAGTGTTGCGAAGATCAAAATGAACATTTTACCAAAATTATTATACTTATTCCAAACAATCCCAATAAAATTAGATAATATTTTTACAGAATTGTATAAAACTATGTTAAAATTTATATGGTCAGGAAAGAAAGCCAGAATAAAATAAATAGTGTTACGGGACAGTAGAAGCATTGGACTCCCAGACTGGGCTTTGGACTCCTGGACTGGGATCTCTATTATAATGCGGCAGCACTGATTTGGATCAAGGAATGGGTACATTTGAATAATAAAAGAATATTAATTTTGGAGGGTCATGACCTACAGATGGGGTGGCATGCCTTTCTATGGGAAAAGAAAAGTAAAAAGCAAACATATGAATCACATGACAGTGACTGTGCTTACAATTTTACTTCAGCTTCTTTGCTTTACAGAATCATAAGGATATGACCCTAAACATCCAGGTAAAGCCAAACGGTGGTGAAATTTCTAGAATAAATCACAAGGATGCCTGGTAAAAGGATGAAACTTATAGCCCTTGCTCTCCATTCCCCCATCCTTTGGAACTCACCTCATGCTGGGATAATTTGCACGAAGAGAATTCGTGTTTATTTATATTTATTGGAGAGGAAGGGGTTACAAGACAGTAAGCAGACATATACAGCTTGAAAGGAATGTGCTAGTGCCAGCTGTTGCCTAGCAGCCTCACAGGTTTGAGCCAGGAGTTACAAACAAAATATGCAAAAAGCCTTTAGTGTAAAACTGATTAGAGTCTTTTCAATTTCAGGCAGCACCAGTGAACCAGAGAGTTCTATTCAACTACTTAAGGTCACAGAACTGAGTTTGCAAACTTGCAGTGAACACTTTTTAGGGATTTACTTTGCTGTGGAGAAAGGTAGCTCAAGAAGAGATAACTTGTTTAGGCAATCTTTCAGTTCTTCTGGAGAAAAATGAGTCAAGCACAGGATAGCTGATACTAATTGGCTGTAATGGTGAACACATCACAGAGAAACTGTGAAAATTGTAAATGTGGTTGCAAGGCTACTTTTTCATCAACATATCTGTGAAAGGTTGCTGTCTGAGGCAGTCACAAAATGAGGACTATGTGTAATCCAGTTCAACAAGGCATCCCATGATCCTTAACTATTCCAGTGCATTATGGTTTCCCTTAGTCAAGAACTTTATGATTTTTTGTGCGTTTAGAGGGCTTGAAGATATCGCCAATCAGCACAGAAGCCTTCATTAAAGCAAGCTAACAACACTTGGCGAGATATTCAAAGGCAGCATGCCAGATGCTTTCAAGAGAAAAATATTTGATGCCAAATGCAAAGCTGTCAGTAGAAATATGGCTCCTGAATGCAAAGATTTTCAGTTGTAGAAAATTCTGAGAAGTGTTCAGGAGTGCACAAAGCAGTTTCTTACTGAAACAGAATAGGTTAGCAGTGCATCTTGTGACTGCATGGAAATATTTTCTTTGTTCTGTATTGTGTTTCTAGGATGCCTGCTTACAGTAACATTTGCCTCACAAGAAAACAATTTACTGAGTATTGAAAAAATTGGGTTTTTATTTAGAAAATTATACAGTACAATATGTTGATTGACTCATTATAGGGCAGGAATGGCAAGTGGTGAATAATGCTGTAGAATTTAGTATGAATAAATGTCCAGTATTCATAATGAATGTACCCATCATTATCAATACTGGATACACTCTGATTCAGTTGATAATAAAGTCCATTTTACTGAATCAGAGGTGTTTATTCTTCAGTCCCACTGTAATCACAATCCTCCAATGTCTTTAAGAGAATTGATTCTGCTACGTCACAATCTATTAAAGATGGATAATGCTACCAGGAATGTCAGATCAACAATGTTGAAAGTACATGAACAATTCTGTAATTGTTCGCTTCTCTGTGAGGTGAAACAAAACTCCTCTTTAGTTTGCATTGATCACAGAGCACAATAATCTGTATTCCAGAAACAAAGCTTGGGGGAATGTTGAGCACAGACTCTACCATGCACCAGAAATCATATGCTGCTAGTCCATAGGGTGTGAGACCCAAAGGATTAGCTTCAAAAGGCACTGTTACCAGGTAAAAAGATTGCCAGGATCTCAGTCCAGCTTCCCACATCTCCATCCTGAATATAGGCTGCACCAGTCTTGTGTTGCTATGGAAGAAAGCCAAGAAGTAAAGTAATTCCATCAAGATCAAAGCATCTCAGAATCAGATAGAGAAGGAGATTAAAATCTTGGATGTCATCTCATCAAAGAAGACAGAGCTTTATAGGGCTAGTTTTAACAAAGAGTAGCCTGTCACTGCTTCATACTTTCTTTTCGGTTTTAAAAGTGGGATTTTCTGAAATAAAATTCTACAGACTATCTAATCTTGAAGCATTATCTGAGGTAGACTTTTAGCATATTGTGATGAGCATTGAAACTGGAATGTGGCAAAAGATGCTTGTGTCCTTCTAAACCAGTGTGTGACTAATCAGACTCCAGTGATAGAAAAGGCTGTTGTGTGGCAAAGACAGATAAAGAGTTAAGGAATAGCAGGCCACAAACATTAGAGTAACAAGATAAGAAAAGGTGAACTAAAGACAACTAATATTAGTTTACACCAACAATTCTAATTGCATCTCCTATCCAAATCAGCCATACATTACCTTTATGTTCTTTGTATTCTCATCTTTCCCTTTTTCGGGACCTCAATAATTGCACCCAATTTTTCCCTTCCTTTCAAATGATTCATTCTTCTTTCATATACTTGCTTGACAGTGAGATGGGCAGCACATGAATTTAATAAATAAATACTTATTTTATAAACCTGTCTCATTCATGGTCTATTTGACCAAGCCACCAAAACATATTTGTTTTGTTCTGCTCACTCATTTTGAATGCAGTCTATATCCATTCCTCACTCATACATTCTTGACCAGGGAAGGACAACTGTGGATTCCCAGAATTCCTGAGCCAGCAACCATGGCAACTTTAGAATCTGTGGCTTTAACTCCTAGAATTCCTGAGCCAGCAACTAATGGCAATTTTATGACCTATGAACTTCAATTTCCAGAATTCCTGAGCCAACCATGGTTTATTTCCATCAAGGGCAGAAGCATCGTTTAATGTACAATTGCTTTAATTTCTTTTAAAAACACCAATTTCTTCACATGTTGCTTACATACTACCTTTCCACCATTATTGTCACATTTCTCCATCCCTTTGCCCTTCTCTAGTGAACATTACTGAGATACAGGTAATCCTCCACTTACAATCATTCTTTTAGTAGCCTCAGAAAAAGTGACTTATGGCCTGTCCTCTCTGGTCACAATTCCAGCACTTGGCAACTGGCCAGCATTTGCAATCGTTGCAACATCTCGCAGTCACATGATTGTGATTTGTGTCCTTCCCAGCCAGCTTCCAACAAGCAAAGTCAATTTGGGGAAGCTGTATTTGCTTAACAGCCACATGATTCACTTAATGACCAAAAATGGTTGTAAAACTATGTCCAATGACATGACGATTCACCTTAATGACAAACATTCCAGTCCTAATTGTGGTTGTAAGTTAAGGACAACTTGTGTACAAATTTATCTACTTGCTCTAGGTTTGTGCATTTTATGGATAGCTTGTAATCCATACTCCCTGACAAACACAATTATCTTGATACATTTATTTTCAGGTCTTTACTCATCGCTGTCTCATACGATGTAACATTCCTTGCCAATCAATCATTTGACTGCTCAGTCCTCATCTGCATACAAAAATGCACTTTTATTCATGTCCCCAATCAATGCACCTCTAATGTTATTGGAGGATTTTTTTTACACATTTATCCATAAATACATTAAACAACCAAAGGGACAGCACAAATGACATTCATGCTTTTCTTCTTGCTTGATGCTGACTCATTTAGTAAGCATTCTGTTTATTCTCATGCATGCATTATTACTGTGATATACCGCTATTATCACCTACAGAGATCAATCTTCGATTCTGCTTTCATACAAAACCTTCCATGATTCAGGCTTACTAATTTTAACATATACTTTTTACCAAAAATCAGCAGATTTACAATAAACTTTCTTTGTTGCGTTTAAACGTAGCTTAAAGATTTCCTGAAGAGCAAAAATCTTCTTCTTCTTGGCATACAGCTACATTTTAATTCCCAAGTTTTATCTTATTTTCACCTCTTTCAATTACAATACATAATCTTAGTTAATTAGAATCCTGCCAGTCATCTTCCCAGGAACACTTAAAGTAATTTCCCTCTAGTTTTTACATTCCTTCTTGCTATTCCTGCTGTTGTCCAGGGAAAAATATTGACATTCTTTAAATTACTAGCCATAAATGCAGTCTCCAAACAGACACATGCAATGAAATTGTTTTCAGAGCAGCTATATGTATATTTTCATAATAATCCAGTTATACTGTCAACACCTGAAAACTTCATGATCCATTTCAGTTTCACTGTTGGATATATCAACATCATTCCCGTACAGATGACTCTTTCTTGCAATCTCTCTCTTAAATTTCATTCATTTCATTTGTTCCAATTTGATGAAAATTTTAAAAGATGAAAACTGGTGAACAGAGCTAAACAAAAAGTGTCCAGGCAAGTGAATGGATTTATTTTTAATCCATTTACTTGGCTGGATGTTCTTTGTTTAGCTCTGTTCACTTGTTTTAAAATTTCCAACAAAATAGCTTTGTATTTTTTCTGCCAATTACCAGTACTTGCTATTATTTGCGTCTGTCTGTCTGTCTCTGTCTGTCTCTGTCTGTCTGTCTCTCTCTCTCTCTCTCTCACACACACACACACTGTTCATCCAAGGATCTCTGTAACGTAATTACTTTGACCTTGATCCAAGCAACTTCCGTATCTTCTTATGTTACATCTACTTTCCATTCATAGTGTTGGGAAATTGATTCGTTTTCTAATATTTTTTCATACAGGATTTGTACCAGAGGTGGTATTCAGCAGGTTCTGACCAGTTCTGAAGAACCAGTAGCCAAATTTTTGAGTAGTTCAGAGAACTGGCAAATACCACCTCTGATTGGAGATTTTACAGTATCCTTCACCTGCCACCCAGCCTACCAAGCCATGCCCACAGAACCGGTAGTAAAAAAAATTGAATCCCACCACTGATTTGTACCTTTTCCATCTGCTGTCCTTTAGCATTTTTTCTAATTTCTTTTTCTGCTTCTTCCTGTTTCTTCCATGTTCCCAAGATCCAGTCTTGACACTACCAAAAACCGAGAGTCCTTAACTAGTTCCCTCAGCCCTCCATCATAAATAATCTAATCAATCATCTATGTAGATGTATATTCCATCTTTTTCTATATATATGCACAAACAGACTTCAGCTTTAATTTTGAATTTCAAACAAATAAAGCTTTTTTCAAAGTAGATATACATGTATGTTTAAACCACATACTATATTCAAAATGAAGAGGCTGTAATTCGCTTTCATTCTTCTCCATGTGGCCCAATGTCTTTTTTCTAATCTCTCAACTCAGTCCCACCTTCCATTCATGTCATATAGCAGAATATTTCCTTCTAAATTGTATTTGTTTTAAATATTGCACATATTTTCTCCATATAATGTACATATCTAATTTTTCATTATTACTGCTCCCTAGAAGGTCTCATTCATCTTTTAGCAACCTATGAATTTGTTTTTGCATACATATCTCAAATAAATTTATAGTTCCTGCCATCACTTCTGTCCTTTCACTTGTAATTAAACCTACATTTTCCAGCTCATATTCATCATTTCTATTCCATCAAAACCACTCCAGCTTGTATTCATCAATTCTACTTCCATCAATTCTACTCCAGCTCATATTTATCAATTCTACTGGTTTTGGTCAATTTCAGATACTATAATGCTGTTTAATAAAACAGAGGAAAATTGCAGTAACATTGTGTAACATTGTGTAACAAATTGAACACAGAAAATAAATTGTCCCTTATTTTGGGGCAGATTTCAAAAATTATTCTGCATTACTCTTGAATTTTTTTTTTAAAATTGCTTTGCAAGGAAATCATACAGAACAGGTTTTCACTATTAAAAGACTTTATACAGTATTTTTTGAGAATTTTCAGTGACGTATACACTATATTTACCATTTTAATACAGTGAAGTGAACTATTAAAGCCAATATCTTAAGAATGCCTTTTCCAGCTTTTAGCTCAGTTTTATCGCATAACTTATTTTTAAGGTGGAGAAAAATGTTTAATGCAAGCCAGTTATGAATGAAAACATCAAATACAAGTAAAAACTTGATTCATCCATCATATGTTATGTTTTTGCTATTTCTGTCAAGTTGATCTTCCTCTTTTGTCAGTCTTGGAATCAATTCTGTCAGTTTTGTTTTAAGTGTTTAACTGAGTAAAATGTGGTAGATATAAATCATTACAGAGTAAAAAAGTATGATGGCTAATACGATGTATGTTGTAGATATATTATATGTTAATATCTACAGGGACTTGTATGCCACCAATTAATCTTGGATTATGAGCAGCTTGCATTCAGTGGCATAATAAAGTGCAGATTAAAATACTCTAGTTCTGATTACTCTGGCTTGTATCTAGGAAAAGTCAAATACAAGGGAAATAGGAACTATAAAAAATAAGCAGAGTAGATTTAAGGATGAAAAGGGGTAAGGTGGGGTTTTTTTTGTTTTTGTTTTTGGTTAAACTTTAAAATAGAAAAGCAACCTGTCCCAAAAACAGTGAGACAAGAAAATGAACTTTAGAAGAGTTTGGGAAGATATACATCACTGATGAGTTGTGGCTGCAAGATACAGACTTTGCAGAAGAAAGAAAACAAGTTGTTTATTCATATTTATTATATTTTTATCCCACCTTTATTATTTTATAGGTAACACAAGGCAGTGACCATGCCTCATGCTCTTTTCTCCTCCTATATCCCCACCAGCAACAACCCTTTGAAATGGATTGGGTTGAGAGAGAGGTACTGGCCCGAAGTCACCTAGCTGGCTTTCATCCCTAAGGCAGAACTAGAACTCACAGTCTCCCGGTTTCCTCACCAGCATCTTAACCACCAGGACAGACAAATGGATAAGGAAAAAGAAGAAACAGTTTAGCTTAGGAAGAGAAAACTTAAGATATAAAGTTCAAGTTAAGAAAGCCCAGTGTCAGCCCTGCCCAGTGGTGGGATTCAAAATTTATTACTGCTGGCTTGGTGGGCATGGCCATGTGACTGGGTGGGCGTGGCTTTTTTTTTTTTTTGCTTTGTTGCAGCCACCTCCCCACCCATTTTGGGCCTCAGAGGAGCCTGTGAGGGGGGCATTTTTGCTCCCATAAGGCTCCTCTGAGGCCAGGAAGACAAAAAATGGTGGGGGCTGAGCCCCTCCCTCCATTTTTTGCCTTCCTGGGCCTCAGGCAAGGGGAATCCTGGCACAGCTGATTGTATGTACAGCTGATTATCGGGAAGGGGCAAAAAGAAAGAAATACCTTAGGCGAGCGTCAGGCGGGCGGGGTGAAGCGAGCATCGGGTGGGAGGGTGACCGGGTCAGGGGAGTGGCCAGCCAGAACTTACTACCGGTTCAGTGACCCACACCAAATCCTTGGTATGGGTGGCTGAATACCACCACTGGCCCTGCCTCACCTTGAACTTCTAAGTAATAAGAAGATCCTTCAGTCCATTTGTTGCAAAATGGAGTACAGTTTTAATAGAAGTCAGGTGAACTCAGCAAAGCAAAGCCAGAACTGAAATGTGCGCAGCAATTCCTCAAATGTAAACCTTTCCTTCTTAGATGCTTCCCATTGCTGCTTCTCCTCATTGTCCAATCAATTTCCAAGAAGATGTTTTTGAAACAGGCAACTCTGATTGCATAGGTTGGCTTGCAGTTGGATGCTTCTCATCGCAAGGTGACCTTGAAATGCTGTCTCAGAGAGACACCTTCACTTTGTAACTTTCATCCCCCCAACTACTCCCCTTCCTGCTCCCCCTCCCCTCTCCAGAATTCATGGCAGACCAGTACCAAAGGGCAAGCATGAGATGGCAGTTCAGACACGAAGGCTTTTCTTCCCTTAGCGTTTTGTCCAATTTCCTTGCAGGCTGATAAGGAGAGACGGGCAGTTGTGCAGTGGAAGGATTCCTGAGGACCAGTCAGCTGTGTGGCCAGCTTGGAGAAAGAGAATCCGGCACTCTCATTAGTAAGGAAATTGCCCAGTAGATTGACTGGGAGAAATCTCAAAGCTTGAGGAGCTGAGAGGAAGAAAATTGGACTAGAGACTGGACCCTGAAGGAAGCATCAAGCAACCAGCAAGAGAATGAGAGGAAAACACTATATACAACATTTGCAGAGACGTTGGCAGCGAGCATTTTGCCAAGGGAATTTGGAAGGATGTCAGGTAACAGGTAACAGATAATCAGAGTTGGAAGGGACCTTAGTCATCTAGTCCAACCCCAAGCAGGAGACCCTACACCATTTCTGACAAATGGCAGTTCAATCTCTTCTTGAAAGACTCCAGTGATGAAGCTCCCACACCCATTCCGAGGGCAAGCTGTTGATTGTTCTCACTGTCAGAAAGTTTCTCCTTATTTCCAGGTTAAATCTCTCCTTGTTCAGTTTCCATCCATTATTCCTTGTCTGGCCTACAGGCGCTTTAGAAAATAGCTCGACCCTTTCCTCTCTGTGGCAGCCCCTCAAATATTGGAAGACTGCTATCGTGTCTCCCCTGGTCCTTCTCTTCACTAGACTAGCCAGGCCCAGGTCCCGTAACCGTTCTCTGCTTTTAGAGAGTGGGGGAGAACGGAGTGGAGTGGAATGGAATGGGATGCATTCTATTCTATTTGACCATACCAAAAATCTATAAAAACAAGACACATAAAACCATAGGACATCTTCATTCTAAATCAGGGGTGTCAAACTCAAGGCCCGTGGGCTGGATCTGGCCCATGGGATGCTTAGATCTGGCCTGCAGGGTTGCCCTGGAAACAGCGAAGGACTGGCCCTCCGTGCCTCTGCCAGCAAAAATGGAGCTTCCTTTTTGCTGGCAGAGGGTTGCAGGAGCCGTCGCAGCTGAAAACGGAGTTTGAGAACCTATTTTCACTGGCAGAGTGCTCAGGCAACCACAGGCGCTCCCGACACGAGTGACATAGACATGACCACGCCCACCCTGGCCACACCCTCTACCCCCCCCCGAGGTCAAACACAACCCTAATGTGGCCCTCAGTGAAATCGAGTTTGACATCCCTGTTCTAAATCATCACCTCTGTGATCTACTGCAATCTAGGTAGTATATCATCTTTAGAATAGTCTTTGATATGAACGTTGCAGTCTTTCGAGTAATATGCAAATTTGTTCCTTGCAAGAAACAAGCATCCCATTATTTCTTAGTGTTCTAAGTCTGATCGAATACAAATGGCCTTTTCTGCAGAATAAAGGTTGTAGTCAAACAGGGTAGATGTGATGTCTGCAACAGCTGTTGCACAACTACATATACACAGTCTACCTTCAATTGATACTATTTATATACTTGTAGGCTTGTTAGTTCAATAGTGAAAACAGTAAAAATCCATTCTGTTCTTCCACAGATGCTTAGTATTTTTATTTTTTATTGAATATGCCAGAAGGAGAAAAATGGCCAATAAGAGCCCCTTCAGTCTAAGAATTGATGGCAGGTTTATTGAAAAATATCCTGCTGGGATACCATTTCTTTGAATTCAGTATCAGATAAAATAGAAGTTGCATTGAAAACAAATCAATACAAAACCAAATAGCACCGTCATTGATCACGAGCAGAGGCTGGAAAACTATGGACTTTATAGTATCTGAGTCAGGATGGTTGGCTTATAAAACTTCATTTGGAACTGCCATGGTTTAATTTTTATCTGTTTCCCTTTGCATTCAAATGGAATCATACTAAAAAAGAAAAAGAAATTGCATTTGCCTTCATCATATCTATGCAATACAGGCAGTGGAGAAGCCTAGAATCAGAGAGGTCTGGGAGAAGAGTTTTGGCAATCACCAACAATAGTGATTTGTAAATTTTGGGTAGCCATCTTTGACAAGATGAAAAAGAGATGGTATTTCAGTAGGTTCTGACCAGTTCTGGAGAACTAGTAGTGGAAATATTTAGTTCGGAGAACTGGCAAATACCATCTCAGACTGGAGATTTTACAGTATCCTTCCCCTGCCATGTCCACCAAGCCACGCTCCACAGAACCGGTAGTAAAAAAATTGAATCCCACCATTGTGAAAAATGTTGTTTCCATTGGTGATTATTACAACACTAGTGCTTTTTGGAGAGCTGGGCAATTTCCAGGAGCTCACCACCAGTGGGCTTTTGCCGTTTGAAAAGGTGCTTTTCATCAGATATAAAGCACAAGTTTGATGGTTACCAGGGACCACTTCTGTTTGGAGACACCAGTATTGCTGGAAATGTGTCTGATATAAATGTGAATAAAATGCAAGTACAAATGCCTTTCTAAAAACTGGGGAATAGATTATTTAACAATGGATTATTTGACAAAGCTTAATAAATTAAACCACAATTAGGTGAGGTTCCCCTATAGCATGATTTATTTATTTGCATTTAGAAGGCTACACACATTACATAACAAATAATCCACTAAGGCAGAGCTCCCCAACCCTTCTGGCTTTCCAGACCAGCAAGGGGGAAGGGGGAGAGGAAATTATTTTGCGCAAGCGGCTGGTATACGTGCGCTTGCAGCTCCATTTGCACAAGCAGGGTGCATGCGCACCTGCCACTCATGCAAATGGAGTGCATGTGCGCATGTTCGGCCACTGTTCGTGGAAGTGGGGATGAAACTGCTGTTTCTGTAGCCTGGTTGCAAACACCTACTAGTGGCCCATGGCCCAGAGGTTGTGGACCCCTGCACTAAAGGCTTACTGTGAAATGGATGTTTGTGTAGGTAAAAAGAACAGAAGAACAAGAACAATAGAAATCATATTGGATATGAAGTATCTGGAATTTGAAACTCCTAAAGGTTGATGACCAGCCATCCCTTTCTAGAAACTTGATTCCAAAGCTAAATGTTACTCCACACTAAAGCAAAACTTGGTGTGATTTTGTGCATTTTTTATAATGACCCAATGGAATATGCTTGCAATTATTTCTGTGGAGCACTCTAAAATAACAGAAAAGGTGTTTATTCTCCTCGACTTCAAAATGAATCATTATTGGCAGTCAACAGCTTTTATAAATCCACTCAACAGTTCAAATGCAAATATGCAATGAGTTTATATGTAGTTTTATCCCAGTATTGTCCTATAATGAGTCAGTAATCCAGGCCAACCTTTCATTATTCTGTTTTTCTATATAGGCAAAGGATAAATACATCTGCCAATGTATTTACAGGTCCCGTTTCTATGTCTGCATTATCTCTATTGTTTAGTTACCAATATCCTGGATAGTTGCAGTATTTATTACCCTCTGGTAAGCATTAAGCTCTTCAACTCTGCTGTGTTAATAGGTTACTTCCACTGGTTTTCATGCACTGTTCTCCCATCAGTCAAGAAGACAACATGCATTTTTCTTTTCTTTTTCCCCCTGTTTCTTTCTTTTCTTTTTCTTTTTGCAGCAATAAACTGAAGTAGCCATTTTCTTGGGAGATAAAGGAACAAGAAAGAGGAGGTGTAAACTAAGGAGCTGGTTTGGTATGGGCTGTTGGTGGATTGTTCTCAGATTTGCATTTTTATCTCTTAGGTTCCAGTGATTCCATCTTCATAGGAGAGGGTGGGGAGGAGGATGAATAATGCATGATGTTATTGGCTGAGAAACCCTCCAAGAATTTACTTCAAACAGCATACACAATTACATTGTTAGAGTCTCTGAGCCATTCCATTAGGGCCCATCTGAACATGTAATGTTTCCCAATTAAATGTGTTGGTAGGAATTATTCATTTTAAATAATTAATAGTTTCTAAAGCTCCCTGTAGAGCGTTACCATGGAGGATTTGACCCACCACTGGGAGTAGTCACAGCATGCCAATGTACAATGTGGGGAGATGGCTTAATGTCATGGCTGCCTTGAGCTGTTTGCATTGCTACACATCTTCTTTAGCTGGTTATAAGATTGTGGGCCAGTTTTGGAGCTAACAGTGTTGCAGTAGGAAGACTGTGTTAAGGGGATACTTTCTTAAGCCATATGCTTATAGATTAATGAGCTGGTCCGCAGACATGAATCAGCTCATACAAAGAGAGAATCGCCTTATTTTTCTCATGACTCCTAACTGAAGCTTTCTCAAGGGAAAATAATTGTATTTGGAGATGAGAGGAAAGTAGTAAAATCCATGGTGTATTTTCCAAATGTGAGCCATTCTTGGGATGTGTTTCAAAATCGCCCATTATTCAGTTGCCCCTCATTCTGCAAGATGCATTGTGCAAGTCTAGCGCACAATTATTACCAATTCAATTGAATAAGTGCATTTTTTCTTTAAAAATCTGAGTCCCACCCCCCCATTATCCTCATTATGGTTTCCAATCAGCATTTAATACACTTGTGGATTTTTCTACGCAGTTGTGGATTTCAGATTCAGATATATAAATATTTCATAGATGATTATCAAGTGGAAAATTGCAAAAGGGAGATGTCGCAGCCCTAAAACACTTTGTCTCAAGTGACAATTGTCTTTACTTGGAAGAAGTTTTTGAAAGTTTAGCTTGAGGTCAAGGGAGATTGATGGATCGATATGTAGGATTCATAAACAGTTGCCAACTGGTTGAATGATGCTCAAATAAAGATTTGGAGGTCCCCTGATAAGATACTTTTAAAGCGACCAGTCCTAGTCAAAATCTGGTGGCAATATTATTATTGCTGCCACAGCCTACAATCCATAGGTTGTGAGAGCAGTATGGATCTTGTAGTATGACCAAATGCTACAGATGTTACTTCAAATATAATCTTGTGTGTGCTGCTACTTGATTACTAATCAATTATTAATTACTTATTTAGCAAGGAACTAATTTGTTTCTGGAGTGTTCACATGATAAACAAATATCAAATCACTCTGACAGATGAAATCGTCCTAAGATAGAGGAGAAATCGCAGCAGGATATTTGTATATATGAAAGGTAGATGTATATCCCTGCATGTTAGAAAAGCACCTGAAAGAGCTCCAACGTTGGATAGATTAACCAATGCTAATCACAGATTCCCTTATTTTTAGCATTAGTCTTCAACTAGCCTTTAAAGTAGGCTGTAATATATTTATCATGCTGCTAGGAGGTTGTTTTCTTGTTGCTTTTTCTTGATCTGTTTAATCTCTTTTCATCATTTATTACACCATCACCCACCCACTTCCAGCTGGTTATCAATCTGTGTTACTCATGCTCATTTGCTATAGCTACGTAAGTGGGACATGTATCTGTGGGGAAATAAGTTCTAATTTACTTATTTCCTTCAGTGCAATCCCATCTCCTCTCTAATTCATTCATTTAGTAACCCTTAATCTTTTAGCGGTGGTATAGACGACATTTGAGAATCAAGTAAAAAAACAGAGATCCAGTATGAGTTCTTTGCTACAGGTTTTTAAGGAGGCCACACAATAGCTTCAAAGAAAGTAAATCAATTCTAGGTAGGATGTATATGTTTAATCAGCATCTGGATTAGGATATAATATTTTAACTTAGAAAATGATTGTTTTCTAATGATTGTTTGATTGTCATTTCTGCTCCACTTTGGAGAGGGGTCCTTTAAATTGGATTGGTAAAAATATAAAACTAATAAAACAAAGCGGAGCAGAAATGCTTTTTTAACACATAGGGAGATTTTGGGAGAAATAGAATCAAAGACACAAATTTTGATTTTGATTTGACAAAATGTGCAAGGGTCTAATTATTGTTTTTGAAACATGCTTATTTTGCAATCATTATTCAATTATTCAATCATCATTGAATTCAGTTATTCAATCAATAGTACACATCTTCTGTCTGACATTTTCTTGATTATAAGCTTAAGAAGTCTAAAACATGCTTTAAAAATCTTTTAGATTTCCAGAGCAATGTATAAAAAAAGAGAGGTGTATAAAATTTATGCTTTTTTTAGCATTCAAACTGTGACATTCAATTTTACTCCAATGCTTTTTTATAACCTTAAATTTGTTCCACTGCATTTTCAGATTGGTGTGTGAGTTTCACAAAAAACACAAAAAATATTTTCATTTTCTATCTTCCCAGGAAGGATTTTTCAAGCACCATTTCTAAGGGATCCAGATATTGTTAGGTTTTTTTTTTTTTTCAAATATTATGTTCTTTTACTAAGATGTACAAGAGTGGGAAGACTATTTTGTGGTTATCAGTAGTTATTTATCCTTTTAATTGATGTATTGTGTGAGTCGCCATGAATTTATTTCCTAATGTTAAAGAAATATTTTAGAAAACTTAATTAACCTAAATTGGCCCCTTTGTTTATAACAAAAGATACTTGCAAAAATTATAATTGGTGAAATACACATCCGTATGCGTTTTGCGTGCTTTTTTGAATTGTGATTGTATGCAGAGATCAATCGAACAAGGTTATGATTGAAAATAGAAGAAGCTTGAAGAACAAATGCAACCTTCCTCAACACAACCTTTTTTCCCTCTCTCTTGCTACTGTGGAGCTTTGTAATTATGGACTCCTACAAAAGGAACCCGCACCTTGTGAACTCTTCAAACCTGAAGAAAGAGGAGGAACTTTCCGTGATGATTTGGAGATGGGAGACCAGTATAGGTGAATATTGGACCTAGAAACACAACAACAACAATGTCATTTTATGAATGGAAATCTATTAGCAAGAAAGTACGGTCTAGATGATCTCTAAGATACTTTCTAGTCCTATGATGCTATGGTTTTGTTTTCAACGCTTCCTTCACAATTTAATTGGCTAATTTTTGTACCCCATAGTTTCTAGTGTAAGATCTTACGTGAACCAGCCACTGAATTCCAAATTGCAAGCTTTGGGGATGAGGTGACCATCCCCAAAGTATTCCAAGAACTTTCAGTGGAAATCCAAACCACTATTTCTGTGGGTTCTGGCTAAAAAAGTGACACACTCTGTTTTTATCAGTTCAAAACCAAATAAATAAAACGATCAATTGCATAAGTAGGAGTTTGCAGTTTCAGAACTGCAAAAGACAGAAGCAAAGAAATGGACAACCTGGACTTTTGCAATTCCACTATAGTAGCTGGGATACTGGGTAGTCCCCTCACTATCAATTATATTTTGACTTGGCTTTTCCCCCTCATGTTTTAAACCAGAATGGGATAAATTACCTGCCACCACCTCGTTGCTGCCTCCCTTGCCCTCCATCCCCTCACCATGGCCACTTCACGCCCATCACCTTGCCCCAGCAATTGGCACCTTGTCAGCTCAGATGCGGATAAAAGTTCCCAAGCTCAGAATGGTGTGTGTGTGTGTGTGTGTGTGTGTGTGTGTGTGTGTGTGTGAAGCATGCACACGCATGGAACAATGATTCCCTCTTAGACCATCTTTTGCAAACTGGCAGTGCTGGAAAGCAACTCTGGGTATGACTGTTGGGTATTTTCACCTCCCTTAAGCCTGGCTGGCTCTGGAAACCAGAGTGGAAGGGCCAGGCACACAGCGAGTTGTCCCTATGGCAAGTTGTTGGGACAAGGTTTTCCACAGTGAGGTGGCGGCGGCGAGTTGTCATAGATTCTTTTCAAATTGTTTCATTTTTCACTGCCCCTTGGAGAAAGGCAAGGTTCTGCCTTCCATGAGGAAACCAGCTAAATCCCATCAAACAGAGCTGTCCAGACTATTAATAGATCCAGACACAATGCACTGCTATGTCACAAAGCATTTCACGTCTGTTGCAATCGTTGATCGAGTTGATCAAGTATTTTGAGTGCCAGCTTGGATAATTATCACCTTGTTTTAAAGAGAAAGCTAAGCACCCAAATAAGGAAATTGATCTTTTTTACTTAAGGTGACAGATGGCATTCCTCCCTCTTTACCCCCTGCTCCTAATGAATTGATTATCTCCACAGTTGGCAAAACACTGGGGTTTTACAGTAGGAGTCAGCTTAGGCATGGGGTGGTTAGGTTTCCTTTGCTCATCTGCAGCTTCGTGAGCAGCAATGTCAGAGGGGAGAGGGACAGCCAAAGCCCATCACTGCAACTGTGGCAGAAGCAACACGGGCGAAGTCTTAAAGCGCTCCTTACACCTGTCTCTGGCTGAGCTGAGCTGAGATCTGTCTTAGCTTGCATTGGTGGGCTACACCATCTTCACAGAATGACACTTTTGGAAGTGGACTCACACGGGTTGAACTGGTGAATCAAGGCCAACCCCCATGAAGAATAAATCCACCAATTTGGTGAGTCTGACATTCGTCTAAGTTTCACTGCAGTTGAAAATGTTTATTTTTTTTCAGAGCCAATATGGGATACTTTTTGAATGTTATAGTGAGCATCAGAGAATATAATTAGAGTCAACTTTTTCCAGAGCTGTAGATCTTTCATTAAAGAAATTGCAAAAGATGCTGTTTGGGGCAACTACCTCTTCAGTGTAAACTGCAAATCAGAAATGTAAAGCAAATCCTCATATTCTACGATAATTTCAAATCAATTTTTGCTTAATGTTTTGTTTGTAAAATTGACAACCACAATGTAAATCAAATTTCAGAAATATAGCCACAATATCTTCCATGCAGTTAATTTTCAATTAATTGGTTCAGAACTGCAGATCTTGCACTTAGATATGAGAGGTTTTTTTACATTATTTGTATTTCAGTGCAGTGGAAATGCAATAATTCTTCTTTTGAACATGATGCATTACAAAATGTATTTACACAATACTGGACCTGGTTTAAATTATTCTTCTGAAATAATCAATAGTATGTGATTCAATGATATGACATATATTGCATTCCAGTGATAGGTCAGTAGATTAAATTGTGATTCAAGTTTTAAAGTTTTTTCTACATGATCAATACATTATTAAGCATTTTTGATGCAACTTAAACTATGAAATGTCAGGTTTCTGCATATCACCTTACTCTAGCATTGCAACGATATTGTATAATTTTAAAATAACCTATTGAAGCTTTTGGGGAATTAATTCATTATATTCTAGTACAAGTCAATTAAAATGGTAGTTTATTTATTTTCCTTACATTTATGTCCAAATGAGAATGAGTTACAATCCAATAAAGCATCAAGTTCTGATTTTCACATATGGGTTGGTAATACAAGTGTACATCCATGTGCTGATGTTCTCTTTTTAAGTCAATTAAATTTTATGTTGCTCAATGATGGCAGAATTGTGCTCTAAGATTATTATTGTTTTGCAATAATCAGGTAGGTGTACAACAATTTCAAAAATATCAGTTGACATGTGAACTGGAGAAAAAAGATGGATGAGGTTATATATTGAATTGCTTTGACTTGATTTTTTAAATTTTGTTACTACTTTGATCCTATTTGAGAGAAATAAGTGGTTTTTATGTTAAAACAGATAAAATATAGGAAATACAGAGAGGTAAGCTTAATATTGCAATTATTGATATATTTTCTGATAAGGTTTTATTCCTTTCTCTTTTTTGTAATTGATTAACAATACAATCTTTTGCAAATATGATGTCTCAACTAGTTGGCTGGTGCCAAAGTAGCACAATATTATATATACCACAGTTGTATAATTATCAGTACATTTCTATAGAAAGTATGAGACAAAAATCAATAATTCTGTATTGCTTATTTACAGTCTTGGATTATACTTCTGGAAGATTTGAGTTCTGATTTGACACTTCATTAATTGCATTGTAAATATATTTACTGCAGATCCTGTAGATAATCATACTGACACCTATCAAAATCTGTTTAGACTGGTGTTCTATATAAGCGGGACTAAATATGTACACAACCAAAGTTTATTTCAGAAAAAAAAACATTAGGACTAATTTTATATTCAGTCTAGAATATAGTCTTTTGAAAATGTTTTGTTGCTTATTACCTTTTTATATGATCAAGTCACAATTCGCAGCCATTATTTCCATTTGATATACTTGTTTCTGTTCTAAAACCAAACTTCATTTTTTAAAAAATAATGTGTATCTTCCCATTAATTTGGAAACTGCATTTATCCAGTTGTTCCGCTTATTAATACAGGAATTTGCAACATATTTTATGATTAGACCTTTTTTTTTTTTACTATTGCTTTTGATACCTGGATAATCTCCATAGAACTGCATACTGATTTAAACAGAGGATTATATATAAAAGAGGGGCAGAGAATGGACTGTTAAATAATAAATGTTGTTTTCATGTGATTTCCACAAAAAAGAAAAGAAAAATGATAAAAGGAGATAATTAAAATAATTATCTCTCCACAGATTCATCTTCCGAGAAGCTGAATTTAGTAATGTTACATGAGAATTTTTTTGTTCAAAAACTGGATTTAAGAATTTAAATCATCTTGTAAGAAAACATGATTTGTATTTAGTTCATCAGCTAGGAAATCTATGCTTCAACTGCCCTTTACAAATTATAGGTTGTATATCAACCAGAGGAATCCCTAATGCTAGCTAACCAGATTTTTCTTTTCCACTATATTCTTGTGCAATTTTTTTTGCAAAATATGTTTGGAAGATTCAACAGATTAGATTTTTGGAAGTGAACAACAGAAGCAGAGGAAAAAAACAAGAAAAAATTAATCTTCCGTCATTTCAAAAGTGGATGCCCATGTGATGTTGGCTATAGCCGATGCTGGCTGTAGCCTTATAATATTCCTCTGAAGGTCTAGAATTATAATTAAGTGCAAAGCATATTTGCCACCTAAAGTATAATTTGCAATATTATAAAGTTGTTTTATTTTCACTTTGCCGAAATTGAGCAGTCAGCATGGAGCATCCTAGATTTCAGCAGTTTTGTATATTGTGTATATTGTATTCTGAAATCTAACAAAAAGGTTCAGTATGGTACAGAATAATCTGTGTTTCTCAGTAGTTAATTTGTGCATATTAACAACAATTGATTTTATTTTTATAGCATGAAAACAACAGACTGAGAAAGCTTATATGGCAAGAATTTTTTTTATTCTTAAGTATATCAGTAGCTACATTAATTCAGCAGTAGAGATAAATCAAAATTATCCTTTTATTTTAGAAGTATATACAGGTTTTGTTTTCATATGCTTTCTCCTTTCATTATACTAATCTTTAACAAGCCCATCAATCTTATGTTAAACTGTTGAAGAATGCCAGCTTGATGAATCATTTAAATTTGAGATGTAAACATGTAAAAGAAAATAAAGTGCCAACCTGTAAAATACATGGGAAATCTTCTGGGTAGAAAAAGAGACTCTTGGGTATGTGAATAGGAATGTGAGGTTTCATTAATGTCCTATCCCCTTTAAAAAAGATTGATCAGTTAAAGTCAGTGTTTCACCCTCAAGAACAATAGTTAGTCATTCAATTATAAATCAGAAAGATGGAGCAAAAAGGATGAACCTCCTTGCCTGTTGAGATCATCTCAACGGTTCCTTACAGTTGTCATAAGCTCAGGGGATGGCAACTCAGAATCAAATTTTCTCTGCCGCAATTTTCATTCTACAGTGTTGAAGGGTTAGCTTCTCTAAAGCACCTTAGAATCTATCTTTCTGAACATGCTCATAATAGTTAACTTTGAATTCATAATTTTACTGGCTTTATTTGTTTTATTGGTTAAAACAGTTTTTAAATTAGTGATTTAAAATTTGTTTTCCTTTAGCCTACCAAACATTTTGCTACTTGGCAATATGTCATGTTATACAACATTTAATGATGCAGGTTAAATAAAAACTTAGAATAACTCTTGACAAGGCTTTCTTTCTGTAGACAAAAATATATTTAGCTACTATATTAATAATCTGCCAAACTGAACAGGCACATGCCGTTATTTATTGTTATTCAATTGATGGGCTTAATAATGTACATTTTGTGTCTCTCTCTCCATTTTTTGAAACAGCATCCTTATATAATCTTCTATTTGTGCATGATCATGGAGTAGCTTTATAAACTAAAATATCCTTTTTGCATCTGAAAGCAGGAGAACTTATTTAAATGCAATCAATATTTTACAGGAGGAATGGAATAAAATGTTTATTTTTCCTTTATCAAAACAAAGGATGTTTACAATTGTAGACAAGCAGATATTTCAGATAACTAGACTAATTTAAACCATTATTTGGTTTCAATGTCTATGTTTATAGTAACTGTGTGCAGCTGTTGCTGCACTTTTACATCCAAAGATAATTCCTTCAGATGTTCTCCATTTATATAATCAAGTTCTCTTATCATTTATGACTAATGAGAATATTTTCTGATTCAGACTGATACAGAATTGGTATCTCATAATTGTCTTAATAATATAATTTTCAAATTATAGTTATTTAAGTGGGTACAGATATTTTTATCTACCTAAGTGTTTTGATGTTCCTATAATAAGGGACTAATATAAGTAATTTTGCAATATATATTCATATATTTTTATCCATAGGAAAGACATTAGCTATCAGTAATATTTATGGAATTATAAGCATGGAACAGGTAAAAATTATAGAAGCAATTGTGCAGGAATGAATGCTGTTAGTAGTTGGCTAACAGAAAAAAGAATTTTGTATTGTGTATGCATGCATGCGTGCGTGTGTGCATATGTGTGTGTGTATATATATATATATATATGTGTGTGTGTACACACACACACACACACACACACATATATATATATATATATATATATATATATATATATATATATATATATATATATATATATATATACATACATACATATACATATACATATACATATACATATACATACATACATACATACATATATATATGGTATACAACTTTGTTCGGGTATTTTCCCACGTCATTATAGTTGTGCTTTTAAAGTTGTAGCAACGTTTCGGCAGAATCTTATCTGCCATCATCAGGCTTCTGTATTGTGTTCGTCTGTGAGTCAGACTTTCACAGCCGTTTCTGTTTTAAATTTGGGGCTAGCCTACTGCTGTGCCAGAATGGTTTTTTCTTCATCCTGATTGGTTGGGAGTCTTGGTCTGTGTTTATTGGTCTTGGAGTTTGCTGTGTTCTGCTTGATTGGTGTTTCTAATATCTTCTGTCTGTTTTGTGGCTTTTTTTGTCTTGATTGGCTGGCAACATTGTGTTCCTGTATTGGAGGCTTTTAGTGCAGCTTGGCTCCGAGTAAATGGACGACTATCATTTATTAGGAAGCTAGGTTTCATCTGGGTGCCTGGTTGGGGTGTGTTTGAGCTGGAGGTATGAGGGGGGATCTGTTTGTGCCCAGGTGTTTGCCTGGCTTGTGGTGTGGAGATTTTTTTGTTTGTGAGTGCAGGCTTCCAAATAATTGACAGTCTGGTGGAGCCATCTCTTCTATTCATGCTTTCAGGTCTTTTTTCAATCTCTATGGCTTCTCTGATAATTCTGGGGTTTTCTATAGTGGCTAGGGTTTTGGTGCCATTGAAGTTGATGCTATGACCTGTGGCTTTCATGTGTTGGACTAGTGAGGAAGTGTGTTCCAGCTTTTTTACTGCATTTTTGTGTTCATCCAGGCAGGTACTTATTCTTCTATTGGTCTGTCCAATGTATGTGGCCGGGCATGATGCACAGGGGACTTCATATATGCCTTGGTTTTCCAGGTCAATTTTATCTTTGGGGTTTCTTAGGATGGCTGCTATTTTTCTGTCTGTTTTGAAGGCAGTCTTGATGTGATGCCTGTGTAGTATCTTGCTGATTTTGTCTGTAGTACCTCTTATGTAGGGCAGGACAGCTGTTCCATAGGTCTGTTCATCTTCTAGGACTCCATTATGTCTCAGTGTGTTTTTGTGGATCAAACTGATGATTTTTCTTTTGTGGAAGCCGTTAGCTGTCAGAACTTTAGTCAGGGTGCATAGTTCAGTCTTTATGTGTGTCTTGTCTGCCAGGCATTTGGTTCTGGCGATTAGTGGTTTGGCCACGGAGTTTATCTGTGCTGGGTGGTGGGGGGTTGGGCGTTGAGGTAGCGGTTGGTGTGTGTTTTCTTCTGGTATATGGTGTGTCCTAGTGTGCCATCTTTTTTTTTTTGTAGATTAGTATCCGAATAAAGCTGAATACCATACATGTAAGTACCCGCAAAAACTTAAGAAAACAAATATCAGACCTCTACAGGGAGGAAATAAACAGCCAGACCAAAACCTATGAGAAGCTGGAAGTTAAAAGAGCAGGAATACTATGTGACCTCAAATTCCTACGCAGCTGCAGAGACAACAATGCAATACCAACCTGCTTCAAATTAACATTTCATCACAGCACAGCAGCTACTAAACATATCCTGAAAAGAACTGAAATGGCTCTACTCAGGAACGAGCTCCACAGAAAGAGATTCCAATTGGATCAGTTAAACAAAGATTTGCTAACACTACACCTGGAATTGAGCAGCAAAATCCACCCTCTTCTTTGGGACAAGATAAAACAACTTACAACTTGGAGGGCTGAAACTGAAACCACTTACAAAAATGACAAACTCTTAAAGAAACTAAAGAAATTAGAACATGACAAGAAAGCCCCCAACAACTCACAACAACACCTGAAACAATTAGTATATAATGTTTCCAACAGAGAACTCACCAAAACAGAAACAGATGTCCTAACCAAAGGATTCAATTATGCTATAGCACCCAAAAAAATCCCCACATAATCCATCATATGTGCAGTAGAATCCAGCCTAACTAAATTAAATACAGATGAAGCTGATAGAATAAGACACCAAGTTACTAACATCCTATGCAAAAGCAAACCACCCAAAAGCAACTTGCACAAAGAGGAACTAAAAGCCCTGCGAGCCCTAAAGAACGACAGCAGCATAATCATACTTCCAGCAGATAAAGGTAATGCCACAGTCGTAATGGATAGAAAAGACTATGAAACAAAATTGACAGACCTACTCCAAGACTCCACATACAAACCCATAAACACGGACCCAACCACATATCTGGAAAAAAATAACCAAGAAGAAAATTATAACCAGCCACATGAGCAAAGAGATCCAACAGACGATCATCCCAAGAGAAAAATCTTCCAGATGCCCCAAACTATACGGCCTCCCAAAAATACACAAAGAAGGCATACCTCTCAGACCCATAGTCAGCTCCAGAGGAGCACCACTAGAAAACCTAGCAAAACACTTAGGAAAGCAGCTACAGCCCCATGCTGAAGCAGCAGCTTCACATGTACAAAACTCATACCACTTATTGGAAATGATCAAAGATCTACATGTGGAACAAGAAGATCTGCTTGTAAGTTTCGACGTGGTTTCACTATTCACTCAAGTCCCGATAAAAGAAACTCTTGAAATCATCAAAAATAAATACCAACCAGCTAAACACCTCATGGAACTAGCAGAACACTGCTTAACCAACACATATTTCATATACAAAGGACAAAGATACAAACAATTTGAAGGAGCCCCTATGGGATCACCACTGTCACCCGTCATTGCAAACCTGCTCATGGAAGAATTCGAATCCAGAGCCCTAGCTAATGCCACCCACAAACCCACACTATGGTTAAAATACATCGATGACACATTTGTGATTTGGCCCCATGGAAAAGAAAACCTAAACAATTTCCTAACACACCTAAACAGCACACACCCCAAAATCAAGTTCACCATGGAAACAGAAACAAACAAACAACTACCATTCCTAGATGTACTAATCTACAAAAAAACAGATGGCACATCTATCTATCTATCTATCTATCTATCTATCTATCTATCTTAAGTTTTTACGGTTACTTACATGTATGGTATTCAGCTTTGTTCGGGTATTTTCCCACGTCATTATAGTTGTGCTCTTAAAGTTGTAGCAACATTTCGGCAGAATCTCATCTTTCATCATCAGGCTTCTGTATTGTGTTCGTCTGACGAACTATAATGATGTGGGAAAATACTCGAACAAAGCTGAATACCATATAGATAGATAGATAGATAGATAGATAGATAGATAGATAGATAGATAGATAGATAGATAGATAGATAGATAGAGGTATAGGTATAGGTATAAGTATATATATATATTTGTTTTCTGAGGTTTTTGTGCGTATTTGTATGTGGATCTTTGGTTATTAGGGTTTTCTCCCGCGTAAAATTGGAAGTGTCTTGGCGACATTTCGACAAAATCTCATTCATCATCTTCAGGCTTGTGTCTTCGGCTTTGTGCTTCTCTGAGTAATGTGAGCTTGCAGCTGCTTCTTCCTTTTAACTGCTAGTGGGGTTGTAACTCGATTGTGTGGGGGCTTGACTGTGTTCTGATTGGCTGGGGGTGTGTTCTTATTAGTTGGGGGTTTGGCTGTGTTCTGATTGGTTGGGGGGGGTTGGCTGTGTTCTGATTGGTTGGGGGTTGGCTGTGTTCTGATTGGCTGGGGGTGTGTTCTGTTCAGGTGGAGGCTTGGTTGTGCTCAGGTTAGTCTTAGTTGCCGGGGGATTTGAGTTGGTGAGCTGTGATCCTGTTGTTTGGCTTCGCGTTCGTGGTCGTGCCACATCTTCATGGTGGGCGTCCGTTCGCTTCATGTATGGGTTGGAGGGGTTTGAAGCGGGTAGTGATGCGGTATGGCTTCTAGTCCGTGGTCATGTCTCATCATCTGTGTGGGTGTGAGTCTGCTTTCTACGTGGAGGTGTGATGGTAGCATCTTGTGTGGCCCTCGTGGGTGTGGGTCTGGTGTCATTCTTCATGTTAGGTACTCGTTTGTTAGTGGGGACGGTTTTCCAAATGGCTGGTAGGCGGGAGTATCATCTCGTTTATTCATGCTGTGTGGGCGTTTTTCTATCTCTATGGCTTCTCTGATTATTCTGTTGTTGAAGTGTTCAGTTTTGGCAATAGTTCTGGTATTTTTAATGTCAATCTCATGTCCTGTGGCTTTGAGGTGTTGGACCAGGGAAGAGGTTGGTTCTTCTTTTTTGATTGAGTTCCTGTGTTCTTCAATGCGTGCACTTATTCTTCTGTTGGTTTGTCTGATGTATGTGGTGGTAAGTATGCTTAGCCAACGAACAACACCTAAAAACCGAACTACGCACTCTCACTAACGTACTAACAGCCAATAGATTCCAAAGAAGGAAGATTACCCACCTAATCCAAAAAGAAACCCCAACCAAAATCCAAGACAGAGAACAAGAGAACGGCAAAGCCCTCCTCCTATATATAAAAGCCACTACAGACAAAATCAGCAAGATCCTCCAAAAACACATTAAGACAGCATTCTGCACAAACAGAAAAATATCCACCATCTTAAGAAACCCTAAAGACAGAATCGAGTTAGAAAACCAAGGAGTATACGAAATCCCATGCACCGCCTGTCCCACCACATACATCGGACAAACCAACAGAAGAATAAGTGCACGCATTGAAGAACACAAGAACTCAATCAAAAAAGAAGAACTGACCTCTTCCCTGGTCCAACACCTCAAAGCCACAGGACATGAGATTGACTTTAAAAATACCAGAACTATCGCCAAAACTGAATACTTCAACAACAGAATAATCAGAAAAGCCATAGAGATAGAAAAACACCCACATAGCATGAATAAACGAAATGATACCTCCCGCCTACCAACCATTTGGAAACCCGCCCTCACTAACAAACAAGTACCTAACATGAAGAATGACACCAGACCCACACCCACGAGGGCCACACAAGATGCTACCACCACACCTCCACGTAGAAAGCAGACTCACACCCACACAGATGATGAGACATGACCACGGACCAGAAGCCATACTGCATCACTACCCGCTTCAAACCCCTCTGACCCATACATGAAGTGAACGGACGCCCACCATGAAGATGTGGCACAACCACGAACATGAAGCCAAACAACAGGATCACAGCTCACCAGCTCAAATCCCTTGGCAACTAAGACTAACCTGAGCACAACCAAGCCCCCACCTGAACAGAATACACCCCCAGCCAATCAGAACACAGCCAAGCCCCCACCCAATCAAGTCACAGCCCCACTAGAAGTTAAAAGGAAGAAGCAGCTGCAAGCTCACATTACTCAAGAAGCACAAAGCCGAAGACACAAGCCTGAAGATGACGAATGAGATTTCGTCACAACGTCACCAAGACACTTCCAATTTTACGCGGGAGAAAACCCAAATAACCAAATATATATATATATATATATATATATATATATATATATATATATATATATATATATATATATATATATATATATATATATATATATATATATATATATATATATATTATATATATATATATATTATATATATATTATATATAGATGCTGATCACTAGATAGAACCTAAGGGGTAGATCAGTCTCTCACAGCTGAAAGATGTATGGAGTTTAACTTCCAGAATTCTCCAGCCAGCTATCAAGGAGTTTCCACAGAAGATAATGGAAAGTAATAGTGCTAAGAATCTGTGGGAGTTCTGGATTCAGAAGGAAGGCAGGTATTAGATAATTAACCAGACACTGTAGTAGTAGACAAATTAATAGACAAAGACCATAAGAGGTCAGGAGGCCAGGCAAGTGGGATGAGGCAAGGCACCCCTTGACATGCGTGATGTGGAGTTGGCCACGCCCACCCAGTCACATGACCACACAGCCAAACCCACCCAGTCACATGACCACACAGCCATGCCCACAAAGCCACGCCCACAGAGCCTGTAGTAAAAAAAAAAATTAATCCCACCACTGTGCTGATAGGACCTCTATTTATTGTATCTTTTTGATTTTACTACTTTATTTGATGATTTGATAGGTTGAGAATAAGAGCAGATCTAATGAAATGAAATATAAGTAGTTAATGTTGGCCTGTGGAGACCTTGGTGCTCTCAAAGCTTAGTTGCTTCCTTGAAGATTTATTTTTATTTATTTATTTAATTTATTTTGTCAAGCGATTATAAGATAACAGGTATTCATTTTTAGATTTATTTTAGATTTATTTTTATTTATTTATTTTATTTATTTTTTCAAGCGATTATAAGATAACAGGTATAAGTATAAACATAGTTATGGATACATGAAATGGATACATATAAGAAAAATAAAAATAAAAAATAAAAATAAAAAGGACAGGGACGTTGGTGCGCTTATGCATGCCCCCTACAGACCTCTTAGGAAAGGGGTGAGGTCAATAGTAGACAGTCTAAGGTTAAAGTTTTGGGGGTTTGGAGAAGAAACCACAGAGTCAGGTAGTGTATTCTAGACATTGACCACTCTGTTGCTGAAGTCGTATTTCCTGCAATCAAGTTTGGTGCGGTTTACCTTAAGTTTGTATCTGTTGGGTGCTCTTGTATTGTTATGGTTGAAACTGAAGTATTCGTTAACAGGTAGGAGATTGCAATATATAATTTTATATACTATACTTAGGTCGGACCGAAGGAGGCGTAGTTCTAGGTTTTCAAGGTCAAGAATTTCAAGTCTGGTGGCATAAGGTATTCTGCAACGATGAGAGGAGTGGAGAAGATGTTTTGTTACTGGACTAGATCACATCTAGATCACATCCCTTGATAGGACCTGATGGTAAAGACTGCAACGACGACACCATTAAAGTCAACATCTTTAACACATTCTTCGGCTCAGTATTTGTAAACAGCAATGGATCATGCCCAGTATTTCCTAGCCGTACCACAGATAACAACAATGATCTAATACATATCGATTTCACAGAAGACAATGTTAAAAAAATCACTACGCAATCTAAAACCATCTCTATCTATTGGACCGGATGGAATATGTGCCTACTTCTTAAGAAAGCTATCCACTGCCATAGCCAAACCTCTAAGCATAATCTTTGAAAAATCTTTCAGGACCAGCTCCTTGCCTAACCTATGGTCACAAGCCACAGTCATCCCCATCTTCAAAGAGGGTGTCCCAAGCCTAGTTGAAAATTACAGGCCAATCTCCTTATGCTGCGTCACCTGTAAAGTCATGGAATCAATTATTAACCAATCCATCATCCTCCACTTAGAGACAAACAACCTACTCTCCAATAAACAATTTGGTTTCAGAAAAAAACTATCCTGTAATCTGCAACTCTTACACTGCAAAAACATATGGACGACACAACTCGACCAAGGCAAAGCAATAGACGCAATCTACATAGACTTCTGTAAAGCCTTTGATTCAGTGGTACACGACAAACTACTCCTAAAAATAAAATCCTATGGTATCTCTGGACAACTGAATAACTGGATAGAAGCATTCCTGTCAAACAGACAACAAATGGTCAAAATCGGGAGCGTCCTATCAAATCCAGTACCTGTCAATAGTGGTGTTCCCCAGGGCAGTGTTCTAGGACCAACTCTCTTCATACTCTACATAAACGACCTCTGTGATCATATTAAGAGCAATTGCGTTCTCTTCGCTGATGATGTAAAACTGTTCAATACCACAGACAATACTGCTACCCTACAAAAGATCTTGACTATGTATCTGAATGGTCAAACAAATGGCAACTTCAAATCTCAACAAATAAATGCTCTGTCCTACATATTGGCAAAAAAATCAGAAAATAAAATACAAGCTGAATAGCCAAGATCTTGTTGATGACCCAAGCTCTGTAAAGGACCTTGGAATACTCACCTCTAATGATCTAAGTGCTAGAGCCCACTGCAACTACATAGCCAAAAAGGCATTAAGAGTTGTTAACCTAATCTTACGTAGCTTTTTCTCTGGTAATATCACACTACTAACCAGAGCATACAAAACATTTGCTAGACCAATACTCGAATACAGTTCATCAGTCTGGAACCCTCATTACGTATCTGATATTAACACAATTGAGAAAGTCCAGAAATATTTCACAAGAAGAGTTCTCCACTCTTCTACTCGTTGTAGAATACCTTATGCCACCAGACTTGAAATTCTAGAACTAGAAAACCTTGAATTACGCCGTCTTCGGTCTGACTTAAGCATGGTATATAAAATCATACATTGCAATGTCCTACCTGTCAATGAATACTTCAGCTTCAACCATAACAACACAAGAGCACACAATAGATACAAACTCAAAGTAAACCGCACCAAACTTGATTGCAGGAAATATGACTTCAGCAATAGAGTGGTCAATGTCTGGAATACTCTACCCGACTCTGTAGTCTCTTCCCCAAACCCCAAAAACTTTAACCTTAGACTGTCTACTATTGACCTCACCCCTTTCCTAAGAGGTCTGTAGGGGGCGTGCATAAGCGCACCAACGTGCCTACCGTCCCTGTCCTATTGTTTCTCTTATTCTTTTATTTTTCTTATATGTACCCATTTCATGTATTCACAACTATGTATACACTTATACTTATTATCTTGTAAACAATTGGCAAATCAAATAAATAAAATAAATAAATAAAATCTTTAGTGCTAACAAAATGTCTACAAGAAAACAACCAAACTCAATAGATCACCAAGGATTCCACAAAAGCAAATCTACAAATCTGAGATTGTTCTGGTTCATGTCTTTATTTGTAGGTTATCTAAATAAATAAGACAAATTTATCAGCAGTGGCATTCAAGTTAACAAATGACTGCTTATTGTCTGCAAGACATATAAACTGATTAATAAATGATACACGTTTTGTGTTATTGTTCATCAGAATGTAATAAAGTAGTGACTACTCTAAAAGCAACAGTTGATCAAATTTTTACAGAGTAGTGGCACTTTTTCCTTCAAAGAGATTCTGTGTGTGTGTGTGTGTGTGTGTGTGTGTGTGTTTGACAATATATTCCATTTATTATTTAGAATGTTGTTGCAATTACCCCATCTCATTGGGACACTACTGACATGGAAGTTGTAGATTCTCTTTTTTATTGAAGTAAATATAATGAGGCACATAAGCCTCAAGAGTAAATGGAATTTATTGCTAAATAAATATGGATTGCATATTTCAACTTCTGCCTCAGCTGGAATCTATTCCAAAATTTCTGCATATAATTATGTCCTTACAATATTATGCCTAGTGAAAATATTACCATCTGAAGCATTCCTGTTCATATACATTAGTCTTAATATTTGCTGAAATGATCCTGTATTTTGTATGAAACTGTATTAGCAACTATTAAATTATATTCACCTCATAATATTCCATTCTCAGCTTTCTTGATCATGGTTTTGCCCTTTGAATGTCAATGCCCATTGTAACAATACAATATAACAACTATTTGAAATGTGTCAGGATTGAAATTTCACAATGAAGTATATGTGCACCATATGGCTTTCTTCTTCACTTTCTGGGATCCAATTATTAAAATCTTTGGTGACAACAATGGACCACAAATTGCTCAAGATGTTCCTTCTAGCTATTTAAAAAAACCTGTAGAGCAATACTAATAAAGTACTTAGAATTTGGAAAGTATTGGAGCAGTCAAATGAAAGCTAACCTGAAAATATTGATATGCAAAGAGCTTTATAATGTAGCATATGCAGTATATGCAAGAGAAGTCATTTCATTACTTCATCTAGTGTGCCATTGTTTCCTTTTTCATTCTTAAAATTAAATGACTTTTTTTAAAAAAAGTTATCTTTGTTTGAGTTGTTCAATATCCACACTATATAATGATATTCCATTGTTCATTCCTCTCATTTCCTTCAACTAAATTTCTTTAAAAGCAAAAATTAGGCTCTACTTCAACTAAGAACAAGAGTTCTTTCTGCTCTTTTTGCCCTCCCTTTTTGCTTGGATAATTATAATCTTCCAGCTCCCTGATGTACCACTCCAGAAACATAGTCAAGTAGCGATAATTAGATATAACAGAGTTCAAATTCATAGGCAGGGATGAAATCCTTCACTGATGGAATCCAGCATAACCCACTTACTAATGAAACTGTTGTTATCAGCAGAAAATGGGACTGGGCAATGTCACCTGAAGATCACGTGAAGTGTTAATACCACTTTATAATGCCTTGATAAGACCACAGTGGGAATACCGCATCCAGCCTTGGTCACCACAATGTGAAAGAAATGTTGAGACTCTAGAAAAAGTGCAGAGAAGAGCAACAAAGATGATTAGGGAACCGGAGGCTAAAACATATAAAGAATGGTTGTTGGAACTGGGTTTATCTAGTTTGATGAAAAGAAGGACTAGGGGAGACATGATAGCAGTGTTCCAATATCTCAGGGGCTGCCACAAAGAAGAGGGAGTCAAGCTATTCTCCAAAGCACCTGAGGGCAGGACAAGAAGCAATGGGTGGAATTGGAAACTGATCAAAGAAAGAAGCAACCTAGAACTAAGGAGAAACTTCTTGACAGTTAGAACAATTAATCAGTGGAACAACTTGCCTCCAGAAGTTGTGAATGCTCCAACACTGGATGTTTTTAAGAAGAGACTGGATAACCATTTGTCCGAAATGGTATAGGATTTCCTGCCTGAGCATGGGGTTGGACTGGAAGGCCTCTAAGGTCCCTTCCAACTCTGTTATTCTGTTTCCTTGGGTACATCCTTAAATTCTTTCAAAAGTGTGTCTGTGATGGGAAGAGGGCATTTATTTATTAAATTTACATACCGAAATAGTTGAGATTGTGTAGGGAAATGCAAGAAGGAAGACAATAGAGTGATTCCTAATTTCTCTTGGTACTTCTGAGAGTATGGTTTGATTTCTAACAAGATAATTTAGGATTTCTCCTCCAAATGACTAACAATTGCAGTCATTTTAAAATGTTCCTGTCGATAGTAGAATTGTTAGTTTTTAATCATTTTCTTTTTTTCTATTTCTTTCTTCTTCTTCTGTGTGTTGTGTTTGTTTGATGTTTTGATTTTGTAATCAATGAAGTTTGTTTTTTTAAAAAATAAAATGTTCCTGAGGATATTTTTGCACTGGTTGGAATAAGACAGCATTCTAAATGCGAGCATGCACAATTCTGAATAGACTATTCAGTGTTATAACAGGGACTGATATTTTCTCAACTGATCAAGAAGTATATCCAACCAGCTCATTTTCTCTGACTTGTAGATCTTAAACAAGCCTTTAATTCCACTTCTAGAGAATTTTTATAGAACAATCTTAAATTATCTGCAGTCAACAGATTGTTACATGTAATCCACAAGAATACCACTTGAGAGAATAAGATGCATCTTAACAACTCATCTTGTAGTTTCTGCTCCATCTAGTAAGACAGTTAAATAATGTTGTATTTTGACCAATTATTTTACATCAAGACAACGATAGGCACCTTAAATAAGGAAAAGTTCCACTTTCTCCTCCAGCTGGCCAATAGACCTATGTTTGCAATGCTTTAAGACAGGGTTCTCCAATCTTGGCAACTTTAAGACTCGTGGACTTCAACTCCCAGAATTCCTCAACCAGCTTTGCTGGCTGAGGAATTCTGGGAATTGAAGTCCACAAGTCTAAAGTTGTCAAAGTTGGAGACCCCTGCTTTAAGAAACGGAGGTTACTGTATTGTTGCAGGCAATAGAAAGTCTTAGAAGGCCCATGTTAGTAGTGTATATTCTATAATCAATGCTTGTCGCCAACCAACTATGAGAAAAGCAAGGTCATTTGTTTTGCAAGTGGCTTTTTAACTGTGTCTTAAGAAGTTCTAAAGAAAGAAATAGAAAAAAATATATAAAATACAAGTCCTCCAAGGAATAGAAAAATATGAAGAGCTACAAAAAATATAGCTATTCAAGAATTTTTTTAAAAAAAACAACCAGAAATAATATGCCATATAATGTACAAATGTCAGATTTCTACATTTATCTTAGAGGTTTTTAAAAAGTATGATTCTATAATTTAAAATATCATATAATCCAATTATGGCTATTTATGGTTCATGGATTAAAGAACTGGAACATCAGTAATAGAATATTGGTGGATGCAAGTTTTTAAAAATGTTAGATTTGTTTCAACAGATTTACAATGAAAACTTTTTAAAAGAGATTTAAAACTGATTTCTCAAAAGATTAAATTGAAGTCTACTGGATTATTTTTGGTAAATCTGGTAAATTAAAAACACTATCCTCAATAGATATTCAGTTTAGCTAATGAAATCCTCTATGATCTATTTTCCCATGTAAATTTCCTGAACAACATATCCATCTGAAGAAGATATTTGAGATTAATGTTAGAGCTGCACTTCTGGTAAATGAAAATCTATTTCATTTGAACCCTAACCCAATCCACCTAAAAAATGCAGGTTTTAGCCAAGCTCAGTGTACAATTTTCCAATACAGAATTTACAAATTTTGATTTTGATTTGAATGAAAAGCGATTGATGGTGTCCCATAATATTTTTGCACTATTTTGAAATAGTATGGCTTTAATAGACTAAAACTGCCCTGCATTTTAATCCTCAAATTCAGATGAAAAAAAAAACCTATACAATATAATACATAGGGCACTAGTCAATCTCACTAAATATGAAAAGATGCTACTATAAATGATTAAGACATTAATTTCAAAGGATTCTGAAATGGGTATTTTCTTTTCTTAATTTATTCTTTGGGAGCATATTTGAATATGTATTTGATGAAAAGTAACTGTATGTTCAAAGGAATTTTACCTATATTCCAGCACTTATAGACTAAGACAAGGAGATGAAAAATACTGATGGTTAATTTAGTAAATTGCTCACTAAATTAAATTATGCAAGACTTGTAATCTTTTTCATCAAATTGGTGCACGATCATGTCTCCATCACTATACATCTACTTTGACCATAACATTTTATAATGAAACAAAGTTATAAAATCAGAAACATGGATGAGTCAGTAACAGAGCATGAATATAAAATGAATACATAACATGTGTAATTATTAAAAAGTATACATGGTGGAACTGCGTAGTACTAAGAATATACACAGAAGCATGGTAATTACCAAGAAGGAGCATTACATAATAAGACTAGCAGTGATTTTGCTGTCAAGGTTAAAATTATTTACCAAGGAAATGAATGCACCTCCTTTAGAGATGAATTATTAAAATATTATTGGCCGTTTTTTCCAAAATGATGCAAAGTGAAAGTTGTATCTTTAAAAATGCTATCCACATTTCTCTGGTAGCTTTGCTGATGAGTGTAAATCAGAAGTGCCAAACTCACAGCCCGTGGGGCTGCATGCATTATGCACTGACCACTCCCACTCCTGTTTTAGCAAAGGGGGAAAAATTGCGATATGTCATGTCACAACATGTTGTCGCGAGTTTGACACTCCTAATGTAAATGATGCTTTGAAACCGAAATCAGCTTGAACATACCCAGGAAAGAGATGCTTACCGTTTAGCTGGATAATTGATTCTATAGCTGAAGTGCTCTTATTATTTTCTACATTTCAGTAGCAAACCGAGTTCTCCCAACTGAATCCTTTGTTCCCTATGCTACCGTGGAATGATGAGGAACAGGTCTTGATCTTGACTTTTATTATATCTTGGCATATAAATAGCAGGTATTTGAAGAGCACTTCTACATTCTTTGCTTCCTTTTTCTAGATCCTTGATCAATGTTAGTGGAACTATTGCTTCGTTATGTTGAAGTTACTTTTAACACAATAATTGCACCGTGGACACATCTTTAGATAGCCATTAATACCCACAAATACTTTTTCAGGAAGTGTTCAGTGTTACTATCAAGCAATAGCCTCTTCCTTGATCTGTGCATTTGACTTTGCTTCTTATATGCATAAATTTGCATTTCCCTCCCTTCCCTCATTCCACTATTTTCAGTCTGTCTAATCTATCAAGATTATTTTGCTCTCCAGAGTACTAATTTACTGCTTGATGTTATATATTCTGCAGATTATAAGAATCATTTCCTCTACCTCATTATCCAAATCATTAATAGAAATGAGTGTAGAGGCCAAGACTTGAGGCACTCTACTTATCTTGCTCTAGTTTGCTAGGAAACAGTTTATGAGCATTGCTTAAATGTAATTTTTGAGCCTGCTATGTGTCCACTTAACTGTCATGAAATCCAATTCACATTTATCTAGATTATTAATCTCATGGAGGCTTTTGTTAAAATCAAGTTATATTTCACATTCAACATTCCCATCATCTATAAGGGAAGTAACTCACTAAAACATAAGATAAAAGTAATTTGTAAATCTTGTTCATGATAAATCCACACTGACTAGGACTATCAGGATTTGATCCTCATAAAAGCATTACACAATCACTTTCCCCCACTGTTCCAACTTTCCTATTGGTAGTACCAAGTCAAGGATATGGATTATCTTGTGTCTCCATCTGACAAAGAAACCTGGGTTTTCTTGAAAGAACAGACTTCACAGATGTTGTTTCTTAGCAGGTGTTTGGTAACCCTAATTTTCATAAAACTGTTTGAAAGATCTGCACCTCAGTTTTTAAGGACATCTCCACCTCTTCACTTTGATGTGATAAGGAATAGTAGCCACCAGCACTATTGCTTTTCTGTATTTCTCTGTTAATTCAGATAAGCCAACAAAAAAAAAAAAGCCAACACAGTTCTAGGCTGCATAAACAGAGAGGTAGAATCAAGATCATGTGAAATGTTAATACCACTTTATAATGCCTTAGTAAGGCCACACTTGGAATACTGCATCCAGTTTTGATCACCATGATGTAAAAGAGATGTTGAGACTCTAGAAAGAGTGCAGAGAAGAGCAACAAAGATAATTAGGGGACTGGAGGCTAAAACATATAAAGAATGGTTGTTGGAACTGGGTATGTCTAGTTTGATGAAAAGAAGGACTAGGGGTTACATTATAGCAGTGTTCCAATATCTCAGGGGCTGCCACAAAGAAAAGGGAGTCAAGCTATTCTCCAAAACACCTAAGGGTAGGACAAGAAATAATGGGTGGAATTGGAAACTAATCAAAGAGAGAAGCAACTTAGAACTAAGGAGAAATTTCCTGACAGTTAGAACAATTAATCAGTGGAACAACTTGCCTCCAGAAGTTGTGAATGCTCCAAGTTGTTCCATTGATTACTGGAAGTTTTTAGGAAGAGATTGGATAACCATTTGTCTGAAATGGTACTATAGGGTTTCCTGCCTAAGCAGGGGGTTGGATTACAAGACCTCCAAGCAGGGATGGGTTTCTACCGGTTCTGTCCACCTCTGTAGAACTGGTAGCTCTGAAGAGCAGCAGACATAAAACCGGTTCTATGTCTGCTGATGTTTTTGCCCGCCCACCCGCCTGCCCGGTCTCTTACCTGACCTTTATTTCCTGTGTTTTCAACTTCAGCTGCCGTGCAAGGCATAGCTGCAGTTAAAAAAGCAGGAAAAAAGTACTTTTTCAAAGGCTGCTTCTCTGCATGCAGCGCTGCTCAGCTGTCCAGGCACCAGGCTGATGACGATTTACAGGCATGCGCGCAGCGTGCAGGGAAGCACATCGTAAATCACTGAACCTCGTAAATCACCGAACCAGTAGTTAATCCTGTCAGATCCCACCCCTGCCTCCAAGGTCCCTTCCAACTCTGTTATTCTATTCTATTCTATTCTATTCTATTCTATTCTATTCTATTCCATTCCATTCCATTCCATTCCATTCCATTCCATTCCATTCCATTCTATTCCAAGTCTTCATTACAAGTTTGTTCATTTTGATTCCCAAGTAATGGTGGATGCTTATAATAAACATTGCAACTTCTTCTATACTGCTTCCATTCATTTTAAATTGTATTGTATCATTTAATTGCTGTATTCCAATTAAAGTGCTGCTAGGTCACTGTTATATCTGTTACATTTCTATCTACCTTCCTTTACTATGACCTCAAGTGTGTTTTGTTTATTTACCATACTCTGGCTGCTAATGTACAGAGAATAAAGGGCATGAAATATATGAACCAATTTTTGTTAGGAATGATAGTCACCTAACAGTTGGATTGGCAATATATAAACCAGGATAGTTATTTAATACTGTTGTATCTTTAAGAGAGTGCTGTAATTGTAATTGGCTGAGGTTCCTCCAATGGCCATAAGATGGAGCCAGAAATCTGGTTTGTCCTCTTCTTGCATTTCCCTATTGACTTTTGCCTGATTGTCGTTCTGCTGGAATTGCTGTGAGTCTTGCAAACTGTTAGCAAACTCCATTTACTGAACTTTGTTTATGATACTGGACTTCGTTTTTGGATTATCCCTGGACTGATTGTATTGAATACTACCTGCTTTAACTGTGTATGATTTGGACTGTTTGTTGGACTTTGTTTACCTGTTCACAGAGAGTAAAGCCTACATTTTACTATTCAGTGTATCTGTATGCTGGTTGTGTGTTATTCCTCACCACTCTCACTACGTTTCCCTGAGTGCACTCATTCTCCTAACGGGGAATACTTCAACAATGTTCTTTCTGATTTTTTTTTATCAAGTGGTTAAATAAGCTTCATTACAGCAACACTTTCTTTGCTTTTGCAATGCAGAAATCTGTTATTCAAGGTGCATCTCCAATCCCCACAGGAGTCATCATGCTTTGGCCAAATCCATTTTATCAACACTTCTTATGAACAATATGTCTCATTCTAAACTTCCATCATCCAGATATATCTCAGACCATGGTCCCAGAAGCAAAATATGCAGACAACACTCCTGGTCTAGCTAGTAAACTTTTCTCTGTAGGGTCTTTAGTGCCCTCTGAGTTTTGTTGTTTCATTACCAAACTAGGTAACATCATCAGTGCATTGATGTTATGGTAATGAAATGTCTGCAAGAAAACAACCAAACTCAGAGAGCTCCAAGGACCCCACGGTTCAACTCTGAGCTATATATATTCTCCTCTAGCAGAATCTTTTTTCTCTTTGTGATCCGCTTTTATGAAGGATGATTGACCATATTGAAAGTGCCCCTGGGGTCTTGGGCATGTTCCACTATCTTTGAAGCATGTTGTCTTTTTACTGATATCAGCAAACTGATTGGTAAACTTTACAAGGTATTATTATGTTTACAATAAATGTAATCTACTCTTTTATCTATGAAATTCCTGAATTCCATTGAGGAATTTACTCTGTTCTGTGTTCTTAAAGAATCACAGGACTAAGTTTATTGCAATAAGATGCTTAGCCAGTTAATCACTTCTGACATAAAGTAGAACTCTCAATATATAAATAGATTCATATCGTTGCTCTATGTTTAGCCAATCCAAATCTAACTTTACATTTCTTAATATAAAGCCCTCAGAATATAGAACTTTTATATTCTATGCATTCCTTCCCACAGAAGTAGACATAGCATTTTCCTCAGTCTAACAAAGGTTCTCCATTATGGCATCTGACATCCAAGTAGCACGTTCATAGTGGGTTGTCAGAAAGACAGACTCGGTCTTCAGAAATTGATTAAGTGACACCATCACAGCATTGGTGCTGAAACCCAATTCCCCAAGCAAGATCACACATAGTCTTGCAGTTCTACTCAATTTGAATTAAAAGTGGAAATTAATTTTAGTATCAGGGACCAGCAACGATAATATGCATAGATAATGGTATCCATTGTTACATCTAAAGCCTTGCCTTTGGTACATAACACCTAAAACATTGCCTCCAGTTTATATCTTATAGTATCAAATATAAAACTCATTCAAAGAGAAAATCATCTTTTGCTAATTTTCATTAGCAGAATTGTTTGCAACTACATAGCCAAAAAGGCATTAAGAGTTGTTAATCTAATCCTACGTAGCTTTTTCTCTGGTAATATCACACTACTAACCAGAGCATACAAAACATTTGCTAGACCAATACTCGAATACAGTTCATCAGTCTGGAACCCACATTACGTATCTGATATTAGCACAATTGAGAAAGTCCAGAAATATTTCACAAGAAGAGTTCTCCACTCCTCTACTCGTTGTAGAATACCTTATGCCACCAGACTTGATATTCTAGAACTAGAAAACCTTGAATTACGCCGTCTTCGGTCTGATTTAAGCATGGTATATAAAATCATACATTGCAATGTCCTACCTATCAATGAATACTTCAGCTTCAACCATAACAACACAAGAGCACACAATAGATACAAACTCAAAGTAAACCGCACCAAACTTGATTGCAGGAAATACGACTTCAGCAATAGAGTGGTCAATGTCTGGAATACTCTACCCGACTCTGTAGTTTCTTCCCCAAACCCCAAAAACTTTAACCTTAGACTGTCTACTATTGACCTCACCCCTTTCCTAAGAGGTCTGTAGGGGGCGTGCATAAGCGCATCAACGTGCCTACCGTCCCTGTCCTATTGTTTCTCTTATTCTTCTTTTATTTTTCTTATATGTACCCATTTCATGTATTCACAACTATGTATATACTTATACTTATTATCTTGTAAACAATTGGCAAATCAAATAAATAAATAAATAAATAAATAAAATAAATCATACTACAGCATTATTATGCTACGAAGAAGTCTAGTCCTTTAAAAAGTAAGTGGGGATCTACTTGAGGAAAAGTAAAGTGATTTAATGGAAGCACATTTTATTATAAATGATGAGTATTCTGTCTCATTAGTGTTCAATAATCCTGTGAAAAACGTTAGATAAAGATAACATAACAGATCTCATTGTGCCTTCTAGTTTTTAAGGATCCCTAGTTCTGTGTTAAAACCATTTAAAAAAACTGCTAGTTATAATGTTTTAATTAATTGGCAACAGTATTTTTTAAAACTTCCTTAGCCATTAAAACTGCTGAATATGACTAAGAATATGCCTGAAAAAGTGTACCAATGCAAAGTCAAAATCTTTTCAAAGACAGGACTAAAGCCAGATGTCTTTGCCTTTCTGATCTAAAAATTTTATCCTTATTTAATAAGTTGGCTAAAAACTATGATACTAAAGCCTTATATTCAGAGAAACCCAAGTTTTGGACCAGATACAAGTTCAAAGTAGATAACAATGAGATCAAAGATTATTTATGGTCTGAAACTAAACACAAGAAAAAGTGTGACATCAAGCAACTTGATTAATTAGCGACAACAATCCCAGAAATTCTAACTGCTGTTATAACTCCAGGAAATGCAGGCCATTAAGGAGGAAGAGGTGGGAGTCTCAGGTAAGGAGTGCAGGAGCTGCAGGGGTGCTGCAGGGGAGTGGGGGGGGGTGCCACAGCCAGATATTAGGGAGCACAGGTGTGTACACAAGGTTTGGGGAAGAGCTGGGGGTGTGCTGGTGGAGGCTGCAGGTGGCTGGAGCAATTCACTGGGATGACTAGCAAGTTTCCCTGCAGGCTTCCCCACTGACTTTGCTTATGGGAAAGGGAAGATCATATAGGTGGATCACAGCATTGTCATAATTGTGACTCAGGCATCCAGGTGCCTCAGTTCTGACCAGGTGATCTTGGGGATGCTGCAACAGCCAGAATTTTGAGGACCAGTCGTCCATTCATTTTTTCCCTGGTGCTGCTATAATTTTGAATGGTCGCAAAACAAACTGATGTAAGTCGAGGAGTACTTGTAAAAGGGATGGGAAAAATTCCTCTATCATTCTGGGTATTTAAATTGAATTTCCTCTGCTACAGTTCAACCAAGTTGCATAACACTGACAAATAAATTAATAATGCTGACAAGGGAAGAGTAGAACAGTAATTATAATTAATTAATCTTCTTAGTGTGGGAGAGAACCTATCTAGCAAGGTGAGGTGGACCAACACATTTTCCCAATAGACTTGCTCCAGCCAAAATCTGACAAAACCTTGACAAAACCTTAATTGGGGTCCAAGAGAAATGCAGCCTAGTTCCAGTTGTACTAGACTAGAGTATAGGAATTGTATAAGGGATTTGTAACAAGATTTTTAAAGTTGTTGATTGAATGATTTCCTTATGCATACACAACTTAGCATCATATAGCATTATACACAGAACTTTCGCTGTGAACAGTTGAATAGTTACTAGGGCATATTTACAGTATTTCCAGATTGGAAGTTCCCTTTTGAGGTTTTTTCTTGTAGCAGGTAAAGAATAGAAAATGATCACCTGATGTTTTTTAAGGGTTTAACTTGCTCACTAATTTGCTATTCATCGCCATCTATTTGAGGTCCTAAAGTATTTCCTAGAAAACACTAATACTTTTGTTTTAGAATAGCTTACTTCAAAGTGTTTTCTGGAACACTGAAGTGATAGAACATAGAGGCAACCTTGGAGGCCTACTTGGGATTATAAAGGATATGGTTGAATTGTAGCACAAAGAGTAGAGACTGAGCAGAGGGCAAGGGAAGGAGGATGGCATCCTGGCTGACTAAACATCCTGTTAAAGTAAAATTTAATTAAACAATAGTGGAAACAAGAGTACAGCTTTGTTTAACACGTTAGCAAGTAGAAATTGGCTTAGTTTGGTCAACAAGATATTACTCTTAACTTGAATAGTAGTGCCTTGTTATAATGTGAATAACTTAAGAGTAAGCTCTTGTGGTATAAAGAGTCAAGTGTTATCCTCAAATCTATCAAGGCTAAGGGGCATCATAGAATAACAGAGTTAGAAGGGACCTTGGAGGTCATCTAGTCCAACCCCCTGCTTGAGCAAGAGAGTCTATTCCAAAGATTAGCCTCTGCCTAGGATCAAACTCACAACCTCTCAATTGTGAGGCGAGAACTCCACCTCTAGGCCACTGGAGCTGCATCTTTAGATTAGTTGTAATAGTTCTCAGCTAACGGATGTGGGGTCAACTCTTCCTGAGTAAACCAGACAGAAAACATGACTAGATGAGATAAATCTACTCTATTGTAAGGTTATTTTAACAGAATCTTACAAGTCTGAAGGTCCAAACTTCCTGCTGCCATTTTAATCCTCTGATCAATTAAGGTAAGTCCTTCCTAGGTTCCTTTCTATGACAAATTACATCCTGAATGATTCCTCCATCCCTTGTCTGATTGCTTGCTAGGTAGTATTTCTTTCCCTCATCCTTCAAGGTCTTCACACATGTAGAATGATACAATGATCCATGGTTGAGTGTCCAGTCCTAAAACTAGCTTGCTTAGGCCAAAGTATTTTCAGAGGACATCAAGGGTTTAACTATAGGAGTCTAGCATATAATGTGTTAATTACAGATGGTGGGCTAACTGGGAAGTAATCTCAGTTACATTTGTCACACTTGTTACATTTGTCAATTGGAATATTAATAGAGTTAAGTCAAACTTTAGGAAGGCACAGAAAGTTATTGATGGCTGTAAAAAGAGGAGCAAGCACAGATGTCTACCATGCAGGATTTAATTTTAAGTGTTCTTGGAAAACTCAATTTTTACCAGAAGCTTTATTATTTTTCAACAGAGAGATTAGTTTTTGGAAGGTGAAACGGGGCCATTCAGGGAGAGGCTCATTGAATAGCTGGTCAGAAAATTCACTGGCTTCATATGCAATACGTCAGTTCTTGATTCCAGGAGGATCCAACCTGGCACTGAAGCACCAGCAACTGTCACATTAGAATTTGTAAATTAAGGAATAAAGAGCCAAGATTCAAAATCCAAGCAGTCCTGCCCATTATTTATTTGAAAATTGTACGTTTGAAGTAAGAAGTACAGGTAGTCTTCAGTTTGCGACCATTTGTTCAGTGACCTTTTGAACTTACGAGAGTGCTGAATGAGTGTTGGCTGGTGACAACAACTGGTCCTCAGAGTTCTTGCCACTCTAGCATCCACATAGTCACATGATTGAGACCTGGGCACTTTATAACCAGCTCACACTTACAATAGTTGCAAGACCTCACAGTCATATGATCACCATTTATGACCTTCCCTACTGGTTTCCCCAAGCAAATTCAAGGGGAAAATCTAGCGGGGAAGGTTCCAAATTGCTTAGGTAAGTCTCTTTCACCTTCATGCCTTCCCTGAACATTGGTGCCCTTGCGTTGTGCCACCCATCTTACCACAGGGTAACTTGTGAACTGTATAATTTAATTATGCTATTTTTGATTTGCTTACTTTCCATTATCTTACAAATGTAAATAAATTGTTCTAAGAAAATATGCTTATATTTATAATACATTTATGCACCAAGGACAACTTCCTTATATGTCCACTCACACTTGATCAATAAAGAATAAAGCTATTCTATTCTATTCTATTCTATTCTATTCTATTCTATTCTATTCTATTCTATTCTATTCTATTCTATTATTCTATTCTATTCTATTCTACTCTACTCTACTCTACTCTATTTTATTCATGTTTTATTAATTCTTTAAAGTCTTTTAAGTATTCTGTCCTGTTTTTATAATTACTTTTGGACTATACTATTTATATCTTTATTTTATTAAACATTAAGCTCAACAATTTTTATACTGACTATTTGTACATTCAACTTAATAAAAATATTTAATATTGAAGTAAGGGGTAATAGATCTAGACTAATTCTTTGGTATACAGTTTTTATCTTATACTTCTGATACTCTTAAAGATGCATAAGAGAAGATAACTTTTTATGATTTTCTTTTATCCTGCTCTTTATTATTTTTATAAATTAAGGTGGCAGATGTGCCTAATGCTCTTCCTATCCCACAACAACAATGCTGTGAGGTGAGTTGGGCTGAGCGACAGTGACCTGCCTAAAGCCACCCACTTGACTTTCATGCCTAGGTGGGATTGGAAACAACCTTTCTCCCTATTTTAAGGAAGGGATCCTCAATATGAGTTTATATTTATTAGTTATGCTTCTACTGATCTAGATGTAATAAAACTGAATTTATTTTATAACATTATCTGCACATTACATTTTATCAGTGGTGGCAGTGGTGGGATTCAGCTGGTTCACACCAGTTCGGCCGAACTGTTGTTAATTTTTTGCGTAGTTCAGTGAAATGGTTGATCCCACCACTGGCTGGCCCCGCTCTGCTGTGCCCATCAGGGTTGCCATTCAGGGTGGGGAGGCTGCAGGGGCATGATTGGTAGCTGTGCTTATGAGCTGGGAGGTGGCAAATGGACCGGCCACATTGATCAGCTGGGAAATTGGCGCCCTCCCCGTGCGGTCCATTTTTGGCCTGGATGGCCTCCTGCAAAATCCTGCAGCAACCACCATTCCCTCCCTAACTGCTTTCCAGCTTTGTTCTCCTGCATGCAGGACAACAAAAGAAGACTATGTGACTACCAGTTTAAAAAAACCCTTCCAACTTCATGAGATCTCCCCACCCAAGCCAAAGAAGTTGGAAGGTCTGACTGAACTTTTTAAAACTGGTACTCACATGGTCTTCTTTTGTTGCCCTGCACACAGGAGAATGGATCTAGAAAGCAGGTTAGTGAGGGAAAGGTGGTTGCTGCAGGATTTTACAGGAGGCCGTCCAAGCCAAAAATGGGCCATGGCAGGGCAGCCTCCCAGCTGATTGCCATGGCTCCCAGTCATGTCCCTGCAGCCCCCACAACCTGAATGGCAAACTTAGTGGGCAGGGTGGGGCGGGGTGGGGCCAACCAATGGTGGGATCAACTGGGTCACCGAACGACACAAAAAATTAACAACCGGTTTGGCCAAACTGGTGAGAACCGGCTGAATCCCACCACTGCATTTTATAATATCATGTCTAGTTACATTTTTCTGCTAATTATAACTGTTTCTTATTGAAACAGTACTTTCTTGTATTTCACTATTAAACATTTTTGTAACAATGAGTTCAATGAACAAGTCCATACTTTCTATTGAAGCTGATGAAAAACTAGCAAAGAACAAACCCTGCAATTGAGGACAAAAAGTTACTATTAGTGGAAATCAGACTAGTAGCCAAAAGAATCTAAGGAACTTTGGATTCAAGATCATTCCACACTCCAAACCATCTGAAAATTAGTCCCTTAGCTACATTGGTTTGAGTTTGAAACAGCAACATTCCCTTGCTTTCATTTAGAGAATAAAAATAAATTTTCTTCAAGTAAAAGGCACCTTGAGGCTCTCCCTGATATATGATGCCTTGGTCAATACAAGTTCCATTTCTTAGGTGACATAGGATATCCTACAGGAATGGACAATCTATTATCCTCTCAATGACCTCTATGGCCTCTCAGATTACACTATTGCATTTCAAAATTGAAAAGTAAAACAAAAATGTTTTTACTATTTTTTTAAAAAGAAACCAACTCTCTGATAAAATGGGCTTCATGCACTGTTGTACTAAAGAAAAAGAAATCCCAACTTGTCCAAAACTGGAAGGGAATTTCGCCCCAGAATGTCTTCATTGTTGGTCTCTTCTGACACGCTATAGCTGAAGACGTACAGGGGAGAAAAGTGGAAACATTATTAGAACAGTAAAGGCAGTGGTGGTATTCTACCGGTTTGGCCCGGTTCTGGCATACTGGTAGCACCAAAGAGCAGCAGAGACCGAACCCGTTCTCTAAGATGCTCTGCTGTTGGCCCCAGCACCTGCCTGGGCTCCCATACTGGCCTTTATGTCCTGCTTTGGAAGTGCAGCTGCTTTGCGCGGCACAGCAGATGGCCACGCGGGAGCTGCTGAAGTGACAGGGAGAGTGCAGGAGGTGAGTTGGAAAGCCTCTGCGCCTGCGCAAAGTGCGTGTTTGGCACACGGGTGTGCACAAAGTGTGCGCGCGCATGCAAAGGGCGCCCACCAAGCCACACCACCGAACTGGTGGTAAACTTTTTTTGAAACGCATCACTGAGTAAAGGGGCCTTAGAACTAGAGAACCTAGAAAACCAGTCATAAAATATTTTCTCATGAAAATTAATCTTTAATTAATGATCTGGTTGATTATGAAGATACTGTTAGGAATTAATGTACTTGTCAAAACTTCTGTTCATCTTTAAAAACTGTATCCATTCCTATTTCTCAATGCAGCAGATATGACTCTTACTGTATTAGACAGTTATTTTACATAAATTAGATTAGGGAGGCTTAGCATGCCACTTTTCTCATTTAAAGACTTTGGAAATGATGGTATAAATTTGAGAGTCTCATGATGTGCATGATATGCACACACATTCACATACAGAGTATTTTACATATATATATATTATTCTAAAAATAATAGGCATTCATTATAAGCATTGCCAGCAACAAATGTGACTGACATGTAGCTGCTCCAGATATGAAAGGAATATTCTCTCTGCCTTAAATCACTATGACATTCCATAGGGAAATTAATCACAAATTGATTTTTTTATTAAATAAATAAGGTCCACAACAAAACTCTGTAGTCTGATAACTCCAGTTCATTGATGTTGTCTTCTAAACTACTCCAATCTGTTGATGAGTTGCTTGTCCTTTCCAAAAGAGAGTGAGCATTCTAGATTCATTGAGCATATTTAGTTCTCATTTGGCTTTTTAGAGGATGTTCCCACATAAAAGGTTTTTTTTCCTGATTTGTGCATTTGTGTGTCTGTGCATGTGCAAAGTTCATGTTTTTTGAAGTGTGCTAGAAGTTTCTTTTGATTTATTACAACTTTACAGCTTTTCTCCCAGTAATCGAATACAATATTATCTGCATTATAAAGAGCTTTTCTCCCAGTACTCTAGTACAATATTGTTTGCATTATAAACATTGTGCACCCAATTCACGAATCTGCATATCAGTCAATCATTGCACATTTATCAATAATAATTAAAAACTTAATGGAGAACAAATATACATTCTGAAGAATTAACAGCTGATGTGTCAAACTGCCTAGGTTTATCCAGCCTTTTCCAGCCTGATATATGTTTAGACTGGAGTTTTCCTAGCCATGGTAAAATGAACTATAATTTCCAAAAAATTTAATTCACACTGCCATGGCCATTCAGGCTTGAAATTGAAAAAGGCTGCTATATCATTATTTTTCAAATATTTTTCTATATCTTTCTGCTTGAACTGAAATTTTATGTGTTGAAATCCAAAAAAATATATTTAAATTCTAAAACAGTGTCTTTATCATTAAATGGACTGAATGGACGAAAACAAATTAAACAGAGGAGCTCCTAGTCTGGAACAAGGAGAATTGTATAGAATTAGAGGTTTGATTATTTTTAAAAATCTTTTACTGAAGAATATATTTGGCATTTTTTGGAACTTATGATGCGTATATTTGATTGTCAGTTATAATGTGATTTCAAATAAGACAAATTCAACCATTACATTCTTGACTTATAAATTATATTCACCACATTTTAGGAATGATGTTAATCTCTAATTCATTTAAAATTAAGGAGATATCTTCAATATTATACAAAACACTATATAAAATATAGGCTTTCCTGAGGTCTCACAAATTTATGAGAGCATAATTTGGATTTTGAACACAGTAAACTTTGCTGTGTTTTTTGTGGTCAAGACTTCCTTTTAAATCTTTCAACAAGTCACCAAAAATGATCCATGAAGACAATCGGTAGGTGGATCTTTACAGCTCTGTCCTTTATAAGTAGTCCTTGACTTACATTCATTTAGTGACCATTTGAAGTAACAATAGCACTGAAAAAATGATTTATAACTTGTTTTCACACTTACGATTGTTGCAGCATCCCCATATCAGGCGATCAAAATTTGAGCACTTGGCAACTGGCATATATTTATGTTTCATCATATGTATTTAGGGTCATGTGATCACCATTTGTAACCTTCCAAGCTGCAATCGAAAGTCAATCGGGGAAGCCTGATTCACTTAACAACTGTAGTGATATGCTTAACAACTGTGGCAAAAAAAGGTTGTAAAAAGGGGCACAACTCACTTAACAACTACCTTGCTTAGCAATGGGAATGTTGGGCTCAATTGTGGTCATACGTCAAGGACTATCTGTGTCTTGGAATCCATCACCATCTTTGACAAATGTGCCCAATTAGTATAGTTTATGGGTGATCAGTATTAACGTATGGTTTATATATTTTTGAAAAAAATTAGCCAAAAATTTCTGAAAATGAATTCTTAGCTGAATTATTTCAGTTTTTCCATGGTATATACATTGATGCAATATAGGAAATTGATTCAGTTCCCATTGTTAGTTACCAAGTTTGTTATTGCAAAGCATTGAAAAATTAAAGTATAGCTATCTTTAGGTCAGCACTGTACTTAAAATCTAGGAAATTTGTTAGCCAAACGTTAATAACATAGCAAATAGTCTTGAAGGATCACAAAATATGGTATATGTTCATTCAAATTGGGCTACTATTTGGTAGCTTTTTCTAATAGCTTATTTTCATCTGTACATATATTATTTTGGATAATAAGTTTGTCCATTGGTAATAAAACGTTGCAGTTCTCCTTAAAATTGTCTATGCATTCATGTAATCCTGAATTTCTTTCTTGTTTGCTTTTATTTTATTTTTTATTTTATTTATGGTTATTCTATTTTTTTGTCTAGATAGCTTGTTTATGTCCCTTAAAGAGAGAAAAACTCAACAAGATGGATAGGTAGGACCTTAGTCTTCAGTCTTTCAGATTACTCTGAAGTTACCATGATGGTTTGTTCATGCAATCTATTGGATTTTTTTCTTTTTGGGAGTATTTTTCTCTCTCCTCACTTTCAGTGTTTATTACATCTTCCCACAAGTTCTCAGATTCTCTTTTGCATATGTTTAGTGTAAATTCTTGCTATGAGCAGAGCCATATTTAGAAAAGGCCTACTCAGCTTTTGATCTTAAATTCTGAATTATTACTCACGATTAACTCTTTTTCTCTTGCTTTATGCAAACAAAGCCAGGTGCTTATAATTTAACACAGCTTGTTCAAATAGCTTTTAACTGTTTTAATGCTTTTCTTTTAATTGATGTGTTCTAATAATTCTGATGTACTTCTCTACATTTATAATGCTGCTTTATCTTTTTGTTATTGATAATCGTTTTTAGCATCATTTTAGAAGGAATAACAGGATTAAAAAAAGAATAAATTTCTTCCATTTTATGAAAAATGAACAAGGAACTTACGCTGTGTCAATCGTTGCTATGACCATTTGTTACCTAAAGGACTTAAAGCAGCAATAGTTTTTCAGTACAACATGAGCAGAATATGATTCCTCCTTGATCTCATACCTTAGCATCTAAAAAAGATTGGCTGTTTTGTTAAAATGAAAGCTGGGAAATAGGATTATGCATCATCAGGAGATCCCCACTGGCTATTTTGCAGATGCATCATAGCATTGCCTATCCATACTCCAGCATGTTAGCTGGAAGAGGGAGCAATAAGTCATGTTTGGATTTTACTGATTTACAGAAATGTGTATAGACAAATAAATGTTCTTATGATGAAGGAAGTAATTTAATGTTTCCATTCGGCAGTTGCATTTATTTTTACAGGCTCTCAGTCATTCTCTTATCTATTGAAAATTCTGTATGAAACAGAAGAATGATTACTAATGTTCAGTTAATAGAACTAATAGAATAAAAAAGGAAGGAAAATTGGGTATTGTTTCTAAAAGCAGGAGATAAATTTCTCTTCTATTCTCCCGCATTCCAGACAAGGAAGCTGTTGCCAAAAGAAACTATACATCTCCACCATGAAATTATTTGATTATGTTTTTCAAATATACAGTACATATAATTTCCTTCAGTTAGTTGAACAGAAGTTGGATGTGCAGTTGTAACATAGAAATACATATATATCAACAAATAATTAAAAGTAAATTTTAATATGTATGTCTAGTCTATATTCAAAGATAAATGCAGTATGGAAACCAAAATATTCTTGACATGATGTGTGCAATTTTATTGATATAAATTTTGTTGTAGACATTAAGTGATCCAGAAAAAGAATGTACTGTTACAATAGTAATAATAATAGCGTAAAGTAATTTAATAAATTAAAATATAGGCAAGTACTATTAGATTAGGAAATCACGTTCACTTCGTCTCTTATTGTATTTAGCTATTTATCTAAGATTAAGCCACAGAACCAGGTTGGTTTAGGCATCAGGCTAAAAACTGGGTGACCGTGAGTTCTAGTCCTGCCTTAGCTGGGTGACGGTGGATCAAATTCTCTCTCTTAACTTTGGGAAGGAGGCAAAGACAACCACTTTTGAAACCTTGCCAAGAAAATTTCAGGGACTTGTCTAAGCAATTGCCAGGAGTCAACAGTAGCTCAAATACACATATACATAAACACATAAATCTAGATAATTAGACAAATATGCCAACATATGCCTTTATAAGAAAGCTCTCATGTCCAATATTATAATTAGCATTTTTATATTATAGTTTCATTTCTTCAGTATTAGGAAATTACAGAAAATATTTTGCTACTTTTTGATCTTTATTTTAAAAAATAAGCAAACTATTTAACACTTTAAAAATATACGTATATATTTTTACACTGTCTCTCTTTCTCCCTACTTACTCAATAAAAAAACACATTTTTAAAAAGATAAAAACTGTCTTCACTTATGCTCAGTTACTTTTTTGTGCCACCTACATAGTTTATGTCTGAAAACATTTAATTTTTTGCAATTGGTTTAATACAGCAAAACACTTCCTACTCATGCACAGATTTAAAAAATTATACAATGTAATATGGATGTGTTAAAAGATTTGTTGAAAACATTTGTCAGAAAGGTGCTTGTGTGTCACAAAATCCCTTCTTACTCTTAAAGAACCTTGCCTTCCAATGATGAGGCCCTTTAGGCTCAACAAATACTCATCCTAGTCCTTGCAATGTTTTAACAATAAATTATAAAATTATTTTCCTTAAGTGGTACACAATATAGCAAAGTTGAACCTTTCAGTATTTAGTATTTCCAAACACTACACCCAAGATCATAAACACTGATACGTTTAATTAGAAGTATGTTGATAAGCATCCAACCTAGCAGAGAGAAGATATCATGTGCACAGCTAGCCTGGAGTAGTCACTGTGCAACTACAAAAGGGCTCCCCCTAAGTTCCTTGGAGCCTTAACGTGATGTACCATTTTATAACCATATTGCTTAGCAGTGGAAATTCCAGCCCCAATTACTATTGTTAAGTGATGACTGCCTATAATAGGCTTCCTTATACACTTGATTGGCCATTGTCAGAACAGACTGCTGGACTAGATGGCTCAGAGATTGGATTTAGCAGGGCACTTCTTAAGTTCTCATAATATCTAAAATAGGGCTTCCTTGTTTTTATAATATTGCTTTAAAAAGAAAGCATCATTGCCAATGCACTGTAGAAATAGAAACTGAACATATTCACATGCCAAACATCAAACATAACTAAATTTTGCCAAGGGGTTCACCTACAGATGAGCAGATAAACCATTTTTAGCGGTAGTTTGCTGTTCCTCTCTTGACAAACTAGCATCGCAGCACCAAGAAGTTGGGAAAGTATTCTTCCTCTATTTGTACTTGTTTAATCCTATATATGCCAACAGAAGATAAAAACAGAAAGGGAAATAGTGGAGTTTTAAATTATTAGCAAAATTACTTGACTAGGGTTTAATAAAATGTGGATCCATGGTTGGGATAATTAAGACAAATGATAGATACAAATTGTGTCTGACAGGCTTTTTCTTTTTTAACAGTTTAATGCTTTGTCAAAGTTTATACACTGTTATAGACTTAATTGTGCTCTGGTTTAATGTGATAGGCAGAACTGTGCATTGTGTGTATCTATGTGCATTTGCTTGTGATTCTAAAGGAACATACAAAAATACAAAATGGCCCACAAAATCATTATTCTAACATTTCTAGAAAAAACTGAAATATAAGTTGAGCTACTACAATGTCTGTCACCTTTTTGAGAATTTGTGGCATAGCTAAGTCTGATAAGCAGTTAGGTTTTTTTTTTTTACTATTATATCCTTGACAACTGCTTTGCATTAGCTCCCTCAGACTTTATATATGAAATCTATTTTTATTTGTGTCTTATGTTTTCAGAAAATTTTATTATTATAGCTTTTTTCTCAATACTATATGTGCTCTTACATGCTAAAAATATATGCTAGTTGGAAGAGCACCAAGACTATTAATTTAATAAGCCCATTTTAATTTGGTATAGATTCATAATTGAACTAAAGTGTAGTTTTAATCAGGCTTTATCAGGCTTTCATAATAGCCTTACATACAGTATATAAGTAGATCTAGTGGACGTGTAAGAACAATTTGCTATAATACAAGTAAATACATGTAAAATACAATTACATCTAAATAATTGTAGATCTCTGGAAATTTAACATTAATATTTACATTGATATTTCCATTCATTATATGTCATTATAAATACACATGATCATTTTAATGCAAATTAATAAAGAGAAATTATTTTTCACTCAAGAAAAATATAAGAATAAAATTTATCAGATTTGAAACTATTTTGTAAAAGTTTTTTTTTTCTATGAAGTACAAAATATTGTGATATCTAGTACCTAGTGAACATTTGGGGATATTGGAAGCTGAAATAGTAGTATATGTAAACTTTTATTCTTAATTGCTTAGATTGAGAACACCACTGCTACATTAGGTGTACTACAATTACATTGTACATTACAATGTGCAAGGTGACTTTGTATAATAGAAATCTTTTAGGATGTGCTCTTCTTTCACATTATTCCCGCACTTTGGGAGCATGCTATAATTTCCATTAATTTGCCCAGATGCTACCCAAAGCCCAATGTTATTTAAATTGCAGGCAGCCTGCAATTTGGCAGATCGAATAATAATATGAAAAACTAATTATTGATAAATAAAACTTTCCCAATTTTAGATGTACATCTGCCTATTCACTTCAGTAAGACCTGGGGCTCAAACTGTGTTACATTAACCAAGGTCTAAGCAGAAGCATAGCCAGTGAGTTTACATAGCTGATTCAACTTAACTAGTAAAGCCTTTAAAGGATACAATATCAGAAATTTTTAAAAAGTGGAAGGGGAGTTAAATAAAGAAAACAGACTTTGTAACAGTGGAACCTCAGGTTGCGAATGCTTCTGTCCACGATCAAATCAGGTGACGACCAAAAATTTTGGAAAACGTTTGCACCTGATCGCAAACACAGCCGCAGCGATTTCCCCTGCAGCACCTTTTTTTTAATCCACGCATGTGCAGTCAGTCATGCTTTCTGTCACGACCAAATTGGGTTGCAACCGACAGTCCTGGAATGGATTACGGTTGCGTCATGAAATTCCACTGTAGTCATATTTCCATAATGCCCATTTAAGAGTTATATAAAGCTATTTCTCCTTATCTCTTTAATACTCTGATGAAAGCAACTAGGACCAAATTTTCTATCCTCAAATATTGAAATTCAAGGGATTTACACACACACACACACACACATCATACACAGAGAGAAAAAGAAAGAGAGAGGAGGGGAAAGTGGGTTATTCCAGAATCGATGTGTTTCTCCATTCCTGAACAGAAGTTTAAATATTGGAATATGAAGGAAATGAGAAAGATCAGTGTTCTTGCAATAAAAGTGGTTCAGGTCACCTCAGTAGGAATTCCTTTCTTACTGGCATTACTGTGACTTGCTAGGTTTCTTATCTTATTGAAATAATACAACTTTCAAAAAAAGTGCTGGTATCTTCTGGTATTTCTCATTCTGGAAAATCAACATGATGAATTATTCTTAAAACTAGTTGTTGCCACATAATTTAAATAACAATCCTAGGTGAAGCCCTTCAGTACTAGGTTCTATAACCAACTTTATCCAATCTTTATGCCCTTCAGGGACCACTCAGAATCTCAAGTCATTGCAAGGGTCATTCTAAAATTTTTTTTAGAGAACTGAAGGCCACACTTCTAGAAAGTATCAAGGTTATATAAGGCTGCTATAATCTCTAACAGGTGCTGTCTTTTAGGGATTCAGGACAACTTTCTGCCATTTCTCTAACATTGTTAAATCAGAAAGACCAGGATAAGACTCATCTCTGTCACTGACCCATGATCAATACTGAAAAAGAAAAGTATCTGGCCTTTGGACAATGTAACCTAGTTAGATCCTGTAATGGTATCTGGGTATCTCTTGGGAGACAGGATCAAGAGATACTGCCTAGGGAATGGTCATTTAAGAGACTGCATATCCTGCAATTGGATGGGAGGTGAGGCAAGAGGCTCAGAAGCAGCTCTCACTACTTTCTCTGGCTGTAAAGGAGATGGCTGGATTACAGGTAGTCCTTGACTTATGACCACAATTGAGCCTAACATTTCTGTTATTAAGTGAGACATTAGTAAATAAGTTTTGCCCCACTTTACAACCTTACTTGCCACAGTTGTTAAGTGAATCACTGCAGTTAATAAGTTAGTAACATGGCTGTTAAGTGAATCTAGCTTCCCCATTGACTTTGCTTGTTAGAAGTCACAAAAGGTGATCACATGACCCTGTGAAACTGCAACCGTCATAAGTATGAGTCAGTTGCCAAGCGTCTAAATTTTGATCACATGGTCATAAGTGTAAAAAACGATCATGAGTCGTTCAGTGCTGTGGTAACTTTGAACGGTCACTAAATGAACTACTACTTACATTGTACTTTCAGATTTGCAATACAGACAGTTCTTAACTTATTACCAGTTGCTTTGCAACTGTTCAAAATTATGATCAATCTGAAAAAGCTGATTTATGACCCAAATTCGAAGTTCTGACAGTTGGGCCTCTTCCAAACTTCAGGTGCTTAGCAACACAGCCACATTAACAGCAGTTTGCAGCAGTGGTGGGATTCAAATTTTTTTTACTACCGGTTCTGTGGGTGTGGCTTGGTGGGTGTGGAAAGGGAAGGATACTACAAAATCTCCATTCCCACCCCACTCTAGGGGAAGGATACTGTAAAATCCCCATTCTTTCTTCACCCCACTAACCTACTTTCCAGCTCCGTTCTCCTGTGCAGGGCAACAAAAGAAGACCCAGCCAATCAGCTGGGACTCAGGAGGCAGAGAAGAGGTGGGGGCAGGGCCAGTCAGAGGTGGTATTCTGAACTACTCAAAATTCCTGCTACCGGTTCTCCGAACTACTCAAAATTTCCGCTACTGATTCTCCAGAACTGGTCAGAACCTGCTGAATACCACCTCTGGTTTGCAGCATTCCATAGTCATATGACACTTTACAGCAGTTTTGCTGGAAACTGGCTCATTGGTTCACAGGCTCCATTAGGGTCATATGTTGAGGAATACATGCATTACCTTAATGTAAGTTTATGATGAAGGCAGAATTAGCTCAATCTGGTTGTGTTTCCTCTCTGGTCAACCCTAAGGCTAAAAGATCTCTCAGATACAAAGACAACTAGCTATGAATATTGTATGGGTATATTGTAGGGATGCTATGAATGTTTTGCATCTTCATTTTTATGATTGAATTATTCAAATTGAGAGATCAGAATACTTACAACTTTGCTTATGTAATTTCAGGTATTTAATTTTAGAGAAAAATGTTAACACTGTTAACATTCTCATTTCTAAATTAAGAATGCACAAACATTTTAAATATTACTATTTAAAAGTGCATCTTTTTATATCTTTTTTGGAAGAAAAACATATCACTTAATTTTGACAGATGGCCAAAGCTTATTCTGGTTCCATGCACGTGGTTTATGGGAATACATTTACAGGGAGATGGCTATCAAGTTATTAACTGAGATGTAGCTCTATTCCAGAATAATGCTATTTCAGAATAGTGAAGTTTTGAACCAGTACACAAAGCCTGTATGTACTTTCAGGAATGATGTTTTTTTCTGAAACAGATCTAGCACTGTTTCCAAAAAGTAAAGTCCACATGACTAGTGCTTCAGGAACACCCACTCAGATCATCAGATTAGAATAGAGTTGGAAGGGACCTTGGAGATCTTCTTGCCTAGCCCTTTGCTCAAGCAGGAGATCTATACCATTTCAGACAAGTGACTGTCCAGTCTCTTCTTAAAAACCTCCAATGATGAAGCACCCATAACTTTTGAAGGCAAGCTGTTCCGCTGGTTAATTGTCCTCAGGATTTTCTTTTTTTTTTTCTTTTTTCATATTTTATTTTTTTGGATTTTTTCTTTTATTTGTTTTTTCATTTTCATTTTCCTTTTTTCCTTTTTTTCCTTTTTCCTTTTTGACATTTTATTCTTCCTTCCCCCCTTCCCCTCCCTTTTTTTCTTTTTCAGGTATCTGCTCCCTGTAGCAGTCCAAACCAAAATAGCTATGAGCGGAAGTGATCAGCAACCAAAGATGAGGGAATGTCCTTGCAGCAAATTAAAATAACCAAACAGAGTAGATAGAAACCAACCCCTGACCACATCAGTACAATGTCAAAGATGTTGTGGTCTTGTCTCTTGTGAAAGGGAAATCCAGTGCTTTAAAACTGAAACAGTTAAGAATGACTTTAGACTTCCTCTGTGGCAGATGGGGGCTATCACGAAGCTGATGTCATGAAGACATGTCCTTTTAGAACTGTTAGGAAAACTGTGATTAGCCAGACAGAAGATGATCCTATAAGTCATTTCAGGCTTTTCAGGGGCAGAATTACAGCTTGTTTACACGAGATGACAAACTGACTCTGGCACAACTCATGATTAACTTAACCAATTATTTGATGCCAGATGAATGAGACAACCAAGGACAATCCCATTAAAATCAAAACAGTCATCTCATCAGGCATTCCAATTACTTTTGCAAACTGCAGCTCCTGTTTTTTATTTAAGGGAGAAAAAGTTCCACAGTTGCCAGATTAATCATTCAGTTAGGTCTTATATGATTCAGTCTTATATGATTCACCCCTTTTACCTGTACCCAAACTTTGTTGCTGGATGTCTCATATTAGCCATGGCATCCCAGTATGTATGTCTGATATCATGAGATGATTGACCAAAGCTTCTGGTATGCAGCATAAAAAATGAGGCCCTGAACAATGGGGCCTCTGTAGTGGTTTTGTCTTTTCTTTTCACTCCCTCCACCCTTCCCAGTGGTTCTGATTCTTTTCACACCAAGATAGATAAGTAGATAGATAGGTATAAGGAAAAATGGTGTCTGGGATACTCAATGAGATGATTCCTTCTGTGTTAATCAGAAACTTAATCCTGAGTTTCTTCATTCATTTGATGCTGGAGTAGTGCCAGATTCAATTTGCTGAATCATATGAACATGACTTTAAAGGGACTTTGTTATTGAACACAGAATTTCCCATAATACAGCATTCTGGTTTTGATAAAAGATCATCCAGATATCTCTAGATGGCCCATCCTCTCCTGTGGTCTCCAACCAATTCATATTTAAAGGCATACTGGCTCTGTTCATATAACTTATTAAATTGACATTAACTGAGCCACAGTTTACTTTAAAAGGTGATTAGAGAATTGAATGAAAAATTAGTCAGAGACTAATTTTTCATTCAATTCTCTAATCACCTTTTAAAGTCATTTCAGCTATTTATGCTAGTGATTTTTATTGTTTCATTAGAACTTTTTTCCTCACTTTGCTGAATGTATTGACAATTTGAAAGACCTCTTCCCCTGCTACTTTTTCTACTCCAGTGGTAAGTGGTTTATTTTACTGATGTCTCCCACTATAGCATAACTAGCACAGACTATGAAAAGGATTGTACTATCATCTACCCAAACATCTCAGAAACAACCAACGGACTATCACAACTACATGGTATCACCATAGCACACAAACCAAGCTTAAGCAACCAAAAAACGCAGAATGAAAAAACAAAAGTCATCTTGAGTGTACAGTGTTAAGGACTGTGGCAGCCATTATGTAAGGACAGGCAGGCAGAAGACTAGCAAAGTGCATCCACAAACAGGAACTGCAATTAGAAGGTAAAAACTCCATAAAGATTCTGTATGTTACTTAGGCAGAATATGCATAACATACTAAATTTTGTGGCTTAGTGTGTTGGGGGATTCTAGTCCAAGTTAGATTACAGAATAACAGTTGGAAGGAACCTTGAAGGTCTTCTAGTCCAACTGCCTGCTCAAGCAGGAGACCCTATACCATTTCAGATTGATTGTTTAATCTCTTCTTAAAAACCTTCCGTGATGGAGCACCCACAACTTCTAAAGGCAAGTCGCTGATAGTTCTGTCAGAAAATTCTTATTTCTAGGCTGGTTCTCTCCTTGATTAGTTTCCATCCATTGCTTCTTGTTCTGTCTTCAGATACTTTTTGGTCGACCCTGTTAGGGATAACATTGTTTACCCTAACTGGTTTGGGTAAAAATAATAAATATGGTATCATGGTTTGTTAGTTAAAGTGTGTGTAACTTTAACTGCAAGAATGTAATTAAGGGTGTGGTTGTAAAAGCACTATATAAGAAGCGAGGCAATTGCAGCTCGCTCTCTCTGGCTTGAAGATCCCTAATTACTGGATGGATTGATGACTGCGTTCTTGCTGGAACGGGGAGAGAAAAAGGAGTGTTGATTTTTCTCAACGGAGAGAAGATAAAGATTTGGACTGATTTATTGTAAGTGAACTGACATTGGCTATTCAACACGGACTTTGCAAATAGAGTATCCCCGACAAGACTTGACTGAAATTGATATATGACTAATGGACCGTTTATTATGACTATGCTATAATTCTTAAATGGAATAAACTATATTTTTGATAGCACAAGCGTATCTGTATTTTTACTACCTGTTAACTAGAAAACTTATCTCACACATTTACCTGTCTTCCTATCTGACTTCGCTGCACGTTCTGTTTAGTTTGTTTTCCTTAACACCCGTTGGGGAATCCAGGCTTAACAGACCCTTTCTTTTTGTGTGTGGCAGCCCCTTAGATATCCAAACACTGCTCCTTGATGTGCGCAACAAACAGATGAGAATGTTAATTGAACCCAGACTCCAAAAGGCTGGGCACTGCTTGTAAAGAATTACACCCAATATCTAGACTTTTGAGGTGCAGCATCAGTTTTTACAGAAACAAGTTTGTGGGACAGGGAAGGCTAGTCCCTTGTCCGGTTTCCTCTTGGGGAAAGTGTCAAAAGGGCACGTCGCGTCTAGTCTCTGGCGGTCCCTGATGGGCTGTCTTGTGAGTGTCAAGCGCCACTTCTGGAGCTGTCGAGAGAGCACGTTTTTCCCCGGGGGGGTGGGAGAGCGGCAAGGTGTGCTGTTTGTTGCATCTGCCGTTCGGCACACCTGAAGGGAAAATATCCGGAAGGCAAAACCCGGCTTCCTCCTTGCCCAGGTATCTTGGCAACGGGACTTTTAAAAGCCACCAGTGAGGTGCCTCGACCACCGGCGTCGAGGAAAAGGGCGACGCGGGAGCTCTTCCTAAGAATCCGCCGAGGCTCCGAACCAGAGCGAGGGAAAGCTCTGCAGCCGCAGCCCCCACGGGGGAGCGGGCGTGCCGGCAACACCAAGAGCGCGCGCGCGCCAGCCGGCTGCCTGGCGCGCCGAGCAAGAGCGAGGAGAAAGAAGCGCTCTGAGGTAAACGCCTCACGCCCGCTCGCCTTTCAGTCAGACGCGGGGCGCTTTTTTTTTTTTTTCCTGAGGGAAAGCCTCAACTTAATGTCTCACGGGCTCAGTCTGCCGCGGAGATGGGGAAGAAGTGGCGGAGTCCCAGCCAGGCGGAGAAAGGCTGCTCCGACAAGGAAGAACTTGGCAGGCGGAGGAGCCGGAGCGCTAGTCGAGGGAGGTTCGCAGAGTCGTGGAAGAGGTTAAGTTCCAGGCACGGCTCCACCAAACGCTCTGGGTTGGCTTCGCAACAGCCTCAGGTAAGACCCCTGCTGCCTTGGTTTGGTTCGCTTTGGCGCCCTTTTTTTGTGTGTGGCGCGCCTCAACTTCTGCTGCCTTTGGACGCCTTTCTTTCAATGGACCTGCCCCGCCAGGTCTCTCGTGGATCGGCGTCGAGCGGTCATCATGGTCGGTCAGTTTCTCTCTTCGGAGAGAAATTGGCGCCCGATTCTGGCGGGGCGTGGAAGAGGAGTAGGGGCTGTTGCTCTTCGCCAGATCAAAGCGCGAGGCGTGCGTTGGTGTGCCAGAGACTTCATAGCCGTACGCTCCGCGCTCTCTCTCGGGTGAATGGGTCGCCCTCGGCGATGGTTTGTTTTTTCCCTCCTGCGGCGCTGAGATGAGGGGAACCCTAAGAAACCGGGCCTGATTTCTGTGGAGGGGCACCCCCTCCCCCAAATATAAGTCGTTCACAGCGAATCAAAGCACTATCTTTACAGCAAATAAAAAGCAGGATCATTTCTCGAACCCTCTTTTCCACAGGGTTCTTAGAGCACAAGCGTCTGGTAGTGATTATGCCCCCCCCCCGAGATCTAGTATTGCCTTCTTTGACCCATTTTAAATGATGAAGGGATTGTCTTCATTGTCTGCCATCCATTATTGCACTACAACACATTTCTCTCTGGTGTAAACTTCTCCCTTCTGTTGACTGCAGTACTATATGGGGTGATAATGAACGTTGCACGTGCTGGGAACGTACAAATGCTGACCATTCTTCGGAGCTTGTAAGACAGGAGGAAAGCTAGCCTTTAGTGGAGAGATGCCCTTAATGCTAAATCTGAGTACAGTACAGAGCAGTGAAATCCACCTGTTACTAAGACCTACTTATCTTGCCCAACCTTGCTATATATCATTACTTCATTCATTTAAGAGGGTCTCTTGGTGTATAGATAGTTGAATACAATGTTAAAATTGCAGTGATTACCTTCTGGGCTGCTGTTAATTTTTCTGTATCTTGGTGAATGATGTAATTATTCTATCTGTAATTTACTATTGGCTTTCTAATCTATTTGGAGGAAGGGATGATTAGTATTTTCTTCAATTCTGTATTCATTGTTGGAGAATAATAGATAATTTATTAGACCATTTTGAGATAATGAGGCTCATAATCCATGCAACAATTAGTTACAATGGCTCAACTGTGAAGATGAGGACTATATAAATCTTAGGTTGAGCAGAAACACGTGAAGTTCAAGTGAAAGAATAGCAATGTTAGTTGATTAAAATTCATTACTTTTACTTAGAAGATTATTTTAGATAGTTAAAGATCTTTCCTTAATAGTTTTCTAGCTTCTCTATAAATTATATGTTTGGATTTGTCTGAAGATGTGTGCTAGATTTTGAAAGCACCAGGTAAAACAGCAACAGGTTGAGCTAGATAGAAGGAATCAGAATATAGAAAGCTGAGGAGGGGGACTTGATATGAAATGGATGCCATGACAACCAAAATCTGGAGAGACAATTTGGTTCTGATATAAACAGATGGTAAGGTATCATTATTTTGGCTAGTGGTAAATAAGTCTTTAGTTGTAAACCTACTTGTTAAATAAAGCAGTATAAATGAGTACCATAAAAATCAGTATTTCAATACTTTGAAATAATAATTGTAATACACTATATACAACCTGTAAATGAAGGGATATTAACTATGCAAAAACTAATGCCTGCTATGTGTCTGAGTTGGAAAGAAAGCCCTATACAAATAATTGACAGGCAATTAACCATTAAGATGTCAACAAAAAGATGTATGGAGAACAAATGTGCATATAATATGTTTTCAAGTCACACTATTTCAAGATACTTTTAGAAAAAGTAACATTTGGAGTAGGATATGTTTTGACAATAATTAGGAAATCATTTAGAAAAGTGACAGAATTCTCTGTTTGATTATAATGTTGCTTCATTTTTATAATAAGCCATAATTCAGTTTCCATATATTCAATACACCCTGTAGAAGTCATAGTTGTCATTTGAAACATTATTTTACATCTTTTGTTCTATCCCAGGAACTTTTTTCCTGAAGAATTGCAAATAATTATGTTTTAGTAATTGTTTTGCTTTCAGAAGAACAGTTTTATTAGTTTAGTTCAAAAATTTCTCTGTCTCATGTTTTGAAATGTCCCTGATTATGAAAAAAGTTATAGATCTAAGCTAGGAAAAGTATGGATGAAGCCGATCTATGTAAGAATATTTTATTATAAAGTTTTAAAACTGGGTATATGGTTCCTAATCAAGATGGTGGTACTTTAAAGAAAATAAGAATATCTGAACTTTTTGAAATGATTAATTATCTAGCCCTCTTGATAAACAAGACAGTTCAAAGAAATTTACAGAAGTGGATTCAAACGTCAAACTATTTGTTTCTGAGTAAAGATTAATGTGGCATGGGTTCACAGAAAATAAGCAATAATTTAAGGATTAGTATTTTGCTCTATGTAGGCAAGAGTTTATAAGGATAAAGTGGCATAAAAGTGTACAGTTATTTCATTTCTCCAGCACTGAGCAGGATATTACAAATCAGGAAGAGGCAGAAAGTCCAAAAATTAGGTCAGTTCCTCAGACCAAGAGATTTATAGTTCAAAGAGAGTCCCAGATGGAAGTTGTGGACTGAATGCCAAGTCAGTGTTGGTTATTACTGGTGTCAAATTACATTGAGTATTCAGGGATAAAGGAAATAATTACTCTCTCTCTCTTAGCTTTGAAAGTACAAAATCATTATCACATCTATTGCAGTGATGAGCACACAGAGGTGCCTTGGCCTGGCAGAGGGCAGAAATAAATTCTACAGAAGAATTTCAGTTAGTATCCTATATATAAGGTGAGTGGTTAGATAGACAAGCATAACTGGATTACAGAGTTCCTTCCAATATTATGTAATTCTAGGAAATTTAATGTGTGTGTGATTTGGGAACATAGGGAAATTGGCATGATCCAGCATTGTTTTGGTTAAGTTATCCAGCTGCCTTTGTGTTTTCAAATGATTTAAAGAATCAGAAGAATGTATCATTGATCTCTATTGTATCTATTGAATTTGATGTTCTGTTGTTCCTGATTCTTGCTTCAGCATCACTGGTACGTGTAATGGTTATGGTACAATATGGTATCAATATCCATATACTGACTGTTTACCAAGGAATTTCAAACGTTAATTGTTTTAAATTTAAAGCATTTAAGAATGCCAAGACTGATTTTAAACAGTATCTATTTGGGTTTACATTTTCCTTCTATAGTTCAATGACTCTGTTGCAGTTGCTGTTATTTCATCAGTAGCAGTATATTAAAAATTACCCTCTTCTCAATCTCTTAATCTGTAAGGTTAAGGCTAAAATCCTAGGTGTGATTGCTACAAAAGAAATCCAGAAGAATTTCCTGACATTTCATTCAGAGATGTTGTATAAACTCAGTGATTAAAAAAACAAACAAATCACGGTTAGAATTATGCTATAGAATAGATCTCACTTGGACTCTGGATGAACTAAAGAATAACTCTGTCTAACCTTAAGCGCTTTTTAAACTCTGTTGATTGTGCTTTCATATATTTTATGCTTATAGGACAGGATCTCTCTACTACTACTTTTCCTAGATCACATTTTAACACCTCCCAAACTGGGTTCAAGGAAAGGAATAGTCTTGGTGTGAAATCACATGTGAAACTTATTTGTAAAAGTCAAACTCTCACTTTGTTTGCATTAAGGCGCTTTTAGAACGTGTCAATTTCCTCACCAGTTGAAAAAAGACTATTTGCAGTGCAGGAAGACTAAATATACTATTATTGAGATTGGCTATAATAACAGAAACTTTCAAACCCAATTTTACTATACCTCCACCTTTTCATACATCAATGAATTAGGGAGATATCTGAGCTGCTTTGAAATGTTATCTGGATGTTCTGGACTTAAAAATGCTTTAGCCAGTTTAGCTTCGTTTAGCCTGTAACACATTCATTCTTCCTAGTTCTTTTCATGATGTTAATTTACTTAGAAATTGCAAACCTGTTTGCTTATAAATCCTGTTATAATTCAGGTGATCAGTGATTTTAAAAAACAGCCATGTTAAACTGACTGTAAAATAAAAACTAGCAGTGAATGACAGTGAAATAAATGGCTTAGTACTTCACATCTAATTAGCATTGTCATTTTTCTATGACTGAAAGGTTTTGTGATACTTTCTCACACTTGCTTTCTTCCTATTACTTCAAAATTGCTTAATATTTAGTATGGATATTTTAACTCTGAGCCTTGAATTTACTAAAATGTCCTAAGTAATTATAGAAGATTTAAAATACTTTCTCATTAACAAACTTCACCAACTTTCCTTCTTATCTCAATTCTCTTTTTATGTTTTCCTTCCTACAGTTATTCATACCAATAAATTTTTTATGCATGGCATATTTTTGGAAGGCATTCAAGTTCAGAGAAATGGAATGAACATATTCATTCTGAGCAAATTCATCCATTTTTTTCAGCTATGTTTGCCTATTTAAAAAAACAAACCAACAAAAACAAGACTAATGGACTCTTCAAATTTTCCCCTCAATATTTCAAATAATGGCTGAACTAAAGGGATGAGTGCTAATTATATATATAATAAACCAAAATGGAATCTTATTGTGAAGATTTGGTTTGATTTGATTTAAAAGCTGCCCAACTCCAAAATGACTCTGGTCAGCTTATAATTTAAAACAGAAAAACAATACAAAGGAACTCGAATATCCCAACAAGAATATCCCATATAACAAAACAAAATTAGACTTTGTGTGCTGCCTGAAGGTCTTGGAAAACAATCTTCAAAACATTGTTAGGATGGAAGTTATTTTGATTTCTATGGAAAATATCATTCCAGAAGGCAGGTACTAAGATAGAGAATGCATGCTTCCTAGATCCTAATAAATGACTTTAATGTATCTTAAGTGCATCAGTTCTGACTGATCATACTGGGTGGACAGAAACCATTTGGTATCAGACTTCTTCAGGAAGGTCTCATATCTAGTTATATGTGCCACAATGCCTCTGGTTGTCGGCAAAGTGGCAACAAATCAATAGTTACTCTACACCTTCTTCCTGAGCTCACAGTCAATGATACCAGACCTGAAATCCAAATGGCCACGTTAAGAGGGGGAGGGGAACCCTTGCCAATCCAGGTGGATCCTATTGTTGAGAGGGGATGAGAAAAAAATTATTACAGATAGAACTGGTGAAACCAGCAGCAGCCAGAGACCAAAGCTTAAAACACCTGATAATATGCCTCTCAGGATAAGGATGTAGTGGTGATTGGTCTTCTGTACCCAAACCCTCTTCCCTGAGAATGGCAATGGCCTGCCTCCTGCTATATCTCCCTCTGCTCCTCACTACTATGTTCATCTTTCTTCAAAATCCCTGTCCTATTGTTTCTCTTATTCTTTTATTTTTCTTATTTGTACCCATTTCATGTATTCACAACTATGTATACACTTATACTTATTATCTTGTAAACAATTGGCAAATCAAATAAATAAATAAATAAAATAAATAAAATAAATAAACTTCAGTACCAAAAAGGATTGGAAAACTGCAGATAACAAAAAGTCAGCTGTATTGGTCTTTTGTCTCCAATAAGATTTTAAATACTCTCTTTACAAAAGATTATTTTCGTTTCTTTGTAACACTTTCTAAGAAACTGTTAAGACAGCCTTGTTCCATCTCACTTTGGAAGATTCTTAAATAGTAACTCAGGAAGTTTTAGCAATACCCTTCCTTGATTAATAGTGTCTTGAATGTGTTGTGAACAATAAATTAGTGCTACTGTCTCCTTCGTTTAATTATGAGCAGTTTCCAGATCCCTTACAATCTGTACATTTTGGTAGTACTAATTGGTATTAGTTTGCAAGATAGCCTTATGCTCCTGTTGCCAAATATCCCCCATTAGTGACTAATATTATATCTAAATCCAAATATTAGACTACAGTAGGTAGTCTGGATTTTATAAAGTAATTTTCTTCCATCCTGATTCTGGAAAACAGCAATTAAAAGGTCACACTGGTTAAATCCAGGGACTAAAGTTATGCTATATATAATATTTTTTAATTTTTTAATAAACATTTATGACTTACAGATAGGAATTGTAAGGAAATTATTTGGGCTGTTACGATATTTTTCATGTTCTTCTAAAAGTGTATATTTCTTAACAATAATAGCAATAGCACTTAGACTTATATACCGTTTCACAGTGTTTTACAGCCCTCTCTAAGCAGTTTACAGAGTCAGCATATTGCCCCCAACAATCTGGGCCACATTTTACCAACCTCGGAAGGATTGGCTGAGTCAACGTTGAGCTGGTGAGACTCAAACTGCCAGCAGTCAGCAGAAGTAGCCTGCAGTACTGCATTCTAACCATTGTTTCATAATTTTAAAACAGTTAACATAATTTCCTTACAAACATCTTCATTTGAAATCTATTAGGTAGGAATCGATATATACACTATATATCTCCATCCATCCATATCCATATCCATACACATACACATACACATATATATATACACACATATTATATATACATACATTACTTTACAAACACATTATCTACATTATAAAACACTATCGAAAACAAATTAAAATTTAAAATAGTGAGATAAAGAATGACATAAATATGAATAAATATTGTAATATTTTCTTCCCCCATCTTATGTTATTGTCTTAATTCCATATCATTTGTAGTGGGTATATTTAACTTTAGAGATTTCTGTCCTAGGGTACTGCGTACAGCAGATAGATTACTCAATTCTCTCTCCCTGTGTTAATTTGAATCTAGTATTTCTTAATTTTTTTTCTTACAGGACCCATTCCTACTTTTAAAAATCATAGTGGATCCCACAAGAGATTTCATTTCTATGGATTATATTCATTGATATGTACTATGTTAAAAATTGCAATTGGCATACTCATTGCTACTACTACTTCTCATGATTATATGATAGGATTTTAATAATATATTATTTTTCAGTATGAACTGGCAAATAATTTTGATTTTGTGGACCCTCCCCAAAAGGGCCTTGGGAACCTCAGAGATCCTTAGATGACACTTTGAGAAACTGATTGTATTGTATTGCCTATTATATTAGATTATACTTTTTCTACCAATTATATTTTATTAATTCATTCTTCTCTCAATTTTGTACTTTTCCCATCAGAGAGTTGTGTTGTTCTTTCAATAGTAAAAAAAAAAACTTTTTCCTTTCCTTAGAAGAGCCTTTCAGTGCTATATTCCAATCTTGACAGAATTTTATCTTGTTTCTCCGTGTTACCTTTCTCTGTTGACATATGTCTGGTGGTTCACATCATAATTGTGATACAATCAAAATGTGTTGAGGGCCCCATCTGTTTTCTCAGGCCTTTTAAATATGATTAGATAGCTATATTCCTTCACTTTCCTGGGCCATTGGTTGCTGTCCTTTCTTAAATTGCCTACACATTTGCTTGTAAAAATAGTGTTATCAGAGCAGCATCAGTGTAAGAGATGAATGTAACGAGAGGTGAAGAGAATTAAAAATAATGGGAATTTAAAAGTTTAAATGTAAGTTGGTAGGTAAAAAGAGGTTAAGGAACAGTTATTAAAATACATTTCTGTCAAGGCTAAAGAATGTGGGATATTAATAGGAAAGGTGATGTTTGTCATGCTTGGTTAATTATGCTAAATACTAAAAGGGACAAAAGAACAGCAATATTTTAAGTGGAATAATGTTCCTGAGAGAATCTTGATAAATGATTTGCTGAACAGATAACTGAATTAATGTATGCTTTTTTGACTTTGAAGTATATAAATGATATAAATAATTTGCCAATATAAGTAATTGGCAGTTGAGATTTCCCTGTTTTGTTACCTATCTCAGTTAAATTGAGCTATGTGATGCTTCTCCATTGGGGTGGAGATAGCATTCAGGATTGGGTAATCAGTCACCTCTTGGTGATTGGACTGAGTCTGTCAAATCTTTGAAGACACTCCCCCTGTTGTTAGGGTCCTCCCAGAAATTGACTCAGTCAGCTTGCTGGACGACGTGTTAATTTCTGCTCCTAAAAAGAACTAAATTTAACCCATTTTAATTAGAAAATTGGAGAAAACAAATCACCAATCCTGAAAATTATCTCAACTACGAACCGGTCTACCAGTTTGACAGCCATCAAAGACAGGTCAGGGGCTCCGGCCCAGGCTGTTAGACATCGAATCGGCTGAGGGCTGATCTACAACGTGATTATAGTGGGAAGTGTGTAGATACACCATCCACACTGTTCCACGCTTTTGACTTGGAAAGGCCCTCCCTGACTTGAAATGGCCACCACAGACGCTTTGGTTTACCACGGCAGTGTTAAAGGGGCAGAAGACTACAAACAAAGGAGGAAAGGTCTTTCCAAAACAGGTAAGAGTTGTGAAAAATAATTTTTAAAAATATTGGAATAGAAAATGGTGGAATTACCATGGAATGCTAGTTGCGCGATAAGGAGAATGGAGGAGACGGCTCGCAGGCTGTCAGGCTCTCTCAGCCCAGCAGTCCCAGATCAGTTGTCTTCATCTAGCAGCCCTAAGCTAGGAACATGCCTGCAGGGCTCAGAGGAGCTCCAAAGCAGCTGAACAGGATGAAAGCCATAGAGATAAGGCTCTCGACAAGTTTTGGGCAAGAGGAAAAGAAATGGCCCAAAATGCTGCAGAAATGGTGCTCAGCATAGTTTCCCACCTAAATGAGGAGTGACCGTTATTAAAAGAAGATAGGCAGCTGCATACTGACAGGAGTGTAGTAACAGAAATGGCCACAGGGGGAGCTGAGGAGCAAGAATTGCTGCAAACCTCCATGGAAGCCTCTGAGATAAGAAATTTCTTTTCAGTCTGCCCAGCAACAGTGCAACTGCCAGTTTCAACCCAGAGATCCCGAATGGCCCCTGAGGGTACATTTACTCCCAATATCAACTGGAATCAGACCAGTCAGGGAACAAGAGTCTGAATTCCAAATTAATATGCAGGCTATTTTAGCTGAGGCAGTAAAACAAGGGGTGTCAGCAGCCTTAAAACAGAACAGGAGTTTGCCTCAATTTCATCATCAAGACATAGCAGGAGACACAGGTCTCATCATGAAGCTGATCTTTCCTGGCATTCTGAATCAGGGTCCTATGCTCATGCTGAAAGCTCCCACTTCACCCCATCTGATAGTGGCCAAATGATGGACAGAAATTATTCAGATGATGAAGGCCTGGAGGATTCTGACCAAGTCTCCATCCCAGGCCTATTTCAGCCGGCCATATTCAAGTCGCTCTTCAAGGCTAAGAAAACCACAGTGCGGGGCTTGGTTCCTGAACTACAGGAGCCTACACAAACCCCTCAGAAGACCCCAATGACCCATTGTTTTCTGAAAAAAACATTACAGCAGATGTCATCCCTGCACCAAGAATGTTCACTACAGTCACCCAAAGGCAGTGGTCATCACTTGGGTTGGATCCAAGTCCATCCTCCCTGGACAGAAAAATGTTCAGCGTGGCTGCTGATCTCTCCAAGGCCCTGGAAGTGCCTGCTGTGGATGCCCCAGTTGCGGTCCTACAAGCCAATAATGATATTCCTGGGGAGCCTGAGGACTCGCTGAAGGCAGAGGACAAGAGGGCTGAACAAACGTTGCAGAAAACGTACCTATCAGCAGCATGGGCAGTGAAGGCTTCCACGGCTGCATCGTTTTTTTTTTTTTAACAGGGCCTCTCTCATCTGGCTTCAAGAGCTGCAAGAGAGAATTCCACTGGACGATGTCAGGTCACACCAACATATAAACAAACTGTTAGCAGCAGTGGAATTTTCAGCCTATGCCACCCTCAGTGTAGTCAGATTTGCATCTAGGGCAATAGGGGGAACTGTAACCTCTCGCCACTTGCTTTGGCTAAGACAATGGCAGGCTGACTTGAGACATAAGTGGAGGCTGGCCACTGCCCCCTTTAAAAGGGAGAAATTGTTTGCAGAAGCCCTGGACACGGTGCCAGTGGACTCCAAAGACAAGGGGAAGATCTTGCCCTCCAGATCTAGACAGGGTGAATTCAGATCTACACCCTATTTCAGATGCCCCTACTATAGGGCTCCAGAAGCGGTGTGTGTGTGAGTTCTAGGCCACAGAGGCCTTTCGTCCACAGACAGGATCAAACCTGGGACAGGACAGGTAGAAATCGCCCTTTCATTGCTAAACGTCCCTTTCGAGGGGTGGGGAGTTGTCCCTTCCGACGCCCCAGATAAATTTGATGTCAACCCTCCCATTGGGGGACGTTTGGCATTGTTTGGGAGGAAGTAACCACAGACACCTGGGTCCCACTTGGGCCTTTCTATAGCGTTCCTCTCTATACTCCCAAGATTTTGGAAATGGAAACAGCTATTAATCACCTGCTGGAAATTCAGGCTATTCACCCGGTGCCTGAGGACCAATAGGGCATGGGATTTTATTCCACCTTGTTTGTAATTCCTAAAGCCTCAGGGGGATGGAGGGTAATTCTGGACTTGAAGCATCTTAACCGCCAGGTAAATACAGGCGGTTTAAAATGCATTCCTTCCATTCTTCCGGCCTATAGACAATTCCTCAGGGATTGGGAGGCATTATATAATGGGAGGCATTAACAATACAGGGCCTTGCCCTTTGGGCTTTCATCTGCCCCCAGAACATTTGCAAAGCGGTTGGCAGCCCTGGCAGCCCATCTTAGGGCTATCCCAGTAAGAGTCCAGTGTTACCTAGATGGCATACTGGTCTAGTCATCCTCCCCATCTTGAGCAACAGAGGATTTGGAAATCACCATTCAGGTGTTCCAGGGGCATGGCTCCTCTGTCAACGAGGCCAAAAGCCACTTCACTCCCACTAATTATCTACTCCACCTGGGAGCTATAATAGATACCATTTCCTGCAAGGTGTCCTTATTCCAGGAACGTCAGGAGAGTATGAGGGAATTAATTGGGCAAGTGAAATCTAAACATAGGGTGTCCCTGGCTATGCTTTCAAAGCTCCTGGGGAAAATGATATCATGTATTAATATTGTGCCCTGGGCTAGATTCCATGCCAGGCCACTCCAATGGTTTCTTCTCCCATATCAGAAGACAGGTAGGAGTTGTTTCCTTCTACAGGTCAGATTGACTCCACTGGTCTTGAGATCCTTATGATGGTGGTCATCTGAGGCCCTTTCCTTGGGGCTCTTATTCAAGGACCCTGACAGGTTAGTGTTGACCACGGATGCCAGTCTCTATGGCTGGGGAGCCCATATTCAATCCAGGGTGGTCCAGGGACAATGGTCCCAGGCAGTTTTGGGCCATAATATTAATTGGCTAGAGCTTAGGGCAGTCCATCTGGCCGTGAGGCACTTAGAGGATGCTGTCAGGTAAGGACATCCTGGTTTTGACTGACAATGTGTCAACCAAGGCTCACATTAACCTCCAGGGTGGGACACATTCACATTCACATTGATGCTAGAGGCAGAACAACTCTACTTATGGGCAGAGAGACACCAGATATCGCTTAGAGCTGAGCACATTGCAGGCGTGGCCAGTGTTGAGGCCAACTGACTTAGCAGAGCCACCATTGACCACGCAGAGTGACGTTTGCACCTGATTTGTTTCAGAAGTTGTCAGAGCGCTTCAGAGTACCAGCTGTGGATCTCTTCACTTCCCAGGAAGTGACGCAACTCCCGAGATTCTTCTCCAGGTTTGTGGTTCTGGGGTCAGAGGGAAAGAACGCTTTATGCAGCCCTTGGCCACGGGAGCTCCTTTATGCCTTTCCTCCTCTGCCAGTGATCCTGAGGGTGATCTGGAAACTGTTGGCAGAAAGAGAAGAACTTATCCTTGTAGCTCCTTATTGGCCCAGAAGGCCATGGTTTGTGGACTTAGTAACCCTTTCTATCTCCAGACCTTGGAGGATACCGGAGGACAGAGTGTCGCTCAGCCAGGGGCCAGTATTGCATCCAGAGCCCCAGTGGCTTCAGTTGGCCACCTGGAGATTGAGCGGGGATCTCTGATCTGGGACAATTATTCCTTCAGAGTAATAAGAGCTATCTAGGCCTCCAGGATACCCTCCACCAACTGCATATACGATGCATCCTAGAAGGCTTTCAGCAAATGGTGTTCTAAGTCTGACAATGACCCTTCTGGGGCCTTGATTGCCCAGGTTCTGGACTTTTTCCAAGAGGGCCTAGGCAAGGGACTTTCACCTAACATGTTGCAGAGGCAGGTTGCAGCCTTGTCCTCTGTTCTATCCTTGGGAGGAGTGGAATCTTTGTCTAGACATCCCATGGTCCGCAGGTTTCTGAAGGGTGCTGCAAACCTGAGGCCTCAAGTGGTTCATCGATATTCGACATGTGACCTCTCTAAAGTTCTGCAGTCGATGACTGAGGTCCCATTTTGAACCACTGAGATTCTCTTCCTTGCAGTTTTTGTCTTGCAAGGTGGCCTTCCTGGTAGCAATTACCTCTGCCAGAAAGATTTCGGATTTGGTAGCTTTATTTGACAGGAAGGATCTTTGTGTGTTTCACACTAAACGAGTTGTGACTAGACCCTTCTTTCATGACAGAGGTGAAATCGTGGTTCCACAGAGCCCAGGTTCTAATCTTATCTGATTTTTGCCCGCATCCTGTGCATGCATTAGAAAGAAGATGGCATACTCTGGATGTTCGCAGAGCCTTGCGATTTATGTTAAGCGGACATCGCCCTTCAGAAGGTTTGAATCCCTCTTTATTTCCTTTCAACCTTCTACTATGGGTTGCAAGGTTACTCCAACCACTGTGAGGAGATGGATAAGACTCTGCATATCCAAGGCCTATCAAACCCAAGGACTTGCGGTTCCTCCATGCATAACAACGCACTCAATGAGAAGTGCGGCCAAGTCGGCAGCGTGGGCCACTCAGGCCTCTCTGGAGAAGGTTTGCAGGGCGACAACATGGGCCTCACCTTCTCCATTCATCAGACACTATAAGCTGGACTCTTTTCCTTCTGCTGAGGCAGCTTTTGGACAGAGAGTTCTGCAAAAGGTCCACCCTGTTTAGGGGATTCGGACCGCACTGGGCCCACCCATAGGATAGCCAGCTTTGGTGTGTCCCAATTCTGAATGCTATCTCCACTACAATGTAGAAGGGTCATTGGTTCTCACCTGATACGACCTTTTTCTTTGGGTGGAGATGGCATTCAGTCCCACCCTGTTTTAGTATGCTCTGAATCTAATGGAAAGATAACAGATAATCAGAGTTGGAAGGGACCTTGTAGGTCATCTAGTCCAACCCCCTGTCCAAGCGGGAGACCCTACACCATTTCTGACAAATGGCAGTCCAATCTCTTCTTGAAAGTCTCAAGTGATGGCGCTCCCACAACTTCCAAGGGCAAGCTTACTCATTGGTTGATTGTTCTCACTGTCAGAAAGTATTTAACCTTATTTCCAGGTTAAATCTCTCCTTTTTCAGTTTCCATCCATTATTCCTTGTCTGGCCTACAGGCGCTTTAGAAAATAGCTTGACCCCTTCTTCTCTGTGGCAGCCCCTCAAATATTAGAAGACCACTATTGTGTCCTTCTCTTTACTAGACTAACCAAGCCCAGTTCCTGCAACCATTCATTGTATGTTTTAGCCTCCAGTCCCCTAATCATCCTGGTTGCTCTTCTCTGTACTTTTTCTAGAGTCTCAACATCTTTTTTATAATGTGGTGAACAAAACTGGATGCAGTACTCTAGGTGTGGTCTTACTAAGGCTTTATAGAGTGGTATTAGTACTTCCTTTGATCTTGATTGTATCCCTCTGGATCTTGAGCCTATCTTCCTGGGTGTTAGCTATTCCTGCCAGCTTAGTATCATCTGCAAATTTGGTAAGTTCCCCTTCTATTCCCTCATCTAAGTCGTTAATGAAGATATTGAAGAGTACTGGGCCTAAGACGGAACCTTGTGGCACCCCACTGCTTACTTCTCTCCATGTAGACTTGGACCCATTAAGGACTACTTGTTGAGTACGGTTTGCCAGCCAGTTGCGAGTCCATCTAGTGGTGGTACTATATTCCACTTTTTTCTAGCTTACTAAGGAGTAGGTTGTGGTCTACTTTGTTGAATGCCTTGGTGAAATCTAAATATATTATGTCCACAGTATTTTGCTGGTCCACTAATTTAGTCACTGTGTTGAAGAATGAAATAAGATTGGTTTGACATGATCTGTTCTTAACAAACCCGTGCTGCTACTTATTACTGTATTTGTTTCTAGATGTTGGCAGATCTGTTTTTTTATTATCTTTTCCAGTATCTTCCCGGGTATTGATGTTAGGCTGATTGGTCTATAGTTTCCTGGGTCTGTTTTTTTTCCCCTTTTTTGAAGATGGGAACCACATCAGCTCTTTTCCAGTCCTCTGGTAGTTCCCCGGTGCTCCAGGATTTTTGAAAGATATGGTGCAGTGGTTCTGAGATGACCTCTGCCAGCTCCTTTAAAACTCTGGGGTGTAATCCATCAGGCCCCAGTGATTTATGTTCATCAAGATCAGACAGGTGTTCTCTTACTATTTTTTTTTGCTTATTTTAACTTTTATTTCTGGTCTGTCTTTTACAGTTATGTTTTTTGTGGGTTGAGCTATAGTTTCTTTTTGCATGAAGACCGAATGGAGCATGTTATTGTTACAGGAGCACACATCAGCTTCAATATTCCTTCACCAATTTCTGGGAGGATCCTAGCAACAAGGGAAGTGTCTTCAAAGATTTGACAGACTTAGTCCAATCAGCAGGGGTGACTGATTACCCAATCCTGAATACTATCTCCACCCAAAGAGAAAGGTCATATCAGGTGAGAACCAACAACCCTTTGCAGAGGTAATTAAAATTAAATGAGATTTCATTGAATCATTCCAAATCAGATTGTTGAATAAGGTGTCTTTCAATTTTTTGAAAGGATTTAAGGGCAATCTGGAGTTTTGATGCCTTTGCAGAGTCTTGGACAGTATTTCAGCTTTCCTTACATGTGTGGGCAAAGTGAAAGATTACATGATGTGGTGAAATTAGGCAAACAATGAAATACATCATCTCTGTTGACCATGCCTACATAATAGGTGTTTGTAAGGAAAATAATGTTAACCATTAAATGAGAGAGAGAATTAATTCTAATGATTAAGGCATCAGGCTAGAAACTGAGGCACCATGAATTCTAGACCTGCTTTCGGCAGAAAGCCAGGTAGGTAACCTTGGGCCAGTCACTTTCTCTCAGCCCTAGGAAGGAGGCAATGGCAAATCATTTCTGAAAAACCATGCCAAGAAAAATGCAGAGACTTGTCTAGTCCGTTTCTAAAATCAGATATGATTGGAGATGAAAGAAAAAATACTATCTACTTTATTAAGCCCTCCCAGTGATCTAGCCAACCCATTTATAAAAAAGGGTTGGACTCTGCAACTACAGTAGTTACTGATCATCAGGCTCCTGAAAAGCACCTTACTGTTAAATTTCTGAAATTAGATGGTCTAAGAGTATATATGGATTGAGGAACAAATTAATTGAGAATTGACCTCCTTTGACCATGCTTTAATTCTAAAAAATGGGGCAGAAAGATTATACAAACCAACAGGTTTCACTTTTTATAGCTTTCATGGATTTTAGAGCAGCTTTCAATCTGATTTCTTTTTTCACCCAATCTTTGGTGCAAATTACAAAACCCTTCTTAGACAGGTGCTATCACTGATCTTTAACTGTATACTAAAATTACCATAAAAATGAAATGCCATACCTAAGCAAGCTACGCCAATGACAAACTATATTCTGTTAACCAAGAAGACAGGACTATATTCTTGTGCCATTGTTGTTTAACTAGTATATTAATGTACTTGTTGCCATGATGAACAATCTTTTTCATCAGCCACTAAAACAGGCAGAAAAACATAGTTCAGTCCTATTATAATTAGATGATACCAAATCCCAGACTGATTGGCTGAAGAAGGGCACTGTGAATATTGGCAAATTATTAGTTTCTGAAGCTCTGAAAATCACTTACAAGACCTCGTGAATCTTCTTTGTTCATGGAGCCCTTCAGTCAGTTGTGGATTCTGATTTTTTCAGGGTATTAATTTGTGTAGAAAGCCTATAAATAAAGTGGATTTTCACCATGAAAACATACATTATACAAAAGGAGAACAAGTCTAATGTCTTGGAATTTACAGGATGCATTCTCGTCTCCTCTGAAGGACAACAATGGCTCTACCCTCTCTAATTCTTCTTTTTTAGGTAATTTATATAACTCTTGTATATCTTCTTGCCTACAACAGCATTTTTCTCTATCATGGTGTTTTCAAGAAATATAAATGACACCTTCCCCCTTCCACAGAAAACATATTTCAGGGATATGCATTTTGAATAAGTACCACAGATAACTAAGAAAGGATGGATAACAAGAGATTTGAATTTGGTGTATGAAAATATTCAGCTAAATTTGTTGGATTCTAAAATTGAAATAGGTTTAGAAGAGTTGTGCCATGCTTAGGGAGAGGGCATAGCTCTACATTTTAGAAGTTCATTTCCTCATTGTAACTATACTTTATTGCTGGCCATTTTAGGGGATTGATAAGCGATTGGAAGGCATAATAGAAGAGAAGGCATGGATGAAAATAATTTTCAAAGCTCATAATTTGCAGGCCTCAAATGTATATAGCACCTCAAAAACAGTTCCCAAGGTAGTAGATTTGGAAAGTTCTTATTTTGTATTGTACATTTGAGGAATATGATCTGATGTATTGAAAAGTGTAAGGTACCAAGACAGTATGTTAAATGGAATTAAGTTCATGGAGGGAAAGCAGTCTTAAATGTTATATACATTACTTGATACAGTAATATCAAATTATAGTAATTTTATTTTCATAGACTTTCAAAATCCTGGACTTTAAAGAAAAGAGTACTAAATCACACCCTTTTGATTTAATTTAATTCTTAATTTGCAGGCAGTAAAACATTATCTAGTAATATTTTTTTTCAAAATTAGAGACAAGTTGTATCACAACTATTACTTTAAAAATGTACAGGTGATCCTTGATATATGATTGTAATGGAGCCTGCCAGTTACCGTGTTAGATAAAAAGTGATGTTAGGTGAAATTATCCTCCCCCATCCCTTCTCTCCCTAATGAATCATAAAATGAATCTGCAGATTGTTATGTAGAGTTATGTTACATGGGGTGCTTCTTCGGTGGGGGAGGCCATTGGGGGCCTAGTTGAAGTCCAGGCTAGCCTGCCCTAGCTCTCTCAAGATTTCTCCCACTTACAAAATATCCCGTGCTCCATTTCCTGCATCCTGGGCTCCAACAGGCCTTTTCCCATTCCCACTAGGTCTTCCCAGAGTTTAGGCCTGATTTCCACATCCTTCTCCTTACTTACTTTTGAAGAACTCCAAGGCCTTTTATAGCACTGAAATGATTTTCTTCTTAGTGTGGTACAGGTCACAGTTCTGAAAGTGGCTGCCATTTTGTCCCACCCACAAATGGAAAAATAGAAAAAAATGGCAGCTGCATTAAGGTCACTGCCACATAGTTCAGGGACAACTGATTTGTTTTGCTGCCTTACCAAGGTCTGCATAATACTTCAGAAGTTTTCTGACCATTCAGAAGCTTTTATAGCATTGTGCAGACCTTTCTAAGGCAGCAAAATCAAACAGTTCCTCTGACATCTGCCATTTTGTCCCACTCACAAATGGGTGGGACAAAAAGGCAGTTAGTTGTATTTGGATCATTGCCACGCAAGCCAAGGATACATGCCTGCCTGCCTTCCACAATATGAGGTCCAGAGAGCTTCAGAAGTGAGCGTGATGGACATATAGGGAACAGGCTCAAGGTTGCAGGATTTCGGCAGTGTGGAATGGGGAAGAAGTGAGGGGACCCTGCAGAGACCCTGTGGTTGGTCATAAGGGTGAATGATCGCAGGCCCATTGCAGCCATCATAACTTTGATAAATATGTATTGTTAAGTATGAGGCATGGGCTTAGAAACGGAGGCGAGACTGCTTCATATGAACTTCAGCTCTTTATTTACAGCATGATAACAGAGACAAAAAACCCCGGATAGCGGCTGCCCTTTTATAGAGTGAACTGCTATCCGGATGACCAATGGTTGTTGTTATAGGGTTTGAACCTCGTCCAATGGGACTCGGCCCGCCAACAGCCAGTCAGATTGCTGGGAATTAACCAATCATAACTTGCCATTCTATGGGCCAATAGGAAGTGCAGGATTACGATCCTGCTATGCAAATGAATCTTTATTAATTACATTTCTTTAGTTCACAACACCCCTCCCCTCTGGGTTCCGTTTGACGGCCGTGGTGACGTAATCACGCAGGTATGCAGGTCGTTTTACCTGCCTAGTTGATTTCCGCTGTTACACCGGTTTTTAAAGTTCGGTTCCGGTGGAACGCAAGGCTCGTTTTCGCCCGGGGTTGATTCCGCGATACTATCAGAGTCCCTTAAGTCCATTCCTGGATTGGACGGGCATGTTTCCGCCATGGTGTTCCTCGGGGAGGATGCCCCCAATCCCGGACCTTCTTCAGGTGGCACAAGCACTCGGTTTAGTGGCCGTCTGTCTTCGATTACGTTGTCTATGCGGTCTTCGTCCCCCTCGGTATTCCCTCCCCCCTGAGTTTGGAAGTCCAGGGGGTCGCGGATATTTGGTTGTAAACGAGATCGAAGTTGGTCTATGTGGCGTTTCCATATCTTGCCGTCTGTTGTCTTAAGGCGGTAAGATCTAGGGCCAGTGAGGTAGACTACGGTTGCTGGGACCCACAACGGTTCGCCGGAAAGGTTTTTGGCGTAGACCAAGTCGCCTACCTTGAATTGGCAATACATTCCGCTGGATCCACAGGGTTTCTCTGGCGAGTAAGATGGGTGTAGTCGGTTGAGGTGGGAGCGAAGCTTCCGCCCCATTAAAAGTTCGGCTGGGGTCTTGTTGGTGATACTGTGGGGGGTAATGTGTTGTAGTAAGAGTATTTTGTTTAATCTAGCGTCGATGTCCCCTGGATCCATTTTTTGGAGTGTCTTTTTAAGGAATTGAACCATCCGTTCCGCCCTACCGTTTGCCGCAGGGTGAGCCAGCGAAGTTAAGGCATGGCGGATGCCCCGGTCCGCCAAGTATTGTTCAAGATGAGAGCAGTAAACTGGGGTCCGTTGTCGGAAACTAGAATGTCCGGGAAACCGTGTGTTGCAAATAATCTATCTAGTTTTTTAATAACAGAGTCAGTAGTTGTGCTTTTCATCTTGTGGATTTCGAGCCAGTTGGAGTAAGCGTCCACGGTTAGGAGAAACGTGTGTCCTTTCGTGGGTCCCTCGAAATCAATGTGGATGCGGGACCACGGGCCTCGAGGGGTTTCCCATTCGGTGGGAATTACTCTTGGTGGGGCGTTGCTGACTTCTTGGCAGTTTTTACACATGGTAACCCAGGCTGCAATTTGTTTATCGATGCCTGGCCACCACGCGTAGCTTCGAGCGAGGGCCTTCATGCGGACGATGCCCGGATGTCCTTCGTGCAGGGTTTGCAAAACGAGTCGCTGTAGTCTCTCTGGCACGACGACTCTATCTCCCCATAGGATGCAGCCCTTCTGGGAGAATAGTTCCTTTTGCCGGTGCTTGAACGGCGCAAAAGTGGCAGGGGTTTCTTCAACTGGCCACCCGCGTTCGACCCAACTGAGAACTTTTGCGAGGATAGCGTCCCGTTTTGTGTCGGCGGCGATATCCCTTGCCGTTAGTGGCGGCGATTGAGGGTTTCAATTTGCAGCGTATTGAGGGCCGGAGCTGGGTCGCTGATTGGTTCCGGAAGTGGGGAACGGCTCAACGCGTCAGCATGGGGAATGGCTTTTCCTGGGCGATGCTGCAGTACGTAGTTGTAGGCTGCTAGGAATTCTGACCAGCGAGTCATTCTAGGTGACAATATATGCGGCGTTGGTTTATCACCTGCTAAAATGCCAAGTAAAGGCTTGTGGTCTGTGACTAGAGTAAAGGGCCGTCCGTAAACATATTCGTGAAATCATTTTACGGCCGATACAATAGCAAGAGCCTCTTTGTCAAGTTGGCTATAGTTTCGTTCAGCCTTTGATAACGTGCGGGAAAAGTAAGCAATAGGAGCCTCATTCCCGTTTGGTAACACGTGGCTCAAAATGGCTCCAACCCCAAACGGTGACGCATCGGACGTTATGTTTAATGGCAAAGTCTCGTTGTATTGTATTAGCACAGCGTCGGAAGTTAATAAGTCTTTCACCTTTCTGAAAGAGTGTTCTTCTCTGTGACCCCAAACCCAAATAGCTTTTTTGTCGAGAAGTCGATGTAAGGGTTCGGCTACTGTTGCCTTGTGAGGCAAGAAGATGTTGTAAAAATTGATGAGTCCCAAGAAGGCCTGGAGGTCAGCCTTATTTTTAGGTCTTGGGGCGTTTTTAATTGCTTTGAGTTTGGTCTCGGTGGGGTGAATCCCTTGTTTATCGAGGAGATACCCAAGAAACTCCACCCGCTCAGTACACAGTTGACACTTATTTTTTTTCACCTTGAGGCCGGCGTCTTTGAATCTATGTAGAACTAGTTTGAGACGCCGTTCGAGCTCTTCTTTATTCGGGGCAGCAATTAAAACGTCATCAAAATACGGCACAACCCCTTTTATGCCTTGCAAAAGTCTCTCCATTAGACTCTGAAATATCCCGGGGGCTACACTCACTCCGAACTGGAGTCTGTTGCATTTAAAGGCACCTCGGTGCGTAACGATAGTCTGTGCCTCTGCGGTTTCCGTATCAACGGGTAGTTGTTGATACGCTTGTGCTAAGTCTAACTTTGCGAAGATCTTCCCGCCCCCCAGGGAGTGGAAAAGATGTTGAACCACCGGCACCGGATAAGCGCTCTGTTGGAGTGTGTGGTTCAGGATGGCGCGGTAGTCTCCACAAATTCTGATCGACCCGTCCGGTTTGATGGGGGTGACGATTGGGGTTTCCCATCGGGCATGGTCAATGGGCTCCAACACCCCTTGGGCTATTAACTTATCAAGTTGCTTGTCGATCTTGGGTTTAAGGGCGAATGGTACCCGACGAGGCTTAAGGCGGATAGGGGCTACTTCTGGGTTGAGGCTAAATGATATAGGGGTCCCTTTGTACTTGCCTAAGTTGTCCGAAAAGACGTCCTGGAATTCTTGGACGATGCCTTCTTTCCACTCGTTGCTCTCGGCATGGTAAATACCGGCTAATTCAATCCCTAGTGGGGCGAACCATTGTAGGCCTAGCAAACTGGGCCGGTTGCCATCGACAACAGTCAATGGGAGTGTTGCACTACGATTTTTGAAAGTTACTCGGACTTGAGTCACGCCGGCAACTGGAATCGTGTTCCCCTGGTAATCCTTGAGGACGATCCTCTGAGCGCTGAGATCCTGATGGCGGATGGCCGGGATGAGTTGTTTGAGGGTCTTCCAGGAGATCATCGAGAGGGACGACCCCGAATCGACTTCCATTTGGCATGGTTGGTTTTCTATGGCGACTCTCACTCAGATTTTCTGTGCGTCTAGTAGCGAAGTGTGGCCGATGGTTGTTGTTTGGTGTGCCTCTTCCCGTTTTGCTTGAAGAGCCGGTGCCCTGTTTCTGTAGGAGTGGTTGTTTTCTTGGTTACCCAAGCGATGCCGGTTTACAAGAACGTTTCTTGCGGGTTGTCGGAGGTTGTTCTCCCTTCGGTTTGGGTTGGACTCTCTCTTGCTTCTGCAGGCCCGTGCGATGTGGCCTCTCTTTCCGCAGGCGTGGCAGAGTGCGTAGCGGAATTTGCAATTGCTTCTCTTATGGTTGGCTCCGCAACTTTGGCAGAGTGCGTAGCGGAATTTGCATTTGTGCGGAGTCCTTAGAGTTCGTGGACTTTGATTGCCCAGAATCCTGATGACTTCTTCTTCATTGCTCTCGGGCTTGCGATTCTTTGTTGCCGGAAACTTTTCTAAACCCGGTGAAGTGTCACGGGCGAGTCGACGAAGCGGTGCGTGGTTGCGGCGCCTTCGAGCAGCCGACTTCCTGGTTTCTTCTGCTGCAGTAGCATAGGTGTTGGCCTTTGGAAAGCGGACGTTGTCTTTCTCCATAGGCTTTCTGCGCCCGTGTCGTGCATCTAATCCCAGAACTGGGCAGCTATGGCTTTTCTATTGTTTCCTCTGGTAATATTCGTGTCTTTGGGCCTGGGTTGATGCAGCGGATGCATAATGAGCCCGCAGGAGAGGTGCGAGGGTGTCCCAATCCATTTCTTTTACTTCAGCCGGTTTTGCAAGTGTTTTAGCCACCCGGAATACGGAAGGTCCGCAGTGAGCTAGAAACACTGCTCTTTTCTTGCTGGTGGAAACTTTCTCTAAATTGTTGGTTTCCAAGAACATCTGGAAATGATCCATATACGACTCCCAGTCTTCTTTTTCTGGGTTAAAAGGAGCGGGTGGTGTAGCGCCGCCTGACATCCTGCCAATGTAGGTGCGCTCTCAGCCACGTGCTTGATTGGTGCTCTGTGGGGATTAGCCAGCTCTATTGTCTCCGAATCCCACCCTTGTCGCCAGTGTTAAGTATGAGGCATGGGCTTAGAAACGGAGACGAGACTGCTTCATATGAACTTCAGCTCTTTATTTACAGCATGATAACAGAGACAAAAAACCCCGGATAGCGGCTGCCCTTTTATAGAGTGAACTGCTATCCGGATGACCAATGGTTGTTGTTATAGGGTTTGAACCTCGTCCAATGGGACTCGGCTCGCCAACAGCCAGTCAGATTGCTGGGAATTAACCAATCATAACTTGCCATTCTATGGGCCAATAGGAAGTGCAGGATTACGATCCTGCTATGCAAATGAATCTTTATTAATTACATTTCTTTAGTTCACAACATGTATGTATGAAGCTTTTGGTGGGGACTGTTGTAATTTTGAATATTTATTAAATGGTCTGTTGAACTTTGAGGATTACCTGTAACAGGGTGTATACAAAGCTAAAAATGCATTGCAGCTTGATAAACCATCTTAGGCTGGTTGTATTCCAACTGAACTACAATCTGGAATGTTGTTGTTCCAGATTTTGGCTGAGGAGAGAAAAGTGCCAGCAATCTCTAAGTTTTAACTCTAAAATTAGGAATCAGGAAGGGTTAGAAATAGAAAACTCTAATGGTAAGCTACCATCATGTTATAAGTTGCATATAAGCATTCTTTGAGTTATTTTAACACAGGAGAAATGCTTTCATCTTGCAGTTTAAACTACTTTCCAACTAAGTTTTAGTAAGATGGAGGCCTTTGCAATGAAAAACAATTCAATTAATTGCTTGCCAAATGAGGCTAAGAAAGCAGAATGGCTCATGCTTCTCACTTCAAAATGCTTCTTAATAAAAGGATGAAAAAACACTTTTAAGTATCATCTTGCACTGAACTTTTGTGAAATCTTAAAAACCCACAGACTACTTAGATCATACATACCCTTATTCTGTAGGAAATTAGACCTAACCAAAATACTCACTGCAAAATGTTATGCGTGAACCGGAGTTCCTTAAATTGCTATAGTGCCTTCAGCTTGAAGAATTGTTTGTTGTTTGGTATGAATCTGCTACAGGGTGTCCTTATTTAGCGACTACAGTTGGAACCAGCCACTCAGTTGCTAAGTGAAATGGTTGAGGAATAAAACTGCATCTGTGATTATGATCTTACTTCAAGCGTTCCTTTGCTTTACAAACCTGCAGAGATAGTAAATGTGTGGATTGGTCACTTTTTTCCCCCATCACTATTGTAACTAAATAAATGCTGCCTGCATTCCTGTTATTTTCAAAATAGCTGCTAGATTTTGGGCAGTTCATTCAGGGATAGTTGAGAATTATCTTCTGAAAAAGCTATTCTGTGATATTTCAAGGTATAGTTTTCATGGATAGCTTATACATTGATTTTCAATACTTATGCTTGAGGGATATGAAAAGAGGTATGCTTTGTAAAATGTCACTGTCTCCCTACTATTTGTGATATTTTTACCATATTGTATATTTGATTACTTTTATACAAATACAATATTATTTATTTAACAAATTTATATGTCTGTTCAACTCATACATGGTGACCCCTTGGTAACTTACAACATTAAAAATCCACAACATAAAACCCTTGCCCCTGTGGCAGCAGCAAATACACTCACACCAGCCATGTGATTGGCTCTGTATCTGCTGGAGACAGAATAACCTCTTCAGGACCCTCTGGAAAATTGACAAAAAGTGACATTCCTTTCTGAAGGAATGATGAGGACAGCAAAACCCAGAAGACCCTTTTTCTGGAAGTAACCCATAATATGTCCTGCCTTCTCATCTTCATGGGCTGTGTAAATGTCACTGGGGGAAATCAGTCCTTTAAATAACCTGTTCCCAAGCCATGTAGGGTTTTAAAGATGATAACCAGCACATTGAATTGCATCCAGAAGCAAATCAGCAACCAATGTAGCTCCAACAAAAGAGGTGACACATGCACAAATCTTGCTTTGTGCAAAACTTTGTGGGCCTCTGTATTTTGAACAAATTGAAGCTTCTGGGTCCTTTTCAAGATTAGCCCCATGTGGAGAGCATTACAGAAATCCAAACAGGACATAACCAGTGTGTAGGTGACTGTGAGAAGGCCACACTCATTCAGGAATGGGTAAAAGTGATCTTCATTTGAAGATCTTCCAAAGAATTTCACATAATCTCTTTGATCTCAGTGATCTATCTTATTCCCTGGCTTTCTCTTTTTCAAGTTTTCTCAAGTTTGCCAAGCATAAATCTTCTTTTTCTATCATATGCATTTACAGTTATATACAAAACGTGCATTGTGATTGACTGATCATCACCTTAAGGAAGCCGTGGACTTTTATTCTTGGAATCAGTGGTACTATTAGCACCATCTCTTTATCAATAATTTGAAACCTCGTATCTTCTTTCTCTGTTTCTTCCTTCAGTTTCCATATTTTATTACCATATATCATTATTAGAAAGGCCATTGCTTTGTTGTCATTGCAATGCCCTTATCCTTCATGATTTTCTCGATGTGTGTCATTGCTTTCTGCCTTAGAATTAATGTTTTATTTATTCCCAAATTTATTCATTTTAAGCCCAAAATACTAATCTATCATTTTTCACTTCTTTCATATTGACTGTAAATTTTGTCTTATACTTAACATTAATCCACTTATCTATTTTTTATGTTCATAATGAACTTTTAAGTTTTATGATTTATTAAAAAAGTGATATTCTTTACATAGATTAATTTGTTGGTTTTCAATCTTCACTTTGGATTCCAATCATTTTAATCACGCCTCTATTATATTTGCCACATCAGATAATCCGATAATGAGATAACAGGCATCCCTGTCTCACTCTTTTATATGTGCTTCTACAAATGTAACAGTAATTTCTTATTCATTGTTAAAAATTTCTTATTCATTGTTACAAGCTGACTTATTGAAAACATAAGCCATCATCTTTCATGCCTGAGGCGAAACTAGAACTCACAATTTCCTGGTTTCTGGTCTGGTGCCATAACAGATCAAACTTTTTCCATTGGAAAATAATTTGATGTTCCTGCATGTAAGTTAGCTTTAATCTGTTCTTCATTTACCATGATTTCTATAATCTAAGAAAGACAAATATAAATTGTCTTCCTGTATTTTTTACCTTTCTCCATCTTATTTTTTAATCTGCCTTTACTGAAATCTGCCTGTCCATTTGGTACTTCTCTTTCTTCTATTCTCCCTCAAAGCAAAACTTTGCTTGCCTGAAAAATTATAGTTTAGTATGTGCACATTTTTCCTGAATCACTTTCTTTTCTATAGTGTATATACCTGTTTATACCAAAGTTTAGGCCAAACATTCATGTCCCATGTTTGTTGATCAAGAGCAGTGGTGTCAAACTCAAAGTGCTGGCCTGCGGGGATGCACTGGAAACAACAGACTGGCCCACAGTGCCTCTGCCAACGAAAATGGAGCTCGGGAGGGCCACACACAGCCCTCTCGAGCTCTGTTTTCGCTGGCAGAGCGCTCAATCCTTCACAGGCTCCTCCAGCACGAGTTATGTCAACCTGCTACGTCCACCCTGGCCATGCACTCTGCCCCAAGGTCAAACACAACCCGCTGTGGCCCTCAATGGTACTGAGTTTGACACACCTGATCTAGAGCTTTTTGTTGTAATTCTGTTAGTAAAAATGTTTCAGTATAGTTTTGCCATCCTCTTAATTTCAATGCCTTTATTGGATCCTGTCTATGATTACTGTTGAGTATTCTTAACTTAGCTATAATTTCTTTTAAACTTCCTGAAAACATCTCTCATTTTCTTTTGTAATATAGTCTTCTAATAATTATTGTTGATATCTTTCCTTGTCTTTCTTGCTTTATGTTGAAAGAATGTGTTGTCCTTCATTGTTATGTCCTTCTAATTGCCTATGTCTTTCACCTTCTGTCTTGCATTGACTCTCATGACATGTGTTTTAAAAGCCACTTGGATCTTTTTACTTTTTGAAATTCCAGGAAAAATATCAAGTCTTTAATTTCTTTCCATAACTACTCAGATTACCTTTTCATAAATTGGTTAAGAATATGAAATCTGTTCCTTAAATTGATCTTGTATACCAACTGCATGTTTTCCAAATCATATGTTAAAAACAAATCTTCTCTCACTAACTGTTCAACCCATATTTAATCCACATAAAATACATCCCACAATTTGGGAGTATTCTGGATTATTTCATTATTCTTTATTTCTTTTGTTTCCTATTATGAAATGTTTGTAAACAATGTCTGTATTTCTATTAGCCTATTTTCTGTATTATTGCATTTGCCTAGTGCAATTCTTGCTTTATTTCCTGGTTTCTCCAACATTGGCATTCTAGTCATTCATTAAGTATGTCCTTTCTTTATGTAGCATTTAGTATTTGTCGCAATTTGCATATAATTTTTCAATATTTCACATCATTGCATCTTTAGTATATGCTTTGTATAAAAGCCAGTAAGTGATAGTAATCAATGTGGTGAAGTTTGTATATAAATTGCTCAAATGATCTATTTTTTTCCAGTTGATTTGTTTTCTCAAAGTCAAAATGGAGGATCTTTTGAAATCACAGAATTAACAGTTGTGAAATATTTTATAGTATTAATTAGCATGTTAAAAATAATGAGGATATATCTAGCAAAGTAAGCACAAGGAGAAAAAAGAATTTAACTATTCATTTTAAAGTTTAATCTGTCTTGATATTTGCAATCTTGGCTGCTAAATAGATTTTTGTCTTGATTTGTGGTAAGTAATTTTCAGGCTATAAAAGAATGTATGGGAGCAGGAAATATATAATAATGTAAATGTCTTTAAAAAAGAGTTTCACAAAGCTAACAAAAAGAAGTAAACACATTCATAGTCTACAGAGCTATAGTCACTCTCCAGTCTTCCAAGCCATAGCATGAAGAATTAGTTTTTTTTCCTAATGAAATTAAACAATTCATAGTGGAGTAGAATACAGTTATTGAATAAATGCTTTATGTTATTTATATCTGTCTCATATTTATCATAGGAAGCTAAACTTTGAACAGGATTTGTAATGTTGCTAGCATGGTTATAATTATTAGCATGGTAGGATTTATTCCTTGGGGCCTGACATCCCTGCAGGCAGAGGATAGCATTTTTTTCTACCTATCTTATGTCAACACCTGTTGAGGTTTAATCAAGCAAACAATTTGTGTTACCTTGGCATTGTATATTATATAGATTCAAGGAACATGCCCCTTAAGATACGTGGGGTCAAAATAATTAATAGATAGTAAAGAGGTTCTTTTTATTCTTTGGGACAAATAATAAAAAGAAAGGGACAAAGAAACCAACCTTATTTAAATTAAGTTTCTAGGTATCAAAGGTAGCTTTAGCATTAACTGTAATAAAGGTATTAATAAAGGAGAACATTTGTAGCTCAGGCTTGATATGAGCTTGCTTGTTTACTTGCAGACATTTCATTACCCAAACTAGGTAACATCATCAGTGCTAATAAGGAGTGCAGTTTGCTGTCAGTGTAATAAAAATGTTCTGGAATGCCATATGTATCTTCCCTGAAAGGTATGTATGGCAAGAATTTTACAGAGGTTATAATTTTTCATAGATCTAACTGGAAAAATGTAATGATAAAATAATAATTATCAACATCAATCAAAATTGATGTTGTGGAAATTGATTATAGAAATAAAGAGTTTTCCTGAAATGGCTTTGGTGTAGATCTCTTAAGAGCTTACCAGAGTCAGAGAAGTTATAAGACAACTTTTAATATTAGTGGGTGTGATTCATAAGCTTCTGCTGTCTGCACATTTTGTATAATAGATAGTACTGAATCATATAGTTTTAATTTTATATTACATGAAACTAGTTCTTATAGATTATTGGCACACTCTGCTTTTTTATATCAAAGTAGTGATATTGAGTGGAAAGCTAAACCACCGATGATCTCATTATAATAATTTATAACTCTGCCCTACATTTACTGTTGCTTCTCCAGTTTTATAATTCCTAGTCATTGCTCCTCCCTCTCTTTTGGTGTATTTCTCTTCTATAGTGAAGAATGCCTCATAGATAACAAAATCCTATTACTATTTATCAACTACTAGTTGAAATATTTGAAATTACGCAAGTAAACAGTTCAGATAAAAATAGTGGGGATCTATTCTGTATGGTACCCCACAGGTGTTGTATTATTCAAGAAGCACTGGATTATAGCTTTGAGGTTTTTCTATATTCAGAACTAATCTGAGAGCATAGAACTTTTAAAAACTTTTAATCAACTTCTAAGGATTGCAGAGGGCATGCATTACCATCATTGGAGAAGGCAAGTTTTAGATTAAAATCTTTGCCTCCCTTTTTTCTCCAATGTATTTGTTTAATAGACTATGTGATTAAATCTACTGGAAGCTTAATATCCATTAATATGTTTTGTGAAGAGATAGAACGGCAAGCCTTGATCATTGTATTTACTGCTACTGATTAGAATTTCAGTTGAATAGAATAGAATAAATCAGCTGGAAAGGACCTTGGAGGTCTTCTACTCCAGCTCCCTGCTCAAGCAGGAGAACCTATACTTTCTCCAGCATGTTGATTGGAGAATCCACATATGGGTAGATACATACCTTTCTGCCCAGAGACTGAGTCCTTCATTTTTTTACCGTGCCCCTCTGTCAACTGTCACTTTCCCAGTTCACAACTCAGTCTGGCCCTAAAGGGATGTGGCAAAAAAATTGGCTCTCATCTTTAGGCAGAAACGCTTAGATTCTCCAGTCAACGAGCTTCTATCAGGTTGGAAATTGTAGCCCGGTCAGCGCTACTGCCGTCCTAGCGCGCTCAGCTTTGCTGACACTGAGACTGCCTTTTTCTAATTTCTGTCAAAAAGAGCTGCTTCCTGAATAGAGAGGGGAGATTGGAGCGCTGTCTAAGCACTACAGTGGCTCCAGATGCTCGGCTCTGCCGATGCAGAAGCCCTCAGTTAAAATTTGTAGCCAGAGCCTCACTATTAAAGTGAGGGTCTTCCTGCCAAGCCGCTGACACTTTATAGCTGACTTTCTCGGCTATCAAGCCTATAATTAACTTCACGGCTTAGTGGCTTGTGTTTTAAAGGCTCAGGCTGCTGCAGAGTCTCAGCCTGTGTTAGCAGCAGTTGTTTTTGGACTGCCTGAGAACAGGGGTGAGTGTGTGTGCTGGCCACCCCAGCTGTGGTCCTGCCACCACATCTCAATCGCTATCCCCAGCAGCAGCGGTACCAGCAGAGCAGCAGTCACTAAGCAGACCGTGGTCGCATCACCCTGCTGAAGTAAGGCTGTCAAGATGGCCAGACAGCACCTGTCAGCAGACAATATGGTAGACCAGGGAGCTTCTACTTTGACTCAGCCTAGAAAGACCAGCTCCAGAAGAGCTAGGTCAGCTAGCTAAGGTGCAGCTGAAAAGATCAAAGTGAAGGCCATCTACTCCAGGAAGCCCTCAAGGGCTGAAGAGAAAGATGCCAACAGGAGACAGAAGGCTCTGGAGAAACAAATCTCCAGAGCTGAAAAGAGAGCTGAGCAGGAAAGTATTTCCCTCCCTCCTCAGACAGCAACTGCCATCCCCCGTCCTCAGCAATCCAATGTTGCAGTTCCAATGAACTGATCACCAGAGGGTGAGAATGAACAGTTAGAATTCCCCATTCCAGTCATTCAGGAAAAGGTTCAGCAATTTCCCTTTGCCTGCCTAGCATCAGAGTTGACTGAACCTCAGGTCAGGGAATTTGCTCCAGTGGCTACTTTTATCCCCACTGCAGCGGGGCTCCGCCCAGTGAATAGTCAGGGATCTGGCCTGTCTGAGGAATTTAAATCCCTCATCTCACAGGCAATTTCCCATGGGGTAGCCTTTATCTTACAGCTCAGAGGGTACCCTCCCTCCATAACTTCCGAATCTCTTTTCCACAAAGCCAGGGCTACGGTCCAAATAGGAACCACACCCAGTGCACCCAGTGCACCAGTGGGGCCCCAAGGGCCTAACAATGTTGTGTTCTTTAAACCCATCATAATGCAGGAGGACATCCCCTGCCCCACACTTTTCTTGGATGTGGTTCAGAGACAGTGGAGCCAGTCTGGCTCCTTTCTAACCCAAGAGGGAACAACAGGTGATTTTTCAACATGGCTCCCTCTCTGTCTGATGCCCTAGAGCTGCCCTCAGTGGATGACCTGGTCTCCTCAGTGGCTTCTCTGGTCTCCTCCTCAGCAATATCTGGGGACATTGTAGAAGCCCTGAAGGCGGAAGATAAGAAGGCGGAAGTAAATTTCCACTGAACCCATCTTGCTAGTGCCTGGGCAGTAAAGGTGGCTATGGCCACCCTTTTTTGCTCGGACTTCCCTACTCTGGCTGAAGCAGTTGCAAGTGAGAATCCCTCCAGAGGAGACCCGAATACATCAAGATATCAACAAGTTGGTGGCAGTTGCTGAGTTTTCAGCTGACTCCTCTCTACATGCTGCCTGGTTCTCCTCCAGGTCTCTCGCTTCCAACATCACCTCCTGCCGTTTATTATGGCTTCGCCAATGACAGGCGGATGTCAAAACTAAGCGGAGATTAGCTTCAGCCGCGTATAGGGGTTCCTCGCTGTTTGGGGAAGCTCTGAATCCGTTCCTCACAGAAAATAAGGACAAATGCAAAATCCTGGTTTCGGTCACCAGAAGAGCTGATAGATGGGCAGTACCATATGGCCGTCGGTTCTCCTTTCGCCCGCTGAACACCAGCACTGATCAGTCGCAATATCAATAACCTTTCCCCTTTAGATCTAACCATCAACAGGACAGATCGGGGTTTAGGGACAGGTACAGGCAGTAACCCCAGTCCAAGTAGCCCTTTCGTGGCACAGGGGGTTGTCGTTCCAAGTAACAGCCAGGACCCTCCTCCCATTGGAGGGTGTTTAGCCCTATTTACATCCCAATAGGAAAAGACCACCAATGACTTGTGGGTCCTCAACACATTAAGATTCAGTTTCACTCTGGAAAACTTCTTCCGTTGCCCCATCTCCAAGAACTGCACCAAGAGGAATCTGGTGGCCATGGCAATTCAACACCTCTTAGACATCCAGGCCATTGAGCCAGTCCCAGAAGACCAATGGGGGCACGGATTCTACTTGATCCTATTCATAGTGCCAAAGTCCTCAGGGGGATGGAGAGCAATTCTGGACTTTAAAAAAATTGAACGTCCACCTGACATACAAGAGGTTCAAAATGCAATCTCTGTAGTCAATCTTGGAGGGCATCAGAAGGGGCGAACTTCTGATGTCAATCGATCTAATGGAGGTCTATCTCCACATTCCTATCTACTATCCTGACACTCCTCTTACACTGATGGTTCCTCAGGTTCTGTTACTTGGGTCATCACTTCCAGAAAAGAACATTGCCATTCGGCTTAGCTTCAGCCCCCAGGTCTTTCACAAAGGCCCTAGCAGCACTGGCTGCGCACCTAAGGACAACTCCAGTGCATCTCCAGTGCTACCTGGACAACATCCTCATCCAGTCTTCCTCACCCCAGCTAGTTCAGAAGGATGTGGAAATGACAATCCATCAATTTTCAAAAAAGTCATCTTGTACCAACTACTTGTCTGCTCCATCTAGGAGCAGTTATAGACACCAGGCTGTGCGAGGTCTATCTTTCCCAGGAGCAACAGGACAGCCTCAAGTCATTAGTCACCCATATCAGGACAGAACAACTCGTTCCATTGGCCGTACTCTCTCAGCTCCTGGGAAAGATGGTCTCTTGCATAGCCATAGTACCTTGGGCCCGATCTCACTTAAGAACCCTGCAATGATTCCTGCTACCATTCCAGAGGGCAAGGTCAGGGTACCATTAGAGACACTCAGGTCCCTCAGGTGGTGGGTGTTCCCAGCAATAGCCAAGGGAACACTGTTCAAGGACCCCAGCCATCAAGGCAGAGCACATCTCGGGGGCAACAAATGCACAGGCAGACTTTCTCAGCCGGACCCCTGTGGACCACTCTGAGTGACATCTTCCAGGAAATGTGCAAGAGATTCAGCCGCCCGGTCCTGGACTTGTTCACCACCCTGACAAACTCACAACTGCCCAGATACCTCATGAGGTTTCCAACATCAGGAGCAGAAGGAGTCAACGCCCTCCACTGCCCCTGACCCAAGGGTCTATTACATGCATTTCCTCCTCTTCCCATCATACCGGGAGAGATCAGGAAACTCTTAAGCAGAACAGGCAGAGACACTGCTCATCGCTCCACATTGGCCCAGACGGCCATGGTATGCAGACCTCATCAGCCTATCTGTATCCCATCCTTGGAGGATTCCTTGGGACAGAGAATCCCTCAGCCAGGGGGTCTTGCTCCACCTGAAGCCTCAGTGGCTCCAACTGACCGCCTGGCACTTGAGAGCAGGATCCTGACAAGGGACAACTTTTCAAGAAAGGTGATACAGACAATCCAGGCTTCCAGGAGGCCTTCCATCAATAGAATTTATAACTCTACTTGGAAGGTATTCTGCAATTGGTGTGCTAGCTTGGGTCTGGACCCCATGTCTGTCTTCATTCCACAGATCCTGGACTTTTTACAAGAGGGTATAGACCAGGGGTGGGCAAACTTTTTGGCTCGGGGGCCACATTGACTTTTAAAATTTGACAGACGGGCCGCCACCTGGTGTCGAATTGCCTGTCATTACAAGTCAAAATCAAATGAATGCAATCATTCAATCATTCACATCAAACCTTAATTCTGTACCAATCTTCGGCGGGCCGGATTAAAAAGACCAACGGCCGGATGTGGCCCACGGGCCGTAGTTTGCCCACCCCTGGTATAGACAAAGGGTTAGCTCCAAACACTATCCAGAGACAAGTGGCTGCCTTGTCCTCGGTGCTGACTTATGGGGACTTGGAATCCATAGCGCACCATCCAGTAGTGCGTTCTTTTCTAAGGGGGTGCCTAACTTGGGACTTGTCTAAAGCACCTTTCAAGCCACTTAGGTCTATGAGTCTGCGATACCTGTCATTTAAGGTCACCTTTTTAGTGGCCATCACCTCAGCCAGGTGAATTTCGGAATTGGCTGCTCTCTCTATCAGAGAGGAACTTTGCACACAGACAGGGTGGTTCTACATCTAGATCCCTCCTTCGTCCCCAAGATCAATTCCTGGTATGACCCTCTCTTCTTTGTGGCAGCCCCTAAAGTACTGGAATACTACTATCATGTCATCCCTAATTCTTCTTTTCTTTAGATTAGCCAAATCCAAATCCTGCAGCCATTCTTCATATGTTTTAGTCTCCAGGCCTTTGATCATCTTAGTTGCTCTTCTCTGAACTTTTTCCAAAGTCTCAACATCTTTGAGTGACTAAAGGTGACTAAAATTGATTGCAGTGGGCCAGTGGGTAGCCAGGGCGATGTGGGCAGGGCAGCCCCATGGTCCCATGCAGGCCAGATTAATGGCTTCGGCGGGCCATATGCAGGTCCGCAGACCGTAGTTTGAGGACCCCTGTTCTCCAGTATGTTGATTGGAGAATCCACACTTGGGGTGACACATGCCTTTCTGCCCAGAGACTGAGTCTTCAATCTTTTGCCATGCCTCTCTGTCAACTGTCATTGTCTCAGTTTACGACTCAGTCTTGCCCGATAGGGACATGGCAACAAATTGGCACTGAAAACTTTTGGTTAGAAAGCATCAGATTCTTCAATCGATAGTGCTGGTAGGTTTGGAATCATAGCGCTGTCAAAGCACTACCATGGCTTCAGTTTGCTCGGCTTTGTCCAGACAGCAGCCTCTTCCTTCAATTTATAGGTCTGAACCTCGCAAACTTACAGGGAGTCCCTCTCCCACGCAAGGAAGACCTAGCTCTCGTCTGATGCTGCAGCCACATTACAGCTGGCTTTCAGGCTTGGTAACTGTCCCAATCTTATGGCTTTAATGGCTTTAGCAATAAACCATTGGCTGGCTTATATGGGTTCTCCCAGATGCCACCTGCAGCTATTAGTGCCTACAGCCTGCTCTAATCACCTCGGCCTGGGCAGCTGGCCTCCTCAACAGTAAGCGCTACTGAGCTGTGTTTGGGTGTGAGCGTATGTGCAGGCTGCCGCAGTTCGCTGGTCTTGCCGCCATCACTCAGACCTCCATATTAGCCCCATACCAGAATAGGAGTAACTGCCAGTTATTAGAGCAGAGAACTGTCGCAATGATCTGCTAAAGACAGGGCAGTTTTTACTGGGGATAAAAGCTGTCAAAATGGCTGAATAGCCCCTGTCAGCAGATAGCATGGAGGAGCAAGGAGCCTCTACATCTGTTCAATTTAAAAAGACTAGCTCCAGAAGGGCTAGGTAAGCTAGCCAGGATGCAGCTGACAAGATTAAGACCAAAGCCATTTATTCCAGGAAGTCTTCTAAGGCAGAAGAGAAACATGCCAGCAGAAGGCAAAAAAGCTCTGGCAAAACAGATCTCCAGAGCTGAAAGAAAGGCGGAACAGGAAAGGATCTCTATTCCTCCTCAGACAGCAACTGCCATTTCCTGCCCTCAGCAACTCCAGCAGTCCAATGTTGCAGTTCCTATTACTTGGTCACCAGAGGGCGATAGAGAACAGTTGCCTTTTTCTCTAACAGCAGATGAAGATGAGGTAGAACAATTTCCCTTTGCCTGCATGGCAACAGAGTTTTCTGAGCCTCAGTTTAGGGTCAGGGGATTTGCCCCAGCGGCAACCTTTATCCCCACTGTGGTGTGGCTCCGCCCAGTAGATAGGCAGGGATCTGGCCTATCTGAGGAACGTAAGTCCCTCTTCTCACAGACAATTTCATATCGCATGGCCACTACCTTACAGATCAGAGGACGCTTGGCCTCTGTAACATCAGAACCTCCCCCTCAGCTGGCCCATCACTGTCAGCTCTCAACTAAGACAATAAGGGCATCTGTATCACTCACCCATTCCTTTAGAAGTAGGGCATCAGTAATGGAGGATAAAGACCAGAGGGAACAGGGTTTTTCGTAAGATGGGGACCTCTCCCCAGACCCCCCCTCTTTACTGGACTATTCTGTCCAGTGCTATTTAAATCCCTCCTCCACAAGGCCAGAACTACGGCCCAGATTGGAACAGCACCCAGTGTGCCTGTGGAACCATTGGATCCCCAGGGGCCCAACAATACTGTATTCTTGGAACCTACCATAATGTAGGAGGACATTTCCTGCCCCAAGCTTTTCCTGAATGTGGTTCAAAGACAGTGGAGTCAGCTGGGCACCTTTCCCAACCTGGGAGGGAATGACAAGAGGTTTTTTAAACATGGCTCCCATTTAATGGAAGCCCTAGAGATGCCCACGGTGGATGAACCTCTAGCCTCTCTGGTCTCATCCACAGTGGTTTCTGAGGACATCACAGAAACCCTGAAGGTGGGGGACAGGAAGGCAGAATTAAATTTCTGCCGAGCCTATTTAGCTAATGTCTGGGCAGTAAAGGCAGCTACAGTCATCTTCTTCTTTGTGAGGACCTCCTTACTTTGGCTACGACAGTTGCAAGCGAGAGTCTCTCCGGAGGAGATCCGAATGCACCAGGACATTAATAAGCTGGTGGCAGCGAGCAAGTTTTTGGCTGATTCATCATTACATGCTGCCCGGTTCTCATCCAGAGCTTTCGCTTCCAACATCACTCCCTCTGCTTGCTATGGCTTTGCCAATGGCAGGCATATGCCAAAATGAAGTGGAGATTAGCTTCCACTCTGTAAAGAGGTACCTCCCTCTTTGGGGAAGCTTTGAACCCTTTCCTTGTCGAAAACAAGGAAAAACGCAAGATTCTGTCCTCTCTCAACAGACGGGCAGGCAGGTATGCCTCGCCCTATGGCCATTGGTATTCCTTTCATCCTACAGACGCCTGGACCAACCATAACCAATTTCAGTGCCCTTACCTGCCAAGATCTGACTGCCAACTGGACAAATCAAGGTTTAGGGATAGGTATAGACAACAATCTCAGGCCAAGCTGCCCTTCCATGGCTCAGGAGGTCGCACTTTTCGCCGCCCCAAGTGATTGCCAGGACCCTCCTTCCATTGGCAGGCGCTTAGCCCTATTAGCGAATCAATGGGAAAAGATCACCACCAACTTGTGGGTCCTAAATACATTATGATTCAGCCTCACTCTAGAATTTCTCTCCATTCCTCCGAGACACTTCATCCATTGATCTACCTCCAAGGATACCATCAAGAGAGATCTTATGGTCATGGCAATCCAACACTTCTTGGACATTCAGGCCATTGAATCAGTCCCGGAAGAACAACGGGGGCATGGATTCTACTCGATCCTATTCATAGTTCTGAACTCCTGGTGGGGGGTGTTGGAGAGCAATTCTGGACCTCAAAAAATTGAACTTTCACTTGATGTACAAGAAGCTCAAAATGCAGTCTCTGCAGTCAATCTTGGAGGACATCAGGATGGGCAACCTCCTGACATCCATAGATCTGATGGAGGCCTACCTTCATATCCCAATCCTTCCCTTCCATCGAAGGTACCCCAGGTTCTGTTACTCAGGCCACGATTTCCAGTACAGGACTCTACCATTCGTCCTATCCTTGGCCCCTAGGACCTTCACAAAAGTGCTAGCAGCACTGGCCGCACACCTAAGAGCAATCCTGGTGTGTGTCCAGTGCTCATTCAATCCACTTCTATCCATCAAGCACATAAGGACCTGGAGACATCAATCCGTGTTCTTCAGGAACATGGATTCTCTATCAATTTTCAAAAGAGTCATCTAGTACCAACTACTCGCCTGCTTCACCTAGGTGCAGTTATAGACACCAGGTTATGCGAGGTCTATCTTTCCCAGGAGCGACAGGACAATCAAATCCTTAGTGCAAGGGTCTTCAAACCTGGCAAATTTAAGACTTGTGGACTTCAACTCCCAGAATTCCTGAGCTAACATAACTGGAGGAGGAGTCCAGAAGCTGGGAGTTGAAGTCCACAAGTCTTAAAGCTGTCAAGTTTGAAGACCCCTGCCTTAGTGAATCAAATCAGAAGGGAACGCTCTGTTCCATTGGCAGTGCTTTCACAGTTCCTAGAGAAGATGGTATTTTGTATAGCAATAGTACCTTGGGCTCATTTACATTCAAGAACCTTGCAATGGTTCCTGTTACCATTCCAGAGGGCAGGAAGCAGTAACTCTAACTCCAAGGTCAGGATACCATTGGAGACACTCAGATCCCTCAGATGGTGGGTATCCCCAGCAATAGCCAAGAGAACCTTGTTCAAGGAGCCCAGCCACCTTACCTTGACCTCGGATATTAGCCTGTTTGGATGGGGAGCCCATCTCCAATCCCAGCTGGCACAAGGCCAGCATAAACAACAACATAAAAACAACATAAACTGGCTGGAGCTCCGAGCAATCCACCTAGTCTTCAGCATTTCCAGACTGCCCTAGAGGGACAACACATACTGATCATGACGGAAAACGTGGTTGCAAAGGCACTCATCAACCTCCAAGGGGGCACCCACTCCAGGTCCCTCATACAAGAGGCGGATCAACTATGTCTATGGGCAGAAGCTCACCTGCTTTCCATCAAGGGGTGACAAACGCACAGGCGGACTATCTCAGAAGGACCAGGGTGGACCAAGTGGCGGCTGCACCCAGACATCTTTCAGGAAATGTGTCAGAGATTCAGCCACCCGGTCCTGGACTTGTTCGCCATCCCAGCAAACTCACAACTTCCCAGATACTTCACGAGATTTGCGACACTGGGAGCAGAGGGAGTCAATGCCCTCTCACAGCCCTTGGCCCAGGGGCCCATTATATGCATTCCCTCTTCTTCCCCTCATACCGGGTGTGATCAGGAAACTTCTATTGGAAAAGACTCAGTCAAGCAGCTAGTACAACGTGTTTCAAATTGCACCGATATTTTTGAAATTAATTGGAATGCAAGGACAAACTCAATCCTGAAAGTTATCTCAGAAACAGCCGGCTCCTGATCTACCGACTGAGGGGCTGTCAGCACCCAGCAATTAGGGCTTCGGCCCAGATCGGCGGTGGGGTGGATCAGCTGAGGGCTGATTCATCGATAAACACTAGAGAAGAGTGCAATAGGTGAGTGTGAACAAGCTTGCTCCACGCCACTAACCGTTACAGTTTTGCGAAGGCATTTGACCATTTCATTTGCAGTTTGCCTGAATCACGGCAGCTGCCAAACAGTGTGAACAGAACTGTCAAGCGACAATTGCCTTTAGAGGCCTTTTTTTGACAGTCTCCCTGGTCGCAAGGGAATTAAATTAGTTATTGACCTTTTCTGGCCAATTTGTACGCCTTTGAGACTGGAGAGGCAGCAATACTGCCAGGTGAATCAGATTGCCTGTCATATTATTAAAATGGCGGACTTAACAGCTAATTGCGGCCGCGCAGGCAGGAGAGTGGAAGAACCGGCTCATAGGCTGTTGGGTTCCCAGAGCCATGAAGCATCTGCCGCAACAGCTTCGATGAGCACTACAAAGCCCAAATCCAAAGAGCTCCAAGGTGGCTGAGCACGAGAGGCGCAGAGATAGGGCTCTGAATAGGCTGTGGGCTAAAGGACAGTGAGAAGCAGCCCAGAGAAGCCCTCAATACAGGGCTTTACCCTTTGGTCTCTCGTCGGCACCAAGAACTTTCACGAAACTGTTAGCAGCCCTAGCAGCCCATCTTAGGGATATCCCAGTCGGAGTCCAGTGTTATCTGGATGACATCCTAGTCCAATCCTCTTCTGCACCTTAGGCAGTGGAGGATTGAGGATCATCCAGGTGCTCCAGGAGCACGGTTTTTATGTAAATATGGCCAAGAGCCATTTTTCTCCCACTAACTGTTTGCTCCATCTAGGAGCCATAATAGACACCTTGGCGTGCAAGGTCTATCTATACCAGGAGCGTCAGTTGAACTTAAAGGAATTGATTATCCTTGTAAAATCAAAGCACAGGGTACCCCTGGCCAGGGGTGGATTTCTACAGGTTCTGTCCACCTCTGTAGAACCAGTAGCTCTGACGAGCAGCAAACATAGAGCCGGTTCTATGTCTGCTGATATTTTTGCCCACCTGCCCACCTGGGTTCTTACCTGATCTTTATTTCCTGATTTTTCAACTTCAGCTGCCGAACGAGGCACAGCTGCAGTTACAAAAGCAGGAAAAGAGGGCTGTTTCAAAGGCTGCTTCTCTGAATGCAGACTGCTGATGACAATTTACAGGTGCGCGGCTCCCAGCGTGCAGGAAAGCTTGTAAATCCTGAACTGGTAGTTAACCCTGTTGTATCCCACCCCTGCTCACGGCTTCTGGGCAAAATGGTTTCAAAATGGTTTCATAGTTCCCTGGGTATGCCTGCATGCCAGGGCTCTGCAATTATTTCTTCTACTCTTTCAAAAGGCAGACAGGAGTAGTTCCCATTCCCAGGTTTGGGTCCCACCAGAGGTTATTAAATCCTTCCATTGGTGGTTTTCACAAGCTCTTACTTCGGGAACCCTATTCAAGGGACCTAACCGGATAGTTCTGATCACCAATGCCAGCCTATTTGGCTGGGGAGCTCATCTCCAATCCAGGATGGTCCAGGGACAATGGTCTCAGGCCGATCTGGCTCATAACATTAATTGGTTAGAACTCAGGGTGGTCCTGACAAAATTTCAGGATGTTGTATCAGACAATTATGTTCTGGTATTAACAGACAATGTGACCACTAAAGCACATGTGAATCGCATGGGGGGAACCCATTCTAGACTCCTGATGCTAGAGGCTGTATAACTGTGCCTCTGGGTGGAGAGACACTATGTCTTGCTCAGGACTGAGCATATTTCTGGCATATCCAACATACAGGCAGACTGGCTTAGTAGGGCCACAATAAACCACTCAAAGTGGCATCTGCACCCCACTTTATTTCAGGAGCTGTCCGGACGACCAGCAGTTGGCCTCTTCACCTCTCAGGACAACGCACAATTCCCAAGATTCTTGTCCAGGTTTGCTATTCTTGGGGCAGAAGGGATGGACCCCTTACGCAACCCTTGGCCCCAGAGGCTCCTTTATGCATTTCCCTCCCTGCCCCTTATCCCGAGGGTGAAACAGAAACTATTGAGGGAAAGAGTGGAGCTTCTACTTATCTCTCCTCACTGGCCCAGACGGCCATGGTTTGCCGACTTGGTAAGCCTTTCGGTGACCAGCCCTTGGAGGATGCTGGTGGAAAGAGTATCCTTCAGCCAGGGGCCCTTGCTGCATCCGGACCTCCAGTGGTTCAATTGACTGCTTGGAGATTGAGCGGGGATTTCTGATCCGGGACCATTAATCCTCCAAAGCGATACAAACTATCCAGGCATACAGGAGGCCTTTCACAAATCATATTTATGATGCGATGTAGAGAGCCTGTGCCTGGTGCTCCAGGTCAAGGTTGGACCTGCATCAGTGTCAGTTGCCAAGGTGTTGGACTTCCTCCAGGACAATGCCCCTTCTATACCATAATGCCAAATAATGTGCTTCTTTGTTACATACTTTATTTCATCATTTAAGTCATTTCAGAGGTGCTGCTGCTTTTGGGTAAATTTCTTTTTTTTTTTTCCAATTTCTTTTCTGTGTTGAGTTGTGGCGTAATTTGAGTAGGAATAAATAGTTTATATAACTATATAAATATAGTTATATAAGTAAAGATAATACAAGAACAAAGTTCAATCATATAATCTTTCTGTTAGAGTAACATTCATGCTAAATTTTTCTGATAAGCTTCTTGAAATGTTGTTTTTGTCTAAAGAAGCATATTTTACTCCAGATGATAAATATTGCTTATTTTCAGGAAATGGAAACACATGTTACATTCTCCAGCTAGAATTTGGGTGTATAACTCTGCCAGTAGAAATATTGGCTTAAATAAATTGGCGTGGTGGGGCAACTAGCCTTAACAATTGTAGTCACACTGTTCAGAGTCACGGTGTCACTGAAAAAAGTAAGTTACAACCAGTCTTCACTCTTAAAACATCCCCATGGTCACATAATCGAAATTTGGGCACTTGGCAATTGGTATGTATCTAAGACAATTGTAGTGTCTTGGGGTTATGTGATTACTGATTGCAACTGGCTTTGCATAAGCAAAGTCAAGGGAGGAAGTGGATTTGCTTCATGACCACATGATTTGCTTAACAACCATAGCAAAAAAGGTGGCAAAATCAGGCAGAACTCACTCAATAACCACCTTGTTTAGTAATGGAAATTTTGATCCCAAGCGTGGTTATAAGTTGAGGATACCGGTAATAGACGACCTAGCTCACTGTAGGCATACCCTTCAGTCTATATCCATGCTAGGCTTGGTTGAAGCCTGGACACAGCCTGAAACTGAGACATTAGACCAAATTCTTTTGAAATGCCCCAACTACCACTTTTGGAGGGCAGAGTTAATCTCTCTTCTTATTACAAGCTTTTCAGAACAGTCTCACATGGTAATCATGAATTACTTATGAAATGATCAGGATTTGAAAGGTTTTAGAATTGTAGCCAAATTCTCTACCATCTCTTTTTGGAACTGATTGCTTGCCCAGGTGTTCCTAGTTCAGGCATGTGACAGTTAACAACTTTAAACTATCACCAATGTTTTAATAACGTGTACTGTACATACTAATCTGTTTATTATTTGGGGTGGATGAACTGTAGGCCTTGTACATCACTAGTCTGGGGATAAGACTTTCTTTTGAGAGAACAAAGGTGATATGAGTTTAGCCATCTTGATTACTGCTTATTACTGGAACATGAGTGTTGAGAGACCGAACCAAATATTAACATTTCTTAATGATTGGACTTACTATCTTCTAGCTTGTGGGGAAAGAAACACTTCTGAAGCAGGTATGCAATTATTTGCAATGTATTACTTCCTGAAGCATATATTTCTTGCTTAAGTATAAATTCATTATTTTAATTCCTTAGTAAGGACATTTATCAGGGCATCGGCCTGACAGGCAGATGTTAAAAGATTAACAGTAAGAATGTCCTGGCTAAAGAATACTTAAGAGCACAAAGAAATCTGTCCAAAGACTTCCAGTTTGCGAGCTCAGCCAGGCAAAGAGGATGAAATTAACATCAGAGACTAGTCATTAAACTACATGTCTCCCTAAAGATGTAACTGTTCTGTACAATGCAGAAAGTGTTACATGTAGTTTTCAACTTATGACCACAACTGAGCCTGGAATTATGGTCCTAAGATGTGCTAGCAGGCCACCATGTGACAATTCCAAATTTTACAACTTTTTTCCTGGTGATAGTTAAGCAAACATGGGAGTCCTGAAGCAAACACTATGGTCATTAAGTGAATCCAATATCTGCAATGGGCTTTTTTTTTTTTGACAGAAACCAGAAGTAAATTCCTGTTTCTTGGAAAAAAACCCACCATAAATCATGGTCATATAACTCTGGGATGCTGCAAATGACTGTAGACGTGAGCACCCAACATGCAATCTTATGTCGGGGGTGGAGGTGCACCCATCAAAACTTTGAATACAGGTCATAAGTAGCACAACAAACTTTTTTTTAAAATATAAATTTTATTTGGGTTTTCACAAAAACATAATACAAATAAAACATCTTTTTTTGAGAATAGCATGATCCCGGGTTATCACTTCTCCATACAGACACAAACTCAATTTCATATTCATCTTTGTGTTCTATTCCATATTTTATTACTATTTTAACATTTTCTCCATAATTTTTCCCCTCCCTTGGTTTTCTCAACTTTATTTTTAATTATCTCATATCTAAATTCAATTATATATCTTTTTCTAAGTTTCAATGTCTTTCTAATCATTATATTTATACTTTTGTCTGTCCTGTTTCAATTTCATATTATCTTTTCTCATTAAACAAATTTTCCCCTGTAGTTACTAATTGGAGTATGACACCTTTATATCTTTTAATTTTATCCATTCAACTCTTATTTAAACTTCAATTTATGCCTTTAAAATTATAACATTCAATATAGTACATAACTTCCAGTCAAATTCTGCTTGGTACATTCTTAAAATACACACTATGTTCAATAGACTATGTTCAATAGACTATGTTCAATAGACGCAATCTACATAGACTTCTGTAAAGCCTTTGATTCAGTGGTACACGACAAACTACTCCTAAAAATAAAATCCTATGGTATCTCTGGACAACTGAATAACTGGATAGAAGCATTCCTGTCAAACAGACAACAAATGGTCAAAATCGGGAGCGTCCTATCAAATCCAGTACCTGTCAATAGTGGTGTTCCCCAAGGCAGTGTTCTAGGACCAACTCTCTTCATACTCTACATAAATGACCTCTGTGATCATATTAAGAGCAATTGCGTTCTCTTCGCTGATGATGTAAAGCTGTTCAATACCACAGACAATACTGCTACCCTACAAAAAGATCTTGACTATGTATCCGAATGGTCAAACAAATGGCAACTTCAAATCTCAACAAATAAATGCTCTGTCTTACATATTGGCAAAAAAAAATCAGAAAATAAAATACAAGCTGAATAGTCAAGATCTTGTTGATGACCCAAGCTCTGTAAAGGACCTTGGAATACTCACCTCTAATGATCTAAGTGCTAGAGCACACTGCAACTACATAGCCAAAAAAGCATTAAGAGTTGTTAACCTAATCCTACGTAGCTTTTTCTCTGGTAATATCACACTACTAACCAGAGCATACAAAACATTTGCTAGACCAATACTCGAATACAGTTCATCAGTCTGGAACCCACACTACGTATCTGATATTAGCACAATTGAGAAAGTCCAGAAATATTTCACAAGAAGAGTTCTCCACTCCTCTACTCGCTGTAGAATACCTTATGCCACCAGACTTGAAATTCTAGAACTAGAAAACCTTGAATTACGCCGTCTTCGGTCTGACTTAAGCATGGTATACAAAATCATACATTGCAATGTCCTACCTGTCAATGAATACTTCAGCTTCAACCATAACAACACAAGAGCACACAATAGATACAAACTCAAAGTAAACCGCACCAAACTTGATTGCAGGAAATACGACTTCAGCAATAGAGTGGTCAATGTCTGGAATACTCTACCCGACTCTGTAGTTTCTTCCCCAAACCCCAAAAACTTTAACCTTAGACTGTCTACTATTGACCTCACCCCTTTCCTAAGAGGTCTGTAGGGGCGTGCATAAGCGCACCAACGTGCCTACCGTCCCTGTCCTATTGTTTCTCTTATTCTTTTATTTTTCTTATATGTAACCATTTCATGTATTCACAACTATGTATACATTTATACTTATTATCTTGTAAACAATTGGCAAATCAAATAAAATAAATAAATAAATAAATACATACATACATACATACATACATACATACATATTATCTTTGGGGTTTCTTAGGATGGCTGCTATTTTTCTGTCTGTTTTGAAGGCAGTCTTGATGTGATGCCTGTGTAGTATCTTACTGATTTTGTCTGTAGTACCTGCCCTACATAAGGATCATAAGGATCAATCAGGATGAAGAAAAACCATTCTGGCACAGCAGTAGGCTAGCCCCAAATTTAAAACTGAAACGGCTGTGAAAGTCTGACTCACAGACGAACACAATACAGAAGCCTGATGATGGCAGATGAGATTCTGCCGAAACGTTGCTACAACTTTAAAAGCACAACTATAATGACGTGAGAAAATATCTGAACAAAGCTGAATACCATACATACATACATACATACATACATACAGACAGACAGACAGATAGATATATTCGTAGATTTTCCCAGGTACAGGTATGTAGGTCTAGGTGTGTTCGGGTCTTTTCCCATGTAAGATTAAAACACGAGAGGCTAATGGAAAAAAGATCACTACAAAACAAACGACCCAGGAGATTACAGCACAAGATCCAGGATATCTCCACAACAAAACTCACCAGGCCATCACAAAGCCCATTATACCAACATCAACTCCATCAACCAATCAAGAGGCAGCAGCGCAGCCAACCAGTCCAGCACACCAGTCCCCATCACCAGTATTTATAGAGAGACGGCAGCTCCGATCAGACACTGCTTGCGCTGGCACGAAGCCGAAAGCACCAGCATGAGGATGGCGAGTGGGACCTTGCCGAAACGTCGCCAAGATACTCTTAATCTTACACGGGAAAAGACCCGAACACACCTAGACCTACATACATACATACATACATACATACATACATACATACATACATATTATTCAGCTTTGTTCGGGTATTTTCCCACGTCATTGTAGTTGTGCTTTTAAAGTTGTAGCAACGTTTCGGCAGAATCTCATCTGCCATCATCAGGCTTCTGGGATGACAGATGAGATTCTGCCAAAAGGTTGCTACAACTTTAAAAGCACAACTACAATGACGTGGGAAAATACCCGGACAAAGCTGAATACCATACATGTAAGTACCCGCGAAAACTTAAGAATGAATGAATGAATGAATGAATGAATGAATGAATGAATATATATATATATATATATATATATATATATATATATGTTTTCTGAGGTTCTCGCGGTATTTGTATGTGGATCTTTGGTTATTCTGAGTTAGCTGAGACATTCATCTCCAGAACAAAATGCTTAGCTGATGAACAACACCTAAAACCGAACTAAACACTCTCACCAACGTACTCACAGCCAATGGATTCCAAAGAAAGAAGATTACCCACCTAATCCAAAAAGAAACCCCAACCAAAATCCAAGACAGAGAACAAGAGAATGGCAAAGCCCTCCTCCCATATATAAAAGGCACTACAGACAAAATCAGCAAGATCCTCCAAAAACACAACATTAAAACAGCATTCTGCACAAACAGAAAAATATCCACCATCCTAAGAAACCCTAAAGACAAAATCGAGTTAGAAAACCAAGGAGTATACGAAATCCCTTGCACCGCCTGCCCCACCACATACATTGGACAAACTAACAGAAGAATAAGTTATGCGTTGAAGAACATAAGAACTCAATCAAAAAAGAAGAACTTCCTGGTCCAACACCTCAAAGCCACAGGACATGAGATTGACTTTAAAAATACCAGAACTATCGCTAAAACCGAACACTTCAACAACAGAATAATCAGAGAAGCCATAGAGAAAAACGCCCACACAGCATGAATAAAAGAGATGACACCTCCGCTTACCAGCCATTTGGAAACCCGCCCTCATGAACAGACAGTACCTAACATGATGAATGACACCAGACCCACACCCACGAGGGCCACACAAGATGCCACCACCACACTTCCACGTAAAAGCAGACTCACACCCACACAGAAGATGAGACACGACCACAGACCAGAAGCCGCACTGCAGCTGCATCACTACCCACTTCAAACCCCTCTGAGCCATGAAGCGAACTGACCCCCACCATGAAGATGCAGCACGACCACGAACTCGAAGCCAAACAGCAAGATCACAGCTCACCAGCTCAAATCCCCAGTAACTAAGACCAACCTGAGCACAACCAAGCCCCCACACCTGAACAGAACACACCTCCAGCCAATCAGAACATGGCCAACCTCCAACCAATCAGAACACAGCCAAACCCCCAACCAATAAGAACACACCCCCACCCAATCAGAACACAGCCAAGCCCCACCCAATCAAGTCACACCCTCACTAGCAGTTAAAAGGAAGAAGCAGCTGCAAGCTCACATCACTCTGAGAAGCACAGAGCTGAAGACAGAAGCCTGAAGATGATGAATGAGACTTCATGAACCGTTGCCTAGATACTTCCAATCTTACGCGGGAGGAAACCCGAATAACCAAAGATCCACATATATATATATATATATATATATATATATATATATATATATATATATGTATGTATGTATGTATGTATGTATGTATGTATGTATGTATGTATATATATAAACAATAGTAAATAAAACACTCATTCCATTCCAATTCAATTCTATCATTAATATTAGTTAGAATCTTAACGTCTTTAACAATTCTTTTCAATTGAATATCATACTTCCTTGGGAACACTTATAAACTTTCCATAATTCTTTTTTTTCATATTTTTCTTCACTTATATTTTTATAAATTATTAATAATAATTAAAATGTTCCCATCCTAAAAAATGTACCTTTGCAGAATCCCTTTTTCAATTAAATTTTTACCTATTATCTCTAAATAGGCTTATACTTTCAATCCTTATACATTTTCCCTGTTTCTCTATATCTTGTTTCTATCTTTTATAACTTCTTTTCCTTTCCTTCTTCCCCACTCTTCTTCTCCCTTCCCTTTTTGCCCCCTTGTCTCTCTACTTCTAATTCTCTCTTCTGTAATCTCTTCTGTTGCTTCCTAATGTTGTAATTATTTTTCAAACTATTCTTTTTGGGGGTTGTTTTTTCAAATCTTAAACTTTTCACTCTCTTTCCCCCTTTCCTTTTCCCCCCCACTTGATCATTACTTGATCATTGAAGATGACTTCTTCTTTGTCCCGACCTTCTTGTTCTACAAGCATTTCTTGTTGTTTCTCATAGTTCCAGATCTCCATTTCTAAAAATTGAAATACGAAGCCAAAAGAACCTCTTCCTTCTTGTGCATCTTCTTTCTGTTTTTTAAGTTCCACTTTCAGTTCTTCTAAAAGTGATGCCATTTTAAACACTTTTAAACAACCACCCGATTGATTTTAGTCATTTAAATCCAATAGACAACAATCCAAAAATCACCAAGTAATCCAAATAATCCAAAGCTGTTTCTTCTTGCTTCTTTTTTCCACTTTCTCTTCCTGGGGTTCTATTATTTTGTTGCAAAGTTTCAGTTAGAATGTATCTTTTAGGAACCTTGTTAAGGTTTCACTATACGTTGCTTTTAGTTCCAGGCAGTCTCCTCCATTTTTTCAGATCCCGCCCTTTTATTTTTTTCCTTTTCTCTCCTTTCCTGCTTTTAAAGGTTTTTGAGTATCCAAACATCTTTATTATCCCTTTTACGTTTTATTTTCACCTTAAATGCCTTTTGATGTCAAAGTGGATTTTTGTCAATTTCTTACTTAAATCTCTTAGCTGTCAGTATAATGAAGGGAAGAAAAAAAAGCCAAATCCTTTCCCTTCCCTCTCTCCTTCGCTGCTTCAAAGTCTTCTTTGGGAACAATGTTATTTTTTATAGTTCAAATTCTAGGGTACCTTACATTGTTGCTTTTTCAGTTCAACCTGGTCAACCAAAACTTTCTCTTCTTATCTTCCTCCTGCACATTCTTTTCCAGTCGAGTTCTTCTTTGAGGTGGCCATTTCTGACCACTGCTGCAACCGCCTTCGGGAAAGGGAATAATGGCCAACTGAGGAGGAGAGATGCGGCTCTCCTCGACCCTGCTGGCGGTCTCCCTGCTCTTCACCACCTCTATGGGATGGCTTAGCCCTAAATCCAGCCAGCTCGGGGCGCTCCGGCAGCGAGCACAGATCGAAACCGCGCACGATCACGGATTCAGTCCATCACCGAAGAAGCTCAAGCCGGAGGTCCTTGGGAGGTCCATTATAACTTTGAATGGTCACTAGGCAACCACTCATAAGTCAGGAACTACCCATTGAGAATATAATGGGATTATATTACTAAAAACCATACCACATATCTTTTAAAGAAATTCCATATTGGCAACAATGATGGGGATCTATGCCTTTTGACAGGACAGGGGCAAAGTTGCAATGCAGTGCATAACTGTAATAGCATGTACCTGTTCCTTATTTGTATGTTTTGTTGCTCAAGGTTCTGTTCCCTAATAGAAATACGCACTGCATAATTTTCATAACACTTTCCCCTAAATTTGGTAGTTTATTTTATCTCATTTATGAAAAGCTGACATATCTATCTGGTTGTTCATTTGCCTCAGAATTGTCCACATGGATAGACAGAAAGAAATGTTTCCCCATTAAACTTGGATATTATCTGTGCTTTATCTTTATCTAAAACATGCTTATTCTGGAAACTGTAGATTTAATATTCAATTGCTTATTCAATAATCAGCTTGATGGTCAGAGAACAGGCTGCTATTTCAGGTAAATCTTGACTGATCAGTAAGTCTATGGGTAAACCTGGGATTCAGATATTACCTTCCTATCCGTGACTAAAATCCTCAGGGGTGGAAGCTTTTCAAGGGCCAAACTATCAAATCCCAGCCATGACCCAAATAAAGGAAATGATACACAGATGCTTTTGGTCAGTTAAAAAGTGGATCAAAGAAAGATTTAGTCATTTAGAGCACTATTTTAGAGGCAAATAAACCTAATAAATAAATATTTCTCAGACTTCTCCCAGTTATGTAATTAGCTTTTATTGCAGCTTGCAGTCCACCCTGGTTAATGCAGGGTTGGACATGCCTAATGCCACATATTTTAGGACCAAAACCTGTTGTGAAAAAGAGGAGATAATATGGAAAAAAAGACCTTTTTCCCCATATTATTGGAAGAATATTATTATTATATTATTTTTCCATATTATTAAAAGACCTGCAACCTTACTTAACATATTACATATACACACTACAAATTGCTCTCATCCACACTAATATACACTGTTACTACAATTATCTTCCTCTCCTGCCTTCACTATATTTCCTAAAGTTCCTCAGCACATCAGGAAATTGGATAATGTTAAGCAGGGGTGGGATACGACAGGGTTAACTACCGGTTCGGGATTTACGAGCTTCCCTGCACGTCACCAGCATGCTGTGTGCAGAGACGCAGCCTTTGAAACAGCCCTTTTCTCCAGATGAGCTGTTCAGAGCATCCATTGTTTGGGATGATGCTTCTGTCGCTCGTTTGATAGGCTGGGCTTTAATTGAGAGGACGCTCCTCCTCCTCCACGGGACTCCTCCCTAGTGTCCCCAGTTTTTGCTCAGCCTTCATGAATATAGGCAGCTTAATTTCCTTTCCCTTGGCCGGAATAGCAAAGGCTTCAAAAGGAATCAACAAAAAGGTTTGCTTTTAAACTCTAAACAACTCCTTTAAGGCTTTTAGTTTCAATGTGTCAAGCAGCTCCCTGCGATATATAACTCGAGCCAAGGGAGCTCACTGTAGCTTCAGATAATGATCTCTCGCCCCCAGGACGATCGGAGGTGATAATGCCTCAGCCACATGGCTAACAACTCACATTACGATCTTTTCAAGCCAAGCCGCTACGATCGCTGCCGCCCGCACCCGACGGGAGAGGCTCCATTTTAAAAGGGTCTGAGCCTTTTTTCTCTCCCCTGGGAACACCGTCTGGGGTGGGGGCATCAGCGCCCATCTGCCCCACCGCGCCTTTTTATTCAAGGGGAAACTCTGCAGTATCGACTCCCCACAAGGCGTGGAAGTGCTGCTGAGCCGATTTAACTGATTACGCGCCTAAAGAGATAACGGCTGGCGCCATTACAGACTCACTAACCATGCGGGAGTGATCTGCATTTTATTTCTGGAACTGTGAGAGGCTTTTCTTTCCCCAAGCAGGGGTTTCCTTCCTGGAACCCGAGGGAAATCACCCTAATACATGTGTGTGTGTGTGTGTGTGTGTGTGTGTGTGTGTGTGTGTGTGTGTGTATAGATAGATAGATAGATAGATAGATAGATAGATGATATAGACATAGATATAGAGATAGATAGATAGATAGATAGATAGATAGATAGATAGATAGATAGACAGACAGACAGACAGACAGACAGACAGACAGACAGATAGATATAGATATTCAGATATAATTATTCTATTTTGGACCCTTATTCATTAAGGAGGAAACTGTTGGCTTATGCCCTCACAGAATTAAACAGCAGCACCACAGCGAGCACCAAGGCCCATGTCCACCTGTGCAGGAAGCTGTCGCAGGCCTACATCTTATTTCAACAATTCCTCCTTTCTAGGCCTATGAGGTGTTCCAAATTTGGCTAATTCGGAAATAATAATATTAACAACAAAATAATAATAACGATAATAATAATAGGAACAGGAATAAGAATTCAATATTCTTACATAAGGTTATACAAAACTGGGGAGCATTTTTTTTAGGGTTCCCTGGCCATTGCTGGTTCAGGCCCCTGGGGGTGCCAACCGCCCAACATTTCAACCTCATTAACAGTAAAATTTAATAAGCGGTCACAATGGCAAGCGGCAGTAGCTCAAGAGCCATGTCAAAATTCTCAAACCTCATCTCCTCCAGACCTACTTCGGCTCCAATCCCCCTCTGCAACCACTCCTGAATCTGTCTGTGTAATCCAGATGCAGCACAGCTGCACAAGATCAGGTAGCCCATCTAGATCAGTACAAGTGACTCGAAGTACCTCTGTGGCCACATTGCTCCAACAATGGTCAGATTCTGTCAAGATGATGACTTACCGGAAAAGATCCCCACAAAGATGAGACTGTGGATGGAATTAGCAATACGCCAACGTATCTGCAGGGGTGCAGCATACTGCTCTGAACAACAGAGCGCTCCTTCTGACTGGAATTCCCTATAACTCTGGTCGCTAAGCAGGACAGAACATCCTTACCCTCAGGTATCTCTCCACAGGAGATTCTGTAGTTTCAGATATACTCCCACAAGGTATATAGAAGAAGCAAGGGCTATTGATCGGGTGGAGCCAGAGGACTCAGAGTTCTCCTCAAATTCTCAAATTCTAGTTAGATTCGCATCGGCTCACATTAAGAGGTGATGGTTGATGCTACATCTTGACGACTAAAACAATGCAGGCATCATTTTGTTTATAAGAATTCCATGGCATTATCTGTTGAGAGGCCACTTCCCCTCACAAGGATCTCCGTGAGGGTCCAGGGAACATTTATGCCGATTATGGGCCTCTTTCTGAGGTTGACTATTGGGCTTCCTTTTTAAGTTGGCAGCTCTCACAGAATTCTAGCAGCACAGTAACAGTGAGCGCCAAGGTCTGTGTCCGTCTGGGCAGGAAGCTGTTGAGGGCCAGTGACTGCAGGATCACCCAATTGCAATACAGGACCTGAAAGGTGTTCTCTATTTGGCCTCACAATTTGATTCCATATTCAGTCATCAAATTATGAGTTTGGTAACAGCACAACAATTTATGTTAGTAGCTGTGCACAGATACAACAAAAATATTATCAATAATAACAATATTAATGATATCAATATTATTATGAGTAATAACATAATAACAAATTTACCAAAAAAAGGGGGGGGGAGCAAATATCAAGAGGATTCCCTGCCTCTGTTTACATCAGTCCTCTGAACCAGTCAATAGTCCATTAATATCTCATACACATATAGATATATAGGTATAGATATCTCACCTTGTGGGCTTTAGGTCAGAATCTTCAAGGGCAACCAAAAATACCCCCAGAGGACAATAAACCAACTCAAAGTAGGTCAAAATGTCCTAGAGAGACCTCTAAGGCAACAAAGGATGCCAAGAGACACCAAAATATGTTAGATGAGCATATTTTAAATTTTAAAAAAAATGCATGAGGGAGGTTGAACAGAAGTCTCAGTCCTCTTCCCCAGCAAGGCTGGTCCCAGTTCCAGAGTGCTCGCTTCAGCAGCACATATACTAAAATTGGAATGATACAGAGAAGATTAGCATGGCCCCTGCGCAAGGATGACACGCAAATTTGTGAAGTATTCCATATTTCACCTTGCCTCCATCCCTGGATCTCTCAACGCCATCCAGGAGAGCCTCAGAGGGACCGTTTCAACCCAGGCCTTCAGCAGCGCTACTTGCCTGACAGACAGTTGTGGGACCACACCAGAATTCCTCCTCCCAGAGGATATCCCTGACAAATTGAAGGCCTGGAGGGACATGGCAACTTGAAGAGGCATCGCAGCCAGAGCACAGAAGAAGTTGATGGCTAGGCAGCCTCCACAATCTGACCTCGATTCTCACTCAATTTAGTTACTATGCAGAATAGACCTTCATTATCAGCAGGTACCTCCTTCAGGGGAGTATTATATAATCCAGTTACACATTCACATGATGCACAGGATGAGGGAGAACTAGAGATCAGATGGAACAGGTTGAGGAAGGGTCTACTCACAACAGTGACCAAAATCTGTCAGAGGCGGATCCCCTAAAAAGGGGGGTCATGTCAAACATTGAAGGTATTAAGCCAGACCACTGACCTTCAGGTCTGTTTCACCCTCAGACTTTTTTCAAGTCTCTGTTGTTTCAAAAAAACAAACAAACTACTGCCTGCCTTGATATTCCATTCCCCTCAGCCCAACAATCGTTACTGTAAGGGGGGTCAGATGATTTAATCTTCTCCCAACCAATAATGTAAGAGGAAGTCATAACTGTCCCACAGAGGTTCTTGGACCTTGTCCAGAAACAAGGGGTCTCTTCAATGGCATATACCCCTCTTGCAGGATATGATAGAAAATTTTTAATTTAATTTTCTCCTGCTAAATTTCTCATCACCACGATAGTAGATAAAACAATAATGGCAATTATCCTCCTCCTCTGCAATTCCAATGGAAGCAGAAGAGGCTCTCAAGTCAAAGGATATTACAGGATCGAGTTGTCCCCATGTAGGGCATGTTGATCTGATGTGAGGGCCATAAGAGCAGAGTCGGCCGCATCCCCCCCTTTTTTTATTAGATCGTCTCTCAGGTTGCTCCGCCATCTGAGGGAGATTATCTCAAATTCTAATATCAGGGCACACAAGGACACCGCAAAACTCTATTAAATTATCTGCTTGAGCCAGGGCATCTCAGGTTACTCCTCGCCTACTGCTATGGCTCAGACATTGGCAAGCAGATATCACACAACTAATGGAAGCATGCTTCCTCCCCAATATATGGAGATAATTTGGTTGGTGGTGCCCCTGACCTATCTCTGATAGAGACTAGAAGCAGAAAATAAGTTCCTCTCTTTTCATGGACCCCAAAATAGTCCTTCCTAGCTTTTTGGAGGGTTCCTTCGTTCCCTCTACCAGGGACTTTTTCCTTCCAGACTCCAGGGACCGTCTGGACGCATGAATCACCAACAGTCAGATAGTTTCCGATCTGGAGATAGATACTGAAGGGGAGGGCAGAGCAAAAGAATCTCTTGAGGAACATGAAATAGAGGTCTCCGAGGCACAACATAGGCCTCATGACTGTGCCCCTATTGGTGGAAGGCTCAAGCCTTTCACGGACAGATGGGATGCCTCTACCTCTGTTTCCTGGGTTAGAGATATCAGAAGATTAGGCCTGGCTATAGAATTTCCATCCTCTCCCCAGAACCTTTGCATTACTTGCCCTCTCTCTGGGGATCCTGTTGAAGGGAGCATGATTGAGACAGCTATTGTTCATTTATTGGAGATCCAGGCAACCGACCTGTGGCACCAGATCGGCAGGGGCAATTTTAGTTTTAAAATGACTTAATTGATCATAGGAGGCTTAAGATGAGTATACTGAACTCCATACTTCTGAGCTTCAGAAGGGGCTATTTTCTACCCTCCATTGACTTAATGGAGGCCCATCCCCACATTCCAATTAGATCTTCACATAGCAAACCTCTTAGTTTTTGTTATAATACTCAACGTTTTGAATACATTGCGCTGTCCTTTGGGTTGTCATCTGCCCAAGGTTCTTACGAAGGTTCTGATGGCTCTGGCAGTCCATCTCAGGGGAACACCTGTAAGACGGCAGTGTTATTTATATGACATTTCATTATTATCTTGTTCATATAAACAGGCAAAGGGGAGGCCTTAGCATCGGTCATTACTAGGAGAGACTTGCAGTCCATCTCTCATCACCCACGCATATGCAATTTTCTTACACACAATTTTCAACATCTTACAGCCTCCTGTAGTGCATTGATATCACACGTGGGACCTCAACAAGGTCCTTGCCGCACTAGAGAAAACTTCCTTTGAGCCCATGTAGACCAGGCGTCTCCATTCCTAATGTACAAGGTGGTTCTCTTGGTTGCCATTACATCTTGCATCTAGTAGCCTTGTCAATTAGACTGGAGCTCTGTATTTTTCACACAGACAAAGTGGTCCTTAGTCCAGATCCATCTTTCACCCATAGATAAATTAGGGTTTCCACAAACCATAGGAACTGATACTCATGTACATTTGTCTGAAACCAACATAAAATCTGGCACGACAATGCCACAATCTAGATGTAAGGTGAACTTTCGACCTGGAGCGCTGTGATGTTGACAACATGGGCCACAAGCGTCAATAGCAAAAATTTACAAGGCGACAACATGGGCCTCACCATCGCCTTTTATTTAGAAACTATTAGAATGATGTCTTCGCCTGTACAGAGGCTGCCTTTGACAGAAGAGTGTTACAAAGGGTCCATAGGGACCAAGAAAAAGGGGAATCCGAACCAGACGGAAGCCCTCCCGTAGGACACGCCAAGCTTTGATATGTCCCAAACAATGGATGCTCTGAACAGCTCATCTGGAGAAGGGGCATTGGTACTTACCTGACACGCCCTTTCTCTGTGAGCTGTGAAGAGCATCCATCCCCACCCTTATTCGTCTGGTGGGATGCTATTCTGGCCAAGTATTAGAAAGGGTGAAGGAGAAGAAATATTTCATCACTTCGACTTCGACAAAACTGGGGACGCTAGGGAGGAGTCCCGTGGAGGAGGAGGAGCATCCTCTCAATTAAAGCCCAGCCTATCAAATGAGCGACAGAAGCATCATCCCAAACAATGGATGCTCTTCCCAGCTCACAGAGAAAGGGCATGTCAGGTAAGTACCAACGCCCCTTTTCCTGCTTTTTAAACTGCAGCTGTGCCTCATTCAGCAGCTGAAGTTGAAAAATCAGGAAATAAAGATCAGGTAAGATCCCGGATGGGCGGGTGGGCAAAAACATCAGCAGACATAGAACCGGTTCTATGTCTGCTGCTCTTCAGAGCTACCGGTTCTACAGAGGTGGACAGAACCGGTAGAAAACCACCCCTGACGTTAAGATAGCTTGACAGCATTATAAGATATTTCTGTATCCTTTCCTATTTTCGTATTGATATCAGATTACAAACATTTTCTCAACTATTTTCCATCTTTCTGTAAAACATATTGAACAATCAATTTTACATGCATAGATTGGCTGGATAGAAGTTAAAGAAAACCATTTTTTTTAAATTGTGGGAACCAGAAATCTTTCAAATGTATTTCATGTATAATAGCATTACAGTATTAAATTGGTAATTGATTTTCAGTCTCTTAATGATTCCCATATGGAATCTATCTCTTTATATAGCAGCTGCGCACCTGATTGGGATTTTTCCTGAGTTATCCACTATACCTATACAATCCCAATCCTGATAATCCATTTACAGCTCTGGTATCATTAAGTCTATAGATATCTGTGTATGTATGAGTGTTTGCATGAACTTGTTGGTCTTTAAAAAGTGCAGTCACAGAAGATATTTTTCTCTTTAGGATAGAATACTTAAATTACATGTGCTAAGCAATTTAGGGCAAGTTTTAAAATGTTTTAAACTGCTTTTCCTGTAGCAATTATTTTTATTAGGTTTGGGTGAATGGGGGGATGATTCAAAACAGTCTTGACTCCTGGCAACTGCCTCAACATGAACTACTATAGTTTTCTTGGCAACATATTCCAGAAGTGATCTGCCATTGCCTTCTTCCCATGGTAGAGAGTTTGTGATTGGCTCAAAGTCACTCGGGGAAATTCATGCCTAAAGTGGGATTAGACTCATACTCATTTTTAATTTGATGCCTAATTGCTATACCACAGTGGGTATCTAATTAAAATTCCTGGAGACTAATTTGATCAGAAATGAAACATTTAGTTACTGATCTACTTTTCCAAGTACATCACTGCCAGCTTTTGGAGTGCCAATTGTCATTGTAGGAGACCTGAGTATGTTACTTACATTGTCTTGTGTTTTAGTGGTTTTGGCTGTACAATAAACCAAAAGGCAGTATTCAGATGTTTCACCTAAATGAAAAGGAATGAGGGAGAGACTATTATATAAGAGTTTCTTCTTTTTTCCAAACAGAAGCACTCAAGAAGAATAATTATCTGTTGCCTGGTTAATAAGTATCTGAAATTGCTATGTAGCTACATGGAGTTTCCCATGATTTCTTCTACAATTAATGACTGTGTATTAGAAGGTAGCACAGCAAGTAATCCTGACTGCTTTCTGGATTATCTCATAATAAACACAATCATATAATGCCATAAAAGCAGAAGTTTATCACAAACTAATTTCAATAATGCAGATTGGGAGAATAAACTCATCATAAATTCTGCTTCAGAACCACAAAAAAAAAAAATGATACATGGAAGTGCTCAATAGGACTTGGCCCTATTTACTATGTAAATGATTTTGATAAATTACTATCTCGTAAGTCTTAGTTTCTTCATCTATAAAACTGGAAATAATTATTTGCCTCTCACAGGATATGAGAGATAGTGTGGAGACAAGGAATGGAAGGGAGAGTAACCATAAACACCAAGAGACAGAAGCCAACTCTATTAGCAGCTTATCTTATAAATGACAACAGTTCATGGTGATAGAAACCTGGGTAGAAGCTGTTTAAATATTCAGAGAGCTCTGAACATCACTATAAAGGAGAATGGGAATTCCTCATCTGATTTCTCAGATTCTGTCTTTAACTCAAACTTGCATTAAAACAACTTGCCAAAGTCTATGGAGTTCTTGTTTCTTTGATGTTACCCATCTGTGTGGAGCTTGGCCCAGGAAAGGCCTGTTCATGAAAAGCATAATTATGTGTCTGCTATTACAAAGAATTAGAGCATAGGAATTGACAATGTGTCATAATTTTTGTTGTTGACTCTTAGGGAACTAGATAGATTTCCCCCTGACAATCTGTCTCTAACCTAATTTTTTAGGCCTTCTAACACTGTTATTGACTCCATCCACTTGATGTTAGTCATCTTTTTCTTCTCTTTCTTTCCATCTTCCCCAGCATCAGAGACTTCTCCACAGAGCTAGATCTCAGATCATTACTCCAGCATAATGTGTCTTAAGTAGGAGCATTTGCGCTAGGTCATTTGTTGCTTGAATGAAAACTGTGGGTGCAGTGTTTGATGATCCATTTGTTTGTTTTTTTAAAAGATAGGAATAGCAGCTATATATTCTAGGGTATATTTACAGTGTTAATTTACCATTTTCCTTTGGCTGAAGTGTGTGGAGCTAAAACCATCTAAAACCATCTCTATCTATTGGACCGGATGGAATATGTGCCTACTTCTTAAAAAAGCTATCCACTGCCATAGCCAAACCTCTAACCATAATCTTTGAAAAATCTTTCAGGACCAGCTCCTTGCCTAACCTATGGTCACAAGCCACAGTCATCCCCATCTTCAAAAAGGGAGACCCCAGCCTAGTTGAAAATTACAGACCAATCTCCTTATGCTGCGGCACCTGTAAAGTCATGGAATCAATTATTAACCAATCCATCATCCTCCACTTAGAGACAAACAACCTACTCTCCAATAAACAATTTGGTTTCAGAAAAAAACTATGCTGTAATCTGCAACTCTTACACTGCAAAAACATATGGACGACACAACTCGATCAGGGCAAAGCAATAGACACAATCTACATAGACTTCTGTAAAGCCTTTGATTCAGTGGTACACGACAAACTACTCCTAAAAACAAAATCCTATGGTATCTCTGGACAACTGCATAACTGGATAGAAGCATTCCTGGCAAACAGACAACAAATGGTCAAAATTGGGAGCGTCCTATCAAATTCTGTACCTGTCAATAGGGTGTCCCCCAAGGCAGTGTTCTAGGACCAACTCTCTTCATACTCTACATAAATGACCTCTGTGATCATATTAAGAGCAACTGCGTTCTTTTCGCTGATGATGTAAAGCTGTTCAATACCACAGACAATACTGCTACCCTACAAAAAGATCTTGACTATGTATCAGAATGGTCAAACAAATGGCAATTTCAAATCTCAACAAATAAATGCTCTGTCTTACATACTGGCAAAAAAAATCAGAAAATAAAATACAAGCTGAATAGTCAAGATCTCGTTGATGACCCAAGCTCTGTAAAGGACCTTGGAATACTCACCTCTAATGATCTAAGTGCTAGAGCCCACTGCAACTACATAGCCAAAAAGGCATTAAGAGTTGTTAACCTAATCCTACGTAGCTTTTTCTCTGGTAATATCACACTACTAACTAGAGCATACAAAACATTTGCTAGACCAATACTCGAATACAGCTCATCAGTCTGGAACCCACATTATGTATCTGATATTAGCACAATTGAGAAAGTCCAGAAATATTTCACAAGAAGAGTTCTCCACTCCTCTACTCGTTGTAGAATACCTTATGCCACCAGACTTGAAATTCTAGAACTAGAAAACCTTGAATTACGCCGTCTTCGGTCTGATTTAAGTATGGTATATAAAATCATACATTGCAACGTCCTACCTGTCAATGAATACTTCAGCTTCAACCATAACAACACAAGAGCACACAATAGATACAAACTCAAAGTTAACTGCACCAAACTTGATTGCAGGAAATACGACTTCAGCAATAGAGTGGTCAATGTCTGGAATACTCTACCCGACTCTGTAGTTTCTTCCCCAAACCCCAAAAACTTTAACCTTAGACTGTCTACTATTGACCTCACCCCTTTCCTAAGAGGTCTGTAGGGGGCGTGCATAAGCGCACCAACGTGCCTACTGTCCCTGTCCTATTGTTTCTCTTATTCTTCTTTTATTTTTCTTATATGTACCCATTCACAACTATGTATACACTTATACTTATTATCTTGTAGACAATTGGCAAATCAAATAAATAAATAAATAAATAAATTATCTTGCTTCATTCTGGCAGAGATTTCTTCACATACATTATTTTAACATACATTTTAATTTCTTACAGAAATTAAAAGAGATGGTTGACTAGGAAGTTAATACAATGCAGACAATGGAATATAATATGCTATAATATATGGGACTGTAGAGTAGCTTCCTGTAGAATTTAGTGGAAAAGTATTGCATGAAGAGCTTCAGTTCCAAACAGTCAATGCTGTTGTGCAGGACTATATTACAACTACCATCCCACCCACAAATGAGAATGGGAGGGCTCTTGTTTCTTTAAAAAAAAAATTACTTTATTTGAAACATTAAAATACAAAGTCCCCAAAAAGAAAAAAGAAAAAGAAAAATAAAGCTAGAAAAGACTGCACAAAATGTGCATTAAAAACCAAAACAGACATGTACATAAATCATCCCCCTTATATAGTTCAAAGATACTAACTCTTCCCCCTCCCTCTTGCAAAGCAGGCACACAATTTATGAATCTCTAGAACACTATCCAACCCACTTAGCCTGATATTTATCTACTACATGGAAACATAGTTAGCAGGTAAAACCAACACCTAAATTAAACTTCAAAACCTTCTGTTAATAGTCTATTTATTGTATTTCACTAACAGAAATCCACAACAGCTTCTGGTCTACTATAAGTTACCACAATCATTGCCTCTGGTCCATCCAGGATCAAATATACTTGATTGATTCTTAATGATAAAGCTTTTCCTTAAGATATTAATTGGGATCTTTTCTAACAGTTGGATTTTATTCGCCAAAGTCATAAGCCTCTGTTGTATATTTGTTGTTCAAACAAGTCTCCTATAAATTGTAAGATAACATCTCTTAACATTTGTTTTCTGATTGAGTATAATAATCCATTCCCCAATCTTCCTCAATTTTCTTGAAAAACTCAAGTTTATTACTGGTTAATTCTATCAATTTTGAATCTTTAAATTCCATACCTCTCTTGGAGTCCTCTAACCCAACGGTTACCAACTGGTGGGCCGTGGAAAAATTTAGTGGGCCGCAGAAAAAATGGCCCCTGAAAGCAATTAATCTGGGCTGCGCAGTTCTCGCACCTCCCAGCTCTTCGAGGGACTCCAGAGTCAGGTCCCTGAGATGCACACGCCAATCAGCTCCCACACACGGTGGCTGGCGGCAACAACAGTCCCCTCCCCTGGCGCCTACTATTAGCTCTTCCCATTAGTTCTCTAGTTTTGAATTGCTCCTGTCTCTCTTTCCTTCCCCCTCCCCACACGCCCACATGCAGGCAAATAAGGAAAGGGAGATGGAGCCCTGCACAGCTCTCAGCTCTTCCAATCCTTGCTGCCTCTCCCGACATCGAAGCCTTGGAGATGCAGGCAAAGCCGCCACAGTGGTAGTGCCCTGAGTTGCCTTAGTATGCTCGGTTAGTTAAGAATCGCCCTACCCAGAGAAGGAGGAGGAGCTGGAGAAGGAGGAGGAGGCAGTAGTGGAGAAGTAAGCAACTCAGGGCGCTACTGCTGTGGTGGCTTTGCCTGCATCTCCGAGGCTTCAATGTTGGGAGAGGCAGCGAGGGGTGGAAGAGCCAAGAGTGTGCATGGCTCCCTCTCCCTTTCCTTTGCTGCCAGCACATGGACGTGGGGGAGAGGGGGAAGGAAAGAGAGAGGCGGGAGCAATTCAAAACTAGAGAACTAATGGGGAAAGCTAACAGTGGGAGCTAGGTCTCAGTGAAAGAGTGAGCTTTGTTTCGCCTCCTTTCCTCCCCTGGTATTGTGAGAGATGTTCTCTCTCCCTCTCCCTCTCCCTCTCCCTCTTTGTCTCCCCCCTCCCCCACCTCCAAATAATCACTGGCTGTAGCTGGGTTTGGCAGCAAAGTGCTAAAGCGAGTGAAGTGCCCCCAGGGACATATTTCCTTGCCTGTCTCCAGGTGAGGCTGGAAGAGCCCCCCAGCTTTTCCTTGGCTGCAGATCTGAGCTCTCTCAATCCTCCACCTGGGATCTGAAAGGAGCTCCCACTTTCTCCCCCTCCCTTCCCCCCAATTAATCACTGAGGGCGGCAGTCCTTCTGTAGGCAGATGCCTGCTGAGAAGCCCCTGGAGTGGCGGCTGAGGGGCACTGCCCCCCAAGGAGAGCAAAGCCCCCTTTCTGCCTCTGCTCCTCCCAGCGGCAGTTGCCCCGAGGCCCCTCAGCTCCACTCTTCTGTCTCTTTGGAAGGTGCAGGTGGGGGGGAGGCTTCCAGCCCGGAACGTTTTATTTTGTTATCATTAAGCATTTATGTTTTTGTTATAATTAAATAAATGTGTGTGTGTGTGTGTGTATAAATTTATATTTAATATTTTTTTATATATTAAATATATTAGCTTTTTTTAAAAAAATCATATTAGTGGTCCTCGGGATTTAAAAGTATGAGTTTGGTGGTCCCTGAAATCCAAAAGATTATATTTATATTTCCCAAGTCAACCTCATCTTTCAGGTCTGCCAGTAGCAAGTTACATCCCAATTTGTCTGGGTTTAAATCTGGTTTAATGCTGCTATTTGCATCTGGTTATCGTCTTTAAATTGATTTAAAACTATCGTTACTTTATTAAGCTTTTATCCAAATTTTCAAATTGGGCTTGTAATTTAAAAATATTCTTTTTGCCCAACTTTCCCAATAAATTCTGTTTTGATATACTGCTTGTATTTTTTTACAGTGTTTTGATACATTCCAAAATTCTTCAGTAGTTAAATTTTTACAGCTGGAACTTTTACAGCCAATCATACACAGTTCCTCTCAAAGACAGGAAAAGCACCATAGCAAATTAGCCTCAAATATATTGAGAAGAGTTTTCTCAGCATAAGAAAAGGAGCTTTTAAAAATGTATGAAGTATGAAATCTTTGTCGTGGAAGTTGATACAAATGTAAATCAAAACAGATCTCTTTCACTACCCAGAATTCGCTGTGCCTTCCAGGCCAAGGAGCTGGAAGTGATTTATGACATCTAATAATAAACATAAAATAAAAAACCACTAAGATCCAGCAAGAGGTTAAACTAGATCAGCATTCAGCCAGTGAATTAACATTTCAAAACATGCTGTTAAAACCCAGGAGTGCTTAAAACAACAGGCAGATGGAAAGAAAAGTGGAGACCCAACCCTCTTACCACTCCCACTAAGTATTGCTATTTTCTAGGTCTTCTCAGGTAGGTTCACAGTCATCCAAGGATCGTCTTCAAACACTCTTAGTAGCTCTTGTTCAAATCCAGGAAGCATGCTGCCATAGACTCAGCTTTGTCAGCAAAATGAGCTGTCTGTCAGCAGGGAAGAAAAAATCCCTGCTGAGTCAGGATGCCATTTTGTGGACTCTCCTGCTCTTATTTCTCTTCAAAATATATATCTTTTTCTAGTTGAAAATGCCTTCCTTTGCAGTTCTTTCTAAAGTTCAGATCCACCCAAAGAGCAGGACTGTCTATACTTTGGATTCAAATAATTGCTTTGGAGCAAACTGGAATGTAACTGCAGCTATCTGCAGCTCTTTAAAATAGCTGTATCAGTTCCTTGTTTGCATTGCCAAATGCTCCATTCAAGCACAATTCCTTTTGGAATTGAATTTAAACACTGAGGCTTATTTTAAAAAATCATAAGAAGTAAATGAAGTAAAGAAGTAAAGTACAGATAGGTTTTCCTTATTAATAAATAATTCTCAATAAAAAGACCCCTGCATCAACTCATACTAGCATTTAGAGAATTACACCCCGGGAAAAAGAAAAGGGAGAATAGGAACATGGCAAGGAAGAGACACTTGTTTGTTGGATATTGATTGGTTGCTGTTCATTAGAGGAACATAGGGACAGAAGAATTACTTTTATGACCTGTAGGATACATTTCATTCCAATTTTCAGGCCATCCAACTCCTTGACAAGTCTTGGTGGCTTATAAATACAATTAATGAAAAAAATGCATATAAAAGAGAATACAGAAAAACAGGACTGTCAGCTTTGGAAGCCATATTGAGATCCGATACTCCCACGCTGCCACAATTGATCCTGGGAAAGTGGGAGGGGGGAATTAATTTGAGTATATCTAGTTAGACAAAATAAAATTCTTTTTCTGGTTCAAGATCATGTAGTGTTGTGCATAGTGAAAAGGAAGTCTTACTTTGGGACTGATGGTGATTGGGCCAAGTGATGTGGTGATGGGTATAGGGGATGGATTTGTACTTTTTACTTTTGCAAGGAAGCCCAAAACTTTCAGATTCGGGATTCCACAGATGTACCATTTACTGTCCAAATAAAAGAAACCTTTGAGAGATGTCTGTCTCGGAGTTATTGGTTGGAATGGAGATTTGCTGGAATGTTGACATCCCGAATCTTGGCATGTGCGTAAAAAACATGCACCCCCTCCCCCTCATGAAGGAATTATTAAATCACCTGTCTAAAGGCAAGATCTTTACCAAGCTAGATCTGAGAGAAGCCTACTACTGAGTTCACATAAAGGAGGGCGATCTTGGCAAACAAAGGAATAAATTGTCTATAGAAATTTGTAAAACCCAAGAAGCTCTGAAATTGTTTACATGTTTTTGTGGGTTACCAGTCTAGCACAGACTTCACCTTTCTAGGGTCCACCTCAATCCCCTGGTTAGACATTTGTTAGCCAAACTAGTCCAAAGACTCTTTATGGAATTCGCAGTTTGACAGCTTTGCGTATAACTTGGCGGCTAAATGTTTTTTCAGTACTTGCCTAATTTGACATGTTCTTTGATGGTTTCGCTTAATATAAGAATGTCAACCAAGTAGATAAGGATCCCTTTGTACAGGTGTAGATGTAACACTTCATTGATTAGTTGCATGAATCCAAGGAGCCCTTGGAGTCCGAAAGGCATGACTCGGAACTGGAAACTACCCAGAGGGCAGTTGAAGGCAGTTTTCCATTTGTCTCCCGCCTTTATGCGAACTCGGTAGTAGGCTTCTCTCAGATCTAGCTTGGTAAAGATCTTGTCTTTAGACAGGTGATTTAATAAGTCCTTCATGAGGGGGAGAGGGTACATGTTTTTTACGCACACTCTGTTAACCCCCTTAAAGTCCACACATAAGAATAAACCACCATCTTTCTTTTCTTTAAACAGTACTGGGGCTGCCAAACTAGATTTGGCAGGTTCAGTGAAGCCTCTGTCTAAATTAGTATCAATGTATTTCTTCAACTCAGTCATCTTGGCTGATGTCATGGAATACATCTTTGGTTTTGGCGGTTTTGCCCCGGGTTCCAACTTGATGGCACAATCAGTGGCTCATTGAGGAGGTAAAATGTTGCATTCCTTTTCATTAAAAGCCTTAGCCGAGTCCCTGTATTCTTTAGAGACCTGGGGCTCTCCTGGAAGAGAGTCTGAAGCAGTGGCTGCTGCTTCTGGTTCTGGATCCTTGTTGGGTGGCAGTTTCTTTGTGGGAGGAACGGGGGGCAGTGGGCCAACACCAATTATGATTTTTCAGTGTCCGTCTTCCCATTTGATTTGTAATGGCTCCAAAAATGTCAGAATCTATCATATCGGGACTCAGATAACAGGAACGCCCAGTCCTTTCAGAGAGGTTCCTTTCGTCCCTTCTACCAGGGACGATATTTTCCAAGATTCTAAAGGGCATCTGGATTTAAGAATGGCCAGCAGTCAGAAAGATCAGACTTTGGACACAGAAACTGAAAGGGAGGGCAAGGTAAAAGACCATTCCATGGGATAGGAAACAGAGGTTTTCGACCCCCAAAGTAGGCTAAGTTCCTACGCCCCCATTGACAGATGGCTGAAACTCTTTGCAGACCGTTGGGATTCCTCTACCTCAGATTCCTGGGTTAGGGACACCATTAGATTCGGACTGGCCCTAGAATTCTAATCCACACCTCCAAACTTTTTTATGACATGCACTCTTTCAAGGAACCCTGTTAAAAGGAACCTGATGGAAACAGCTATCAACCACCTATTGGAGATCTGTGCCATCCAACCAGTGGCTCCAGATCAACAAGGGCAAGGGTTTTACTTACTCCTTTTTGTTGTTCCAAAGATTTCGGAGGGGGGTGGAGGGCAATTTTAGATTTAAAAAGACTCAATCATTCTTTGGTGTATCGAAGATTCAAGATGAGCACATTACAATCCATTCTGCTCAGTATTAGACAGGGCGACGTCCTAACTTCCATTGACTTAACAGAGGCATATCTACATATTCCAATTAGACCCTCACACTGCAAATTTCTCAGATTTTGTTACAACAATAGACATTTTGAGTATGTCACCTTACCCTTTGGTTTATCATCAGCTCCAAGGACCTTTACAAAGGTTCTTGCAGCCCAGGCCATCCATCTCAGGGGTACGCCAGTTAGAATGCAGTGCTATTTTGACGACATTCTGCTCTTGTCATCATCAACCCATCAGTCAGAAATAGATACTCAAATTACCTTACAAACCCTTCAACAACACGGTTTCTCCATTAATTGGGCAAAGAGCCTTTTATCCCCATCGACTCGCTTAATTCACCTGGGCACCATTATAGATACAGTGGAAGGGAAGGTTTTCCTCTCCCCAGAGAGGCAGGAGAGCACTAGAAACTTAGCTCAGAAGATCAGAACACTTAGGCGGCTTCTCCTGGCCAACTTGTCTAAATTATTGGGAAAAATGATCTCATGTATCTCTATTATACCCTGGGCCCGATTCTATGCCAGATCCCTACAATGGTACTTACTTCCATACTAATGGTCAGGAAGATGCAACTCTAAGGCCTGCATCATTGTACCATTGAAGGTCCTGATATCCCTGCACTGGTGGACCGTTCCGACCATAAACAAAGGGTGCCCCTTCAAAGAACCCCACAGACTAACCATCACTACAGATGCCAGCCTGTTTGGTGGGGAGCACACTTCCAGTCTGTCACGGCTCAAGGGCATTGGTCAGCAGTAGAACAATTGTACAGCATAAACAGGTTGGAGCTCAGAGCAATCCATCTGGCTCTTCGGAGTTTCATTCCACACATTCGGGCGAAGAACATTCTCATACTGACCAACAACGTCATGACAAAAGTCCATATAAACAGGCAAGGGGGAATCAGAGAGACTGTGCCTTTGAGCAGAAGGGAACTTGCTCTCAATCAAAGCAGAGCATATCTCTGCCTGTCAAACACCCAGGCGGATTGGTTGAGGAGGGCCACAGTAGATCAATCAGAATGGTGCCTGCACCCGAGTCTGTTTCAGGAAGCGGCACAGAGATTCAGTCAACTGGTCATAGATCTATTTGCTTCTCCCCTGAACTCGCACCTCCTGAGGTTCATCTCGAGGTACCCAGCTCAAGGAGTGAAGAACATCAACACACTACGTTGTTCTTGGCCACTGGGACTTCTGTATGCCTTTCCCCCTTTACCAGTGATTCCCAGGGTGATCCAAAAACTTTTTGAAGAAAAAGCGGAATTGTTGGTGGCCCCATACTGGCCCAGGAGGCCATGGTTTGCGGATCTCAGGGATCTGTCATCAGAAGAACCTTGGAGAATTCCGCTGAACAGGGCTTCGCTCACCCAGGGTCCAATTTAACATCCAGACCCTCAATGGCTCCACCTAGCCATATGGAGGTTGAGCGGAGACATCTTGAAAGTGAAAAACTCTTGAACAGAGTGTAATCACCACCATCCAAGCGACTCATCGCCCCTCAACAAACCACTTATACAATGCCACATGGACCATTTTCTATAAATGGTGTGTTAAATCCAACATTGACCCCCATCTCTCCGTCAGTGGCACATGTATTGAAATTCCTTCAAGAGGGACTCTTCAAGGGTCTCTCACTGAACACCTTGAAACGGCAGGTTGCTGCCCTAACTTTGGTCATCACCTGGAGAGGCCTACGATCTATCTCTCACTACCCATGCATACAGAGTTTTATTTGAGGCGCCATGTATTTACATCCTCCGGTGGTGCACCGTTATTCGGCCTGGGATCTTAACAAAGTTCTCACAGCGCTCATGAGGGGCCCCTTTGAACCATTGAAAACTACGAGTCTCCACTTTCTCACATACAAAGTAGCTTTCCTTGTAGCTATAGCATCAGCAAGACATATCTCGGAACTAGCAGCCTTATCAGTCCAACAAGACCTCTGTATTTTTCATTCTGACAGCGTGGTTCTTCATCCAACTCCTACATTTATCCCAAAAATTAATTTGGCTTTCCACAGGACACAAGAACTAGTTCTCCCGAACTTTTGTCCAAAACTGTCTCAGGGACTAGAACATCAATGGCATCGACTAGATGTAAGGCAAGCTCTCCGTACATACTTAAACCGAACGGCTCTTTTCAGGGAAGCGTAGGCTCTTTTCATTTCCTTTCAACCAACCACTCAGGGACACAAGTTTTCCTCCTCGACAATAGGTAGGTGGTTGAGAGCCTCAATTGCTAAGACGTACAAGGCTCAATCGTTACCAGTGCCCAAGGGTGTAACAGCACACTCGACCAGGAGCGCTGTCACTTTAGCGGCGTAGGCCACGCAAGCGCCAATGTTAAAAATATGTCAGGCGGCAACATGGGCCTCCCCATCACCCTTCATTCATCACTATAAAATTGATGTCTTTGCCTTGGCCAAGGCCTCTTTTGGCAGGAGAGTTTTACAACGGGTACATAAGGACCAGGAGGGGACTCCAAACAAGACGGAGACCCTCCCATAGGACAAGCCAAGCCTTGGTATGTCCCACTACTGGATGCTCTGAACAGCTCATGGGAGAAAGGGCATTGGTACTTACCTGATATGCCCGTTCTCTGTCAGCTGTTCAGAGCATCCAGCCCCGCCCAATTTCCATCTGGTGGGGTCCTGTTCCGGCCAACGATTAGACAGATTGAAAGAGACGAGGGTTTCATCACTTCGTCTTCGCAAAAACTGGGGGACGCTAGGGAGGTGTCCCGCGGAGGAGGAGGAGGAGGAGTGTCCTATCAATTTAAGCCCAGCCTATCTAAGCAGAGACTATCTGAGCAGAGACCACTACTGGATGCTCTTCACAGCTCCAGAGAATGGGCATATCAGGTAAGTACCAACACCCTTTTTCTGCCAATGAGAACAATTAATCAATGGAGTAGCTTGCCTCCTGGAGTTGTGGGTGGTCCATCTCTGGAGGTTTTCAAAAATAGACCGGACAACCATTTGACCAGGATTGCATAAGACTTCTACCTTGAGTGAGGCATTGAACTACAAGACCTCTGAAGTCTCTACCAGCCCTATGATTTTATGTTTCATGTTCTAGGCTCCCTGGGATCCCAAAATATGACATAATTTAATCAACGGGAACCATAGCACACCCACTTTGCCAGATGGTATCATCCCTCAAATAAGTAGGCTGTATACTTTGTAGGGTTTTTAAGCAAATAACCAGCACCTTGAAGCACACTGGCAACCAATTCAGCTTGCAAAGCAGAGGAGTCATGTAGGCATGCTGAGGCTAGTCCATTGCTACTTATGCTACTGCAATCTAAACCAATTGGAACTTCTGAGTGGTCTTGAAGGGCAGCCCCATGTACCATGTTGGAATAGTTGAGCTGTAAGGTACAAGGGCCTAAGTGACTTGAATGGGAATTGTAAGTTCAATAGGATTGCTAAATTCTCATGAAAAAAATCCAGGGAACTTAAGTTTAACTTGACTATTTCAGAAAATTGCTAGGTATTCAGATAGATGCCTTAAGAAATTAAGAAATGAATGGTCTACTGTCCTGGATTGTCAGACTGCTGGATGATGCATCTGATCACTGAATCATGGAATCATAGTGTCGGAAAAGTAATCAGTAAATAACTTGATTGATATTATTGTTTATAAGGAAAGAGTAGGAACATCAATAAGAAAATACGAGTGCTAACAACTCTGAATGGGGCGCATCATTAACAGTAGTTTCTAGAGTAGATCTTGGAAAATATAAACATGGAAGAAAAAAAGAAATATGTGGAAGTAAAATAAGTGTAGAAAGAGAAAATATGACTGCTCCAACAAAATGAATTGAAAGCAGACATAAGGAAAGAGGAGGAAGAAGGTGCTTGGTATAAAGTGGAAATAATTATGTTATAAATTTGCCACATTTGTGTGGTAATGCAAGTAAGAAATGGGGAAATTGAAAAATGTTGTAGTGTGTCACAGAAATGTTTGGATTTGAATTATGAGATGTATGAGTATGAATGCTTGTGCAAAGATAAAGTCAAAGAAGCCACTGATGAGAGGAAAACAACAATAAAACGATAATTGCAAAAATGAGAGTGGGAGATATCTCACAGTGTGAATATAGAGAAAAGGTGGCAAATAACATAGTCATAAAGAACAAGGAACAACTAAAGTAGAAAATTCAGAGATCTCAGTGGAAATAAGCAATTCTTTTGGAAATGGGTGAATGATATTGTACAGTAAATACCAAGTGGAGTGAATGGAATTGAAAATAAAAAATGATAACATGATTTGGGATGAAACTGAAGTGAGGAAATGTTGAGAGGGATATTTTAGAGATTTATTATTTTTATTTATTTACTTATTTTTTATATTCCTAAATCACTCATCTCCTCTCAAAGAGGGACTCTTGATATATGTATGGCAGAGAGGGCATGCTGCATACACCTTTAGGGGACATTTATTTATTTTTATTTATTAAATTTATATGCCACTCATATCACACTGAAAAATGAATCTGAAAAGCAACTCTGGCTGACTTACAATTAAACTATTTAATGGATCCCAGAAGGTGGCCTTCTCTGCCATGGCACCTGCCTGATGGAACATTCTCTCCCTGTTAATGTTCGGGAAGTTCTTCAGGACCTGGTTATGTCACCAGGTTTGGGGGTCTCAGATAAGTGGCAATATTTTAACCCCTGTTGTAGTTGATTTGGGGTTGTTATAGTTGCTCCCTCTATTTATGGTTTGTATACTTTGATTTTTAAATATTTTTAATAATGTTTGTCCATATTTTTATAATGATTGTTTTTAATGCTCACTTCTGGTGAGATGGGAGGCACTATAAATTTGATAAATAAATTAAAAAAATTGAAGTCTGGAATGAAAGCCAATGTTATGAATGTTATTGGTGAAAACAAAGTGAGAATGCTGAAAAAATGGCAAGGCTGCATATGAAAAAATGTTAAGAAAGGGATGTGGGTTTGTGTGTGTGAAGGCCACATTTCCATCTGAATAATTTTGTAATTCTGAAAGAGGTGACAATCAGCAAAATTTGGGAAGTACAATGAGGCTTTGTGGAGATCAGGTTTTTTTTTCTTCAGTTGGTCACTGAGAATGAATATAAGAAAATACACTTCTCACATGTTTGTTGATTTAGAGAAAATGTATGATAATTGCATACGTTGAATTAACGGACAATGATTTGTTAATGTGTACAGTTAAACTGGTATATTAGGGAAGTAAAGCATGTCTGAGAATGTGGAATTCTAAATAATGGTTCAGTACTGAGAACGTAGAAGGAAACAAAATGTATATTTATGCTTTATTCCAAAATCTAGGTCCCTGGATATTTGATGGAAAGTTCAACATCATTCAAAGCATGAATAAAATATTTGCATCACACAACATTTTATTTTCTATTTGCTAATTCGGTATATATTTCTGTTCACCTTCAGCACTGAGAAAGGAATAGAAAAAGAATATGGAGTTAGCCACTATTTCTTTAATATACTTATGAATTAATACATGATGAATAGGCATGGTACTATTACAGATGTTAACTGTCATTCTTCCCTGAATAGCAACAGGACATGGAACCTTAAATACTGCACTTAAATATAACTAATATTGTATCCTACCATCTAAATAAAATGCATGCATATAAACTCATATACTGTAAGTATATGTTATGGTACGTTTATGACATATTAATGATTTAGGAATACTGTGAACAGATACAAAAATGTATTTCCTAAGGAAATTTTTCATTCTGTTTTTCATTGCATATTTTCCATTGCATGTAGCAATGATGAAATAATTTTTTGCAATAACAATGTAGGTCTCTAACAATTCTCCAGAGACTTTAAAATATGTGGAATGTTTCCAGAGGTCCCAAAAGTAATTGCTATAAAGGTTAAATTATTGTTCATTTTAATCTAGTCCTGGTGAATCCCCACTGTCTTCTCATGTAAAAATATCAGGAGGTTAATAGATGCATGGTCACAAAAATAATTTTTAAAATGCATTTATTTGTATTTGGAGAAATGAGAAGTTGGGTTAAAAGAAAAGATAACATATAAAAATAGCTAAAACTTTGGGAGGCCTTAAAGTTGTTAAGATGGGAGAAATAGGTAAAAACTGTGGCTATAGAAGTGTATGCAGAAATGATAACTATAGCACTTATATCATAGAAAAAATGTTGTTCTAAATGTTAGAAATGAACAGTTGAATCCTATCCAGAAGAAATCTCTCTCTCTCCCCTGCCTCCTCCCCTCTCTAATTTTGCCACATACTAATTCTCTGTTACTGAAATACTGAAACGGAACTCCCATTTTTTCTGAATGCCTCCTTCTCTCTGAAATGAGAATGAAAGTTGTACAATGTATGAATCTTAAAATTTTAACAAAGAATGTAATTTATGGTGTGCTAAGTTTGAAGATAGGCAGTATTATTTTTCCAGTTTGTAAGTTCATTTTTCAGCTTTTAATGAAATTTAGAAATCAAGTTTTGTATGCATCCAAACTTATGTAAGGTTTATCCTCTGTAATTTATTTATTGAATTTCTGGAATTTTAATGTTTAAACTGGCAGCCTTTGTAGAGATAAATAATTTCTGTACAATAGAGATGGCTTAAATGAATAATCCAAAAAAAGCAGTGAAGTGTGACTAATGAAATTTATTTCTAATTTGAGTTGGAGTCATACAGATTCTTCATATTTGTATGATAAATAAAAGCTATTATGAACAGTTAATTAATATAAACATGAGAGATAATTGGAATTTTGTGAAAGGCCTACAGAAAAGTCTGAGCTATTGAAATGAAGAAACAGAAGGTAGAAATCAGTATTGTAAATCTGTATTTCATATCTAGTACCCAAATGAGGCTTGTACAGTTGTAAAACCCAGTTGTGGTTGACTGATTTTACATTATTATTTTTAGTCAGTGGCAAGTATATTTCAGAGACTAGCAATATCTATTATACAGCCATTCCTTATTTATATCACTTTATAATTTAAACATTCCATTTCGATGTATCAGTTTGTATCTTATGAATCATGTACACATGACTTATTTTTTCAAAGGACTGCATTACTTTTAAATTAAAAATCCTATAAACAGAAAGATTTTCTAAAAGCAAACAGAGTGAACACAAAAACAGGATATTCTTTAATCTGGAGCAACATGCCTAATAACCAAGCTTTTGACAATGGAGGCATTGACAGAAAGGTCTCTTCTGCAGATACTGATAGCAAAACAAATTTGTATTGGGAGAAATATTCTCAGGCCCTAGTTTGTTTAGGCCTATAAATAATAATACAGTGCCTTAAGTTATGAGCAATTGACAAGTGATGTGGTAACTTGTTTCTGGAACTTTACATTTTGCTTTATTGGAACATCTAAACATTTGAAAGGGTATCCTAGGGAGATCATATTAAAATGAGTAAGACAGAATGTAATTGAGGCACAGATAATGTTTGCCAAATACGACTGAGAAGTGGTCACAGGTGATGATGTAATAGGAATGACTGCAAATCCATTCCTTGTCATTGAAACAAGATGATGATTTTTGTGCCAAATCTTTGACAGTCCAACTGTCCTCTCAGACTATGGCCTTACTGTTTAATGAGGATTGAATTCTGTCTTCCTAAACAATTTTCCTTAAATGCAGTTTCCTACTGACAATCTAAATTGGATTTAATTTTAGTTTTAACAACCCATTCTCCAATTTAGATGACTTTAAAAGGTACTGATTGCTTTCTGGTTAGACAGCAAGAAACAATAGGATTAGGTGGTGAAAGTAGCATACCGACTGCTATGATAGTACCCAACTTCAGAGTTTAAAAGATTTTTTTCTAATTCTTTCATGACCTTTCATGAACAACAACCTTGTAGGGCATTATTGTTAATCATGTAGGAATAGTACCTGATAACACACTTTCTACAAGTAGCCCGATGAGGACAGGAATAGTTGTAAAATAATATCTTAAAGCTGAATATCATCAAAAAATCTAAAGATTTAGACATTCAGTAACACTGAATGCTGTAAGAGGCTCAGAAGGAGAAGCCGGTCTTAATTCTTACCCTCCCTTCCAGTTTGTAATGTTGGTCATGTATTAAATTTACAGAAACATGTCCTGATCCAAAGCGTGATTGCACTATTCTTGTAATCCATATGCTTCTGGAACTATGTATCGGTTATCTGAGGGACCTTCTTTTCCTGATTATATCAGCTTATTCTGCCAGAGAAGGCCTGCTAGGGACTAATATTTGGTTGGTCCCAGGTGGTGGGCCTTCACTGCTATGGTACCCACCTTATGGGACATTTCCCTCCCTGAAGTTAGGTTAGCTCCAGCTTGCTCAGAATGACAAAATATTAGGCTGCATTGATACGCCTTTGGTAGTATACTATCCCAATATAGACTAAATACCAAATGCAGTAGGATATAATGTATCTTAAACGGATCAACTGTTCAATGGATTAACTGGCAGTAAAAGAACTTTCTATAGACCATGGCTATTCCACACTTCAACGCCAAGCCTCAGTATCCTGACTTAGTGCATACTTATTGCCTCAGGGCAACAGTTCTTTTAAATCCCAGAAAGTCAATCGATTTTATGGTTCTATGAGGAATTTCATGGTTCTTGGGAGATGTTAAGCTATAAGAAGGCAAACTGGAAAAGAGTCCTATGCTAAATGATTCTACTTCTTCCTTCTTACAGTATACCTGAGCAAGGTGATAATTTTCTCTCACCTGATAAGAGAATGTTGCTAGTGACAGATCTTCCCAAGCTGTGAGCTTGTTACTTCATTATTATGGCCTATAATTATTACTTATTGTTGTTAATATAGAAATTGCCTCTAAATCTCCATATAATTTGCAGAGCATAGTTCAATGCACATAGCCATGAATAAAATATAATACAATTTAATTTAATATAAATGCAAACACAAATAAAAAAACTACATGCTACAAATAAAAAACAATCAAATGGAATGTGTTTAATAAAATACAGCTTAATACCCTGTATAAATAGGGAAACAATCTGGCAATAAGCCAGTAGCAAAGTTGGCACAGGCTAGATATTCTTCATCTTTTATGTTATCTCTGACTGGTGTTTGACAGGTGTCAATGCTATTTGTTCTATCAAGATTATTATATAAAACAACAATACTGTGTTTTTTTGGCAAACCATGTACATTGATTTTTCTATCCAAGATATGCATAGTTTGCCAATGCTGTGTTTTCCTTGGACATTTCTGAGTATAATTGCTTCTTTTACATTTCTCATAGTTATCATGGATCCTAAATATTCCAATTTCATTTTATTGATGATATTTAGACTTTTTGTATCTTTGTCCCTATGCTATGTATCAAAATTGATTGCAGAATCACTTGACTATTTCCAGAAGAATAAAATTATTTCATTTGAGTTAAGATTAAGAAAAAAATAATGATATCACTTTTAATAATGTTTTAATCTATAGGTGTCAAATTTTGCAGAATAACTACTGCAAACTGCAAGCTTACCCAATCAAAGCTGGAATGAAGTTTTGACAGGACTTTCATTTTGCCTTTGCAAGCCTGATCAACTGTAAAAAAAATCCTTCTAATTTAATTTACATGACTTTACAACATCTACAAACACTGTTCTTTCCTAACAGTTTAATATCTGTCTTTTTACTATCTGTGATAATTACTTCTATCATTTTACTGGATGGATTACATAGGATTGTAATACTAATAACGCACTGCATTAATTCTGACGTTTAGAACAATTGATGTTTAAGCAATTAAATAAAAGCAAATTCCAGCTAGCAAGATTAAAAGAAAGCTAATTCATTCTTCAAATCCCAGTTATTATGTAGCTTATTTAAAGTGCTTTTTGAAAATCAAGCAGAAATTATTAAAGTTTCCATGTTTTAAAGGTTTTGCGTAGTTTAAACATTGTTTGGTGATATAATATTACTGAAATAGTTTTATTATGAACTTTCAAATCTCTTTGTAACTATATCAAGGAAGTGTCCCAAACTAAAGACTAGGCTAATATTTTCCACAAATTTTTGGATTAGTTATCTGCCACTCATAAATTTTCTTCTGGAAAAACTCTTGATAATTTGTGAGACTGAATAGTAAACCAACCTTATCTATCAGCTGTCTGTCTGTCTGTCTCACTGATTAATTTATATGACCACCCACCTTATAAGTAGTATCTCTTGGCACCATAAATAAACAAATAAAAACAACACACACATAAAACAGTCATTACAAAAATATTAAAAGTAATTAAAAATTAAATATTATAGAAATTAAAAATATACAAAACCCTGGCAGAAGGGATTCTTGAATATTGTGTTCCCCAGTTGTGATTACCTGTGGTGGAGTGTTGTCTGGATTCCGAAGAGGGAGGGAGTGCATTCCAGAGGAGCAGAAGACAGTACGGTTTAGTTTGTGAGAGAGAAAGGGAGTGATGATGGCTCCTCCCCAGGTAGTTCCTAAAGTATATGTTGATGGTGCAAATAGTCTGCTTTTTGTCTGTAGTTGAGAATAATAAAGGAAAGCGCTTGGAAGAATCTCAAACATGTCTTTTTTGGTTTTTGGAGCCTGACACTACCACATGTAGAATTCCCAGAAAACATGATGAGAACTGTGAGAATTAATAGCACAATCCCACTAATGACTAGCATTTTGGCAGTGAAGAAGGAAAAGAGAACATTTGAGAGAAAAAACAATGTTGAATGGGCAGCATATTGCAAAGGATTCTAAGATGCATCTGCAGTTGATTAACAGCTATACGTATAATCCAATTCAGGAATCTACAAATATCTTCATCAACCTCCAACTCCTGTAGTAGCACATCTTCTAAATGGAAATCTACCACCACCACCTTTTTCTGGGCAGTCTGTTCACTACTTTATATTCTTATTCTCATTCATAATTCTCATTTATGAAGTTCTTTTCTTGTTCAAAGTTAGCTACCAACTGTATTGTGAAGTCTGTGGATGATACAACAGTTGTGGGCCTCATTCGGGATGACAGTGATAGTGCTTACAGGTAGGAGGGAAGAGGTTTGTTGGACTGGTATAATAAGAACAGTTTGGCTCTAAATGTTGAAAAGCAAAAGACATCCTCATCGAATTCAGGAAAGGTAGGGACAGGCATATACCTTTGTGTATTAATTGTTCAAATGTAGAGATGCTTAGTAGTATTAAGTTTCTGGGAGTACAGCCAACAAGTAAGTTACCTTGGTCACTCAACAGTGAAACACTAGTGAAGTAGGCTTAGCAGTGAATGCATTTTCTGTATCATTTGAGAAGAACACATCTTCCTTCCCCTGTCCTCACTACTTTCTGTAGAAGGACAATTGAAAGCATCCTGTCGTATTGTATTACTGCTTGGTTCAGAAGTGTTACTGTTTCAGACAGGAAGACTGTGCAGAAAGTTGTGAAGATGGCGGAAATTCACTTCCTTCTATCTATATAAGTGCTGCTTGACCAAGGTCCATAGAGTTGTCTTGGGACTTTACACATCCTCTGCATGACTGGTTTTCACTGTTGCCTTCTGGAAGAATGTTTCATGGTACCCAAAGCAGAACAATTAGATTCTATAATGGCTTTGTTCTGTACAGAATCAACCTTGTTAACTCTCAAGACTCTTTTCTGCTACCATGTTTCCCTGAAAATAAGACTGACTCTTATATTAATTTTTGCTCCAAAAGACGCATTAGGATTTATTTTCCAGTTAGGTCTTATTTTCTGGGAAAATATGCCACTAAATGCATCTGGATGTCTGATGATCTTAACTGGGGCTTATTTTTGGAGTAGAGTTTATATTACGAGCAACCTGAAAAATCATGCCAGGACTTATTTTCTGGTTGGGTCTTATTTTTGGGGAAACACGTATGTATTCAAAATGATCTGTGACTAATATACACTGCTCAAAGAAATAAAGGGAACACAAAAATAAGACATCCTAGTTCTGAATGAATGAAATATTCTTATTAAATACGTTGTTCATTACATAGTTGAATGTGCTGACAACAAAATCACACAAAAATTATCAATGGAAATCAAATTTAGCAACCCATGGAGGTCTGGATTTGGAGTTACACTCAAAATTAAAGTGGAAAAAAAGCACTACAGGCTGATCCAACTTTGATGTAATGTCCTTAAAATGAGGCTCAGTAGTGTGTGTGGCCTCCATGTGCCTGTATGACCTCCCTACAATGTCTGGGCATGCTCCTGATGAGGTGGTGGATGGTCTCCTGAGAGATCTCCTCCCACACCTGGACTAAAGCATCCCCCAACTCCTGGACAGTCTGTGGTGCAACGTGGCATTGGTGGATGGAGCGAGATATGATGTCCCAGATGTGCTCAATTGGATTCAGGTCTGGGGAACAGGCGGGCCAGTCCATAGCATCAATGCCTTCATCTTGCAGGAACTGCTGACACACTCCAGCCTCATGAGGTCTAGCATTATCTTGCATTAGGAGGAACCCAGGGCCAACCGCACCAGCATATGGTCTCACAAGGGGTCTGAGGATCTCATCTCGGTACCTAATGGCAGTCAGGCTACCTCTGGCGAGCACATGGAGGGCTGTGAGGCCCCCTAAAGAAATGCCACCCCACACCATTACTGACCCACTGCCAAACCGGTCATGCTGGAGGATGTTGCAGGCAGCAGAACATTCTCTATGGTGTCTCCAGACCCTGTCATGTCTGTCACATGTGCTCAGTGTGAACCTGCTTTCATCTGTGAAGAGCACAGGGCGCCAGTGGTGAATTTGCCAATCTTGGTGTTCTCTGGCAAATGCCAAACGTCCTGCACGATGTTGGGCTGTAAGCACAACCCCCACCTGTGGATGTCGGGCCCTCATACCACCCTCATGGAGTCTGTTTCTGACCGTTTGAGCAGCCACATGCACATTTGTGGCCCGCTGGAGGTCATTTTGCAGGGCTCTGGCAGTGCTCCTCCTGTCCCTCCTTGCACAAAGGTGGAGGTAGCGGTCCTGATGCTGGGTTGCTGCCCTCCTACGGCCTCCTCCACGTCTCCTGATGTACTGGCCTGTCTCCTGGTAGCGCCTCCATGCTCTGGACACTACGCTGATAGACACAGCAAACCTTCTTGCCACAGCTCGCATTGATGTGCCATCCTGGATGAGCTGCACTACCTGAGCCACTTGTGTGGGTTGTAGACTCTGTCTCATGCTACCACTAGAGTGAAAGCACCGCCAGCATTCAAAAGTGACCAAACCATCAGCCAGAAAGCATAGGAACTGAGAAGTGGTCTGTGGTCACCACCTGCAGAACCACTCCTTTATTGGGGATGTCTTGCTAACTGCCTCTGCTTTCCACCTGTTGTCTATTCCATTTGCACAACAGCATGTGAAATTGATTGTCAGTCAGTGTTGCTACCTAAGCGGACAGTTTGATTTCACAGAAGTGTGATTGACTTGGAGTTACATTGTGTTGTTTAAGTGTTCCCTTTATTTTTTTGAGCAGTGTAGGTTTTGGTTACTTTTTATATAACATGGCATTGTTGGCCCTGCTGCTATTATTATATCAGTATTGTTATCCTTAGGATGGTATCTTAGTTTAGTTTAGCTTAGTTTAGTTTAGGTTAGTTTTGCTTAGTTTTGCTTATCTCTTACCTTCTCATCCCCTATAACTCTTTGAAAAATCTCAGGATTTCTACCATTATTATTTTTTTTGCAAACTAAGGATGATGATTTCTTTCCCATCATTCCAAATTTTATTAACATTAGCACTATTGCATTTATATTTTGTGGCATACTAAATTGCCTTTTACGATATTGTTCAGATTTATTTTCTTTTTTCTCTCTTTTAAGATGGGTATGGAAAATATTAAAATTTAGTATGCATTAGACAAAATAATATTGTCTAATCCAATTAAATCATTTCTAACATTGCATTTCTAACATTTCCCAATTTAACATGCTGTCCTTTAAGGCTGAAATTATTCTCTGTCTTTTAGTAAACAGCATCAAGAGAAAGAGATTTTTAAAAAAGCATTGTTCTTTTATTCGGCTTTGGATGACTTAGACTTTGCATTTGGTTTATTGTGCTTCATTGGTTAGGTGAGCAAGTTCATGCTCACCTAACCAATGGAGGCATCATAATCAGTGAATCTGATCATAATCCTTTCTAATATGACTCTGGTCTGATTCATAATTGCTATTAAAAAAGCAGGTTCTCCCACTTGATTTTCCCCCCAAAGAAAAGCAGTGTGCATTCAACTCTAGTCTTACTCTATCTCCCAGCCTTTGGATTCAGTGACCCATTACTTTCCTTTCCCCTTACAGGCACATAAGAGCTCTATTCTGCAAGTTACAACCATGGTCTCAGCCGTTGTGAAAAGTGCCTGGATCCAAAAAGGCTGCCATGTACTTGTTTCAATATCACAGCTAGCAGAAGCTTTTTAACAGAAAAAGAAGGAAAGGCGCCTTCACACCAGGTGGCTTCCCTCATAACAACTGTTCATATTTTTTTTTGCAAATAGACAAATCATATACCATGCACTAAAAATGTGGAAGAGGGCAGCAGAACACTAGCAGCTTGTTTTCTTTGAGTGTATATGTATGGAAAAGAATAGTGGATCTTCTTTGTTAGTCCATGTATGTTGGCATTTCAAAGTGCTGTTTCAGTCCTGTTTTTTAACTCATGTGTTGGCATTCCTGGGGGAAAATATTGGTCTATGGCATTCACTGACCTTAATATTTCAAGCCAAAAGTGAACTCAACAGATATTTAGCTTTAGATTGAAGAATTTTCCCCCAAAGCTACTGTAAGGTGTGTGTGTGTGTGTGTGTGTGTGTGTGTGTGTGTGTGTGTGTGTGTGTAAAGTGCAAAGTGCAAAGTGCATTTGCTGTCCTTCCCAAAACAACATTAATTCGATGACTTAAAAGAGGATACTATTCTGGGCACTGATAATTACATCTATTTATTAAATGTCGATGAGTTGGCTTCATTATCTTTGCTTTTGAAAATAATTAAAAAAATTATTGCAGTGTTTTTCTACATTTGAATGTTGAGCCATAATAAAATGTTCTTCTATTGTGCAGTTTCAGTTTTTTCTAGAATCTGATGGCAATAACTGTCACAGAAACAAATTTAGGAGCACTCAAAATGCTATATTAATATTTTCCCCCTGCAAAATATCATACTAAATTCACATTGTAGTCTGCTTTTACTTGTACTGTAAGATATGAGTGGCAACAAGTTTAACAGGGAGCTGGGGAATCTGCAGAGTGTAGTAACTATGCTGCTGCAATCAAATCTCCACCTATTACTTTGATGGCTGGCATGCTCGTCATCTTTTTTTTTTTTTGCCTACATTTTGTGGACACCACTGACAGGAATACAGAAAGAGTAGAGTACCAATAGAAAGAGTTTAAATAAAAAAAGCCTCAACAATAAACAAAGTCGGTGAAATTCTGCTAGGCCCCTACATGTCATTATATCAGTCACTGAAATTATTTTAATATTTTCCTTAATCTCCATTCTTTAATTTTAGTTTAGTTTATTGTCATTGCACCTCGTACAACGAAATTAAATGCAATCTTCAGTGTACACTATAACTATAAAAATAAAACACAAATACACATCCTTTGCATTCTATACAATTGAATTGAAAACCCCTGATATTGCATTAATATTGCACTATACAATAGAATTCAATATAGTTGAATATAGAACTATGTATGGGATAGAAGCAGTTTTTCTGCCTATTTGTCCTTGTTTTATTATCCTGTACCATCTGCCAGATGGTAATAGTTCAAAAAATGGGTGCCCAGGATAAGATGGATCTTTAAGAATGTTTTGAACTTTCTTAAGGCAGCGGGAGCTATAAAGCTCTTCCAAAGAGGGTAGAGGGAAACCAGTGATAATCTGGACAATGATGTTAACCCCCTGGAGTGCTGTCCTATCTGCCACTTTCTAGTTGGCAAACCATACGCAGTAAGTTAAAATACTCTCTATATGCAAATAATCAAATGATTTTGAATAAAGGAAATTTGTATGTTTGGATGACTTGGAAACCATTGCTTAATATATTAAACCTGAAAATTTATACAGGATGAAATTAATCTCTGGATGATTACATAAGAATGCTGAATACCTTAACATACCACTGGTATTAGTTTTCGTTGCTTTAGATTTTTTATTTTTTTACGTTAATTAGATTGACTAATTGCATATTGTACTAAACCATACATGTTTGTCTTTTTTCATTTTTTGATTTTTATGTTGTGTGAATTCAACCTGTGTTGTTTGGAAATTAGAGTTTATTGTATGATCATAACAGCTGATTATGACCTATTCAACAAATCAATGCACTAGTTCTTAACCGCAATAAAGTCTTTCAATTCATATCAATATACCTAGCTAAATAGATTTTGCATGATGTTTGCATAGTTACTTCCCCGTGGGAGAAGATTTCGAAGTATTTCCAGTAGGACTACCAAATTCTGGAACAGCTTTCTTCCCTATCCATCCGTCTGGTAAACTCACAAGATTCGTTTTTCTCACCATGTATATGTATACATCCAAACTAGACCGTGTTGTTTCTCCGTGTCATTGTTCTGACCTAGGCTTCCCCAAAAAGCACTAAGCAGACTTTTTGTCCCAGCAAAACTCCCTTTTATTAAACGAAGGGGAATTTCTTCCATTCACATTCAGCCAAAGGCTTGGCAAACAGTCTTTCAAAGATCTAATTAGGAGCACAGACCTTATCTAACCTGGAGAGCTGCCAAGTAAATATTTTCAAATGCAGTGCCTACAAGGAAAGGCTTGGCACAGAGTCTCTGAGATGCACAGACTCATTTTCACATTGCTGCAACAAACAAATTGTTTCCTGCAAAAGCCCCCTCCCCTTTTTCTTCTCTTTTAATACCAATATGGGAGGAACCATTCACCGTTCACCTGGCCTTACTCCCATCTCGACCCTTAGTTCGTAATTTTTCTTTGCATTTGGTAGCTCTGCACATGCGTAGGCTGGGAATCGGCTCCAGCTGCTTCTCTGCCTCCCTGCAGTTCGACTCTGAAGGAAGCTGATAACTGCCAGTCTGCCTTGGCCCCATCTCTGCCTCTGACGCAGAGCCCTCATCCGAGCCCTTCCTCAGCCTCCAGCACTGGACCATGTTCCTCCCCAACCTCACTGTCTGACTCTGCTGCCAGCTCCATTAGCCGCCGGTGGGCCACAACAGTCATATACGCCCCAATAGGAAGACCTAGCATGTTTTCTAGGCATAAAATGAAATTAAGCCCCTCCCCAAAAAATTTAGGCCTAGTTTAAAACATACGAAATTGGGCAGGAAGGCAGGGGGGAACTTGCCATTAGGAGTGCCCCGCGGGCAGCTACACCTCACCATCAGCTGCTCCTAACACCATGGTGGAGCAAGGAGGGCTCCCTTATCCCTCCCTTACCAGGGTCAGCAGGCGGGCGGCGTTGGCATGGATGTCTGGCAGCGTTTCAGCTGCTTCTCAGGCCTCTGTAGCTTCCACAGTTCCCACCGGTGCTGGCGCATCTCTTTCCAGCGCCGTCTCCAACAACAGCATCTGAGTCGCTCCCACTTTTCCCCCGTCCCCGTAACAACAGGAAAAAAATTTTTTGAGGTACCTGGGAGCACCGCGCACTGTGTTTTGGTTTAATCCCAAGCGGCTGGGTGGGTGTGAGAAGAGCTGAGTGAGCGTCTCTGCTGCTGCTGCCCTTGGTGCTCCAGCCTCGGGCTCTGCAAGTTTCCAAAAGTCCCGGTGCGCAGCCCGTTCCTGCATTCCAAGCGCCCAGGCTGAGCTGCAGCTGTCCTTTTCTCGCCAGCGCCGTCTCCAATAACATCGGCGGCAGCGGCAGGAACCATGGAAGCGTTTTAGCTGCTTCTCGGGTGGGGGAGCTGCCTCCGTAACTTCCACGGTTCCTGCCGCTGTTGCCGCTATTATTGGAGATGGCGCTGGCGAGAAAAGGACAGCTGCAGCTCGGCCTGGGCGCTTGGAATGCAGGAACGGGCTGCGCACCAGGACTTTTGCAAACTTGCAGAGCCCAAGGCTGGAGCACCAAGGGTAGCAGCAGCAGAGACGCTCGCTCGGCTCTTCTCATGCCCACCCAGCCGCTTGGGATTAAACCAAAACGCAGCACGTGGCGCTCCCAGGTACCTCAAAATGTTTTTATCCTATTGTTACGGGGACGGGGGAAAAGCAGGAGTGACTCAGACACTTTTGTTGGAGATGGCGCTGATGCGCGGGGGAGGGAGAAATTAATTCACCCCTGAAAAGACATCCTAGCCATTTTTTCGGGGCTCAAAAAAAAAATAAGGCCCAGCCTTATTTTGTGAGAAACACGGTAATATATGTGATTATATGCATAATTATGTATGTATGTATTTATTTTGTCGTGTTTATGTAGTGTATATTGGACGTGGTGACTCTTTGACAGCTGTATGCAATGAAATTTCATTTTAATGTATGCCAATTAGTATACATTCAAAGTGACAATAAAGTTATTATACTATTCCATACCAGGAAAATCTATTGACTAACCTGTGTGTGATGACATCCTAATAGAGTGATTGATGGTAAGGCATGCTAGGAGAAAGCAAGCTAAATAAAAATGGAGATATGCAAGAAAGATCTTTGAATCTTTAGGTTCTTCACAAATGTATTTGATGGCTCCAGATTATAAATGACTGCTTAAATTGCTAGCTTTACAACAGGGTCCAAGGCATGCTAATGGTGAATTCTGGGAATGGTATGCTTAATACATTTGGAGCATAGGGAAGTACACAATCTGATGCCTTTGTTATAGAGAATGTTATAGTTCGTAAATCAAATAGCAACCTGTTTTCCATAATTTTGAAGAATTAACCCAACTCTGAATTTTCATCATTAGATAAGAGTTGAAAACTGTATTCATATTTTAATGAGTACCTTGATAAGAAGTGCAACTAGAGACATCTAGTGGTTTGAGCATAACTTGTATTTAATTTAATTTTTTACTTTAAAATAAACCCATTTGTTCCTGTTTTAATGAAAAGCATAAAGAACTATGTTGTAATGTGAATGGGACATCCATAGCATTGAATTATTGATTCAGAAATTTATTTTGTTATGAAAAAAACAATGTGTGGTATTTGTATTATTTCAGTCTTTTATGACAGAAACCAGACAACTTTAGCTAAGTGGGATCAAACATATTTACCTATTGGACAGAACACTGTCAGAGAATTTAATGTGTAGACAAAATTGAGTAACTGAAAAAAGACCCTGAAAGAAGGCAGTGGCAAACCATTTATTATGGACCAAGATTAAGAATATTTACGGCTTTAAACATAATTTACCGGGCCAGAAAATTTTTATGTGAATTCAATTTATAGCAGATAGAGACCTCAAAACCACTTATTCATTTGTAAGATTTTAAGAGTACCTTCTAAGACTGTTGGGTCCACAGGATAGGATGTATGTTTTCTTTAGCTACTGCACAAAAGATGTAGGATCTAACTGACAAATGAATAAACAAAACAACTCTCTTTCATCCACTTCAAATAAACTAGTACCTGATAAGATAATAGGTTAGATCAGGGGTGGGCAAACTTTTTGGCCCCGGGGGCCTCATTGACTTTTAAAATTTGACAGACGGGCCACCACCTGGTGTCGAAATGCCTGTCATTACAAGTCAAAATCAAATGAATGCAATCATTCAATCATTCACATCAAACCTTAATTCTGTACCAATCTTCGGTGGGCGGATTAAAAAGACCAACGGGCGGATGTGGCCCGCGGCCGTAGTTTGCCCACCCCTGGGTTAGATGAACCTAGTACATTGAAACGTCCTCAAAACTTGTAGAGAAACATCATATTACTCTGGACCTGTGATACCTATCCTATGCTGAAGAGCTTTCCTACATGTTCACAACTGGCTTAATAAGCACCCTCATTTTTAACTGTATAGGTGCTTTCATAGAATGAAACATATTCTGCCTTGTTTGGCCCAAAATATATCTAATTATTAAGACTTGGAGTTTTATTCACATTACTCCTATGTTTTACTGAATCCATTGGTTTGCAGCTAATTTCTGAACTCATTGTAAAGTACTTATGTTGACTTATGTCAGCTGATCAAGTTACATAAATTAGTTGCAAATTACATAATTACAAATTAATAAGAGTTAGAAGGGATCTTTGAGATCTTCTAATCCAACCCCCTGCTCAAGCAGGAGACCCTACACTATTCTGGACAAATGGCTATCCGTCTCTTCTTAAATCCCCAGTGATGGAGCACCCATAGCAATGCTTCCTCTCACTATATTGGGACTGTATGTCTGCACACATTATGAAACACTTGTTTCAGCAAGGAAGCTATTAAAATCAAACGTCTACTTTGCTGATCAGTAAATGGTAAAAGTGGTGAAGACGTGAGTGTATATAGTTCTGGAATAAATACCTCTATGCCTTATTTAGTCTCTATCTATTATTCCTCAATCTATTTTAGCAAAGCTCTTGTAGCAGTTTTGGTGGCATTTTGTTTTTCTATGCCAGTAAAAAAATGACAAAGTTTTTAATTCTGGTTGAATATATCAGTAATTCCACTGATAAAGTAGTACTAAAGTAAGAATTATAAACAAATTGCTTGTCTTACTTCCTGATTAGAATTTAATGTTGTGGGCTTTTTTTCAACATTTTACATTTTTTCCACATTTATTTTAAATTCCAAAAGGAAAAAAAACTAAAAATTCTGGAAAGTTTCCATTTAAAGTCAACTCAAAGATTACAGTTTTTACTAGGAAGATATTCAAAATGAACTGTTCATAGTCTCACCCCATATAACCTCTGCAATATTTGAAAGTAATTGCCACATAGTTCATAATGTGTGGGAAATCCTATCTCAGAACCAAAAGGTGTGTTATAAAACAAATGAAATTGAAATAATGTAGTGAAGTGAAAGTCTGTTTTTGAATCAGAATGTTTTCCAGAAAAAACTTGGAAACCTTTAATTGTTTTCAGAATGTAATAAAACATTTTAAAAACAAATATATACAGGCATATGTAAAGCTGTCAAGGAAATAAAACAACCAGAATATGGTAAAAAAAAATTGTATCTGATGAAATTGAAAATCACTGTTGTGTTAGCATAGTATACTTCATGTTAGTCACACAGTCTCTAAATTTGCATCTGAATAAATTTAAGTAGGTGTTAAACATTAGTTAAAAAGAACAAATTGTCCCACCGTACAAAGGTTTCATTACTAGCTATTAGCTGTTTCTTCTAGGTAGGCTTAAGGATGCACCTATGGAATTTAGGAAATCCCATCAACATTTATTTCATATCTTCTTATGCTAGCATACTTTTGTTTAATTTTACTCTGTGACAACTTGTCATTGTTTAATAGTGTATTTACATTTGTTATCATTATGTTTTGATATCATACCCAAAAATGCAAATCTTTTTGCATAATGTTTTCTTTTTGTACTGAGTGTGAAACATGGCATTTACAGTGTTACATCCATCTAAATTGTGAAAAAAACTCTCTCCTGAGGAAGATGCTGGAAACCGTTAAGAGACTATAAGATGTTATTGCTGCCTACTTTTTACATAGGAAAAATTGCTTTACATATGTCAGATTTCACCCACCAGGAATACTAGAACCAGTTAGACAAGTTTACAAACATTTGAGAACATCTGATGAGTAATCTTTGCTGGAAAAAAATAGGAAGCTTTACTGAAAAAAAAGTTAAGAAGCTATTAGAAAAGAGTTCTAATGGCTGTTGGGTTTAAAGAGTAATCTTGAGTTATGTATGTGCATATGTATGTCTTTATTCCTGTTCACCATCCAGAGTTTCTCCTGGTAGTTAGGTAGCCACGTACATTTGTTTAAGAAAGAAAGACTATTTTAGCCATTCTGTGCTTTCATTTTTTCACCCTATGAAGCCCGTCTTCCACTTTATTTATTTTTTTAATTAATGACATTAAATGGCTGCTTAATTCACTCATGGTAACTCCAGGTGACTTACAGGAATAAAACGCCAAATACAAAACCCAATACACTCTCATTCCACTGGCAACAACATTCAAATAAATCACTTGATGGGCTCCATATCAACCTGGAATTCTCAGGCCACTGACAAAACCATGTCTTCAGGACATCTCAGGAGAATATCAAGGTGGAGCCAGACTTATCTTCACAGGGATGATGTTTTGCAAGGAGCAAACCACAACAAAAAAAGGCCCTTCTTCTTGGTCCCACTAGGTGGATCTCTTTGATAGAGGGGACCATAATCTGGTGGGATCGATAGATGTAATTTGGAAAATACAGTTCTGCAAATAACCTTATCTCAAGCTAAGTGGAGGTTTATAGGTGTTAACAGGCATCTTGAATTTTGGACCTGGAAGCAAATCAGCAACCAATGCAGCTCCTGCAAGGGAGGTGACGTGTGCCAATCTAGACTCGCACAGAATCATGCGGGCCATCACATTTTGAACCAATTGAAGCTTCTGTTTACTTTTCAATGGCAGCACCATGTACAGAACATTACAGTAGTCAAGATGGGAGGTAACTAGAGCATGGGTAATTCTGAGGAAGGCTTGTTGGTCCAGAAAGGGCAATCTCAAACTGTCTACTGTGGACCTCACCCATTCTTAAGAGGTCCTTAAAGGGGGCGTGCATAAGCGCACCAGTGTGCCTACCCTCCCTGTCTTACTGTCTCCATTTATGTGTATTTACTTCCTTTGTTCTTGTTTATGTTCATACTTATACTTGTTATCTTGTGCATGTTTGATAAACAAAAAAAAGAAAAATTCTTAAATTTCAGCATGTTGATTGCATCAATTAGAGGTGCTATTTAAATTTTTGAGTTTAATTCTACAGACATGATATTCTTCCAATTAAAATTGGAATTCCGATTTTTTGGAAATCGCCCACTTCCCCTTTCCCCCCTTCTTCTCCTCCTTCCCCTCCCTCGGAGGCCCCTGAGTCAGGAGTTGCTACCGCCGGCGCGGCTCCAGTCCCGCGTTGCCTCGGGAAGGAAAGGCAAAAGAAGAGCCGCGGCGGCACTTTGCAACAGCAGCAGCGGCACCGGAGGCTCAGGTGCAGCAGCTCCCGGTTTTGCCTTTCCTTCCCAAGGCAACCCGGGACTGGAGTCACGCGAGCCGCGCCGGCGGTAGCAACTCCTGACAGCCCCAGCCGGACACCTGTGCGGAGCCTGGGCAGTGCGAGCGGAGGCCACTGAGCAGCAGCAAAGGGAGCTGGGCAGCCACGGACCATCCGTCTCTCCGTGCAACACGCCACCGCCCAGCCCTGGCGAGGAAAGCAGCAGGCGCTCCCGGGCGGCGGCCTCAGCCCCACCCACAGGAAGCGGCTGCCCAGCCCGATTTTTTTCAGAGGGGAATATCATGCCTGATTCTAGTTGATGAAATTAATATGTGTTAAGAATCTTTTAAGTTTTTTCCCCCTAGCTTTTGACTGGCTTTTGTTACCTTCTCTAGAGAAATTATTATCCAGGAAGATGGTAGAATAGGCTGGAGTATTTGGAACTTCTTAATCTGCAGAACCATAGCCCTTCAGCTAGGGCTATTCCCCTTCCACAGTCATAGTTTTGCTTGGGGAAAAAAAGCACAGTTTTTAAATTGTACTAACTTAAGCCACTTGATGGCAGTCCTCTGTTGCTTTCAATGATTTTCTCTTAATAAAATTATCTAGCTTGGGATTGATGCTTTAGTTAGTGCTTTTTACATATGTTTTTAAAATATGAAGTTCCTTTACTAAAACACACAATAAAACTCATGTATTCTTATAAATCATTTAATTCAATCCAGAAATACTTTAGTATTTTTGTTGTGGAAAAGTGTAGCATCCTTTTCAGAAGGCAAAACACCAGGATACTTGTGATTTGATGCACATTAGTTTTAAGCATATAAACTTTTAATAACACTTGTTTATATACAGATTTATACAGCAAGAATTTTCTAACATTATGAAACATGTTTTGAGTGTTTTGATCCTGCAGCAAGTTTGGATATTTTTCCAGGCAATTAATATTTGATATAATAGTAACAGTGCCCTGTGTTATACAACGGACCGGTGGTTGGGGACCCCTGTTATACATATAAATTAATATATGTTGAAAGTAATTGTTCCTAGAAACATACTGAAACAATTTCTCTTTTGATTTATGTCTTTCATGTACTTAGTATTTTCAAGAATTAACACTTTCAATCTTTCAATGGCTACATGTGTTGCCTGTATGTAGCACTTATAATTGTGCATCCAGGCACAATTCAACTAAGAAGTGCTATAAAACACTTCATCATAAAAGAAACAAGAGGCAGACAATGAGAAAGGAAAAGTATATAGAAAATGCTAAATGATATTGAACAATAGAGAAGACTTAATATAAAAGGAAGATTTAATTCAGGTGGGAAAAAGAATTCTAACATTGGAAGGATATGACTTACAAATAGGGTGGCATACCTTTTTGTGGAACCCGAGTAGTAAAAGTCACTCATACTTCCAGAGACATACTCTACGCAAATTTTTGATAAAAACCTGGTCTGATATTAGGAAAAATCATTATATTAAAGTTCCGTTATGGTTGTCAACAATGGAGGCAATGTTCTACCCTAATATAATGGACATCAGTAAAAAGCTTAAATATTACCAAATTTTAGACAAAGAAGGACCCAAGAGTTAGAAAACAAAAAAATAATGATTGATCGTTGGTCCTATTTCCAAATAGCAATAAGATATGAGAAAGATTTAAAAGAATTTGGAATAGAATCAAAAAGTAGTAAATTTGATAAAATACTTTTGGGCCCAGACAAAAATATGATATCTAAATTATATAATTATCTATTGGAATATGAATTAGCAGAGGAAATTGTGAAAGGACCAATGATAGTGTGGGCAAGAAATTTCGGCCATAATATAGACTTAGAAGACTGGGAAGAAATCTGGCAGAGAAATCTTACAATAACTAAATCTGTGTCTTATAAAGATAACTTATATAAAATGATATATAGATGGCATCTAGCACCCTCCAGATTAGCAAAAATATATCCAACATCCAATCCAAGTTGTTGGAAATGCAAAGGGAACCATGGTACCTACTTCCATCTCTGGTGGACATACCCAGTGGTCAAAATTTTTTGGATTAGAATAAACTTGGTTAGAAGAAATTGTCCAGGGTGGATTGGAGTGGGAACCTAGATTGTATCTTCTGGGTATGATTAGGGAAGGTTATCCCTCCAAAGTAAAATATTTGATTATCCATATCCTAACAGCGGCACGTATCTCACTGGCTCAATTTTGGAAATCGCCTAATATACCACCAATACAATTTATTATTCAAAAAATTTGTGAATGTGCAGAAATGGAAAAACTCACACTAAAATTAAAAGGAAAAGAGGAGGAGGAATTTTACTCGACCTGGAATAAGTGGTATGATTGGTTAGAACATAAAAAAAATGAAAAGGGGAATCGGGGGGAGAAATAAACTTATGAAACAGATTACGATACATACAATAACAAACAGGAATCATTAATGTCAGTCTTAGACTCTCTCGTACTTTAAACAATCAATAGAAGGAATTCATTGGTAAAAATAAATAAGTATAATCCAACAACAAATATTAACAACAGAACATTATGTTTGATAGAACATAAATAACAGAGAACCCATAGGAAGTAAGAAATAACTGCCACATAATATAATTTAGGAAATATTTAACTCACTGTCAAATGTATTAAAGGAAAGTTTAATTAGTTTTACCACAGAGATTATGGTAACATTTGTCTGTATGAATCTTTGTTTTTTGAGTCTGTATATTTGTATATTTTAATTTTTTGTATTCAATAAAGTTGATAAAAAAATTTTTTTAAAAGAAACAAGAGGCAGACAATTAGAAAGGAAAAGTATATAGGAAATGCTAAATGATATTGAACAATAGAGAAGACTTAATATAAAAGGAAGATTTAATTCATGTAGGAAAATGTATGTAACCAGAATCATTAGTATTGTATTGTATCATGGCCACCTGTTTTATAGGAAATGTGATCAATTCTAAGAGCTAACAATAAGCCAGATATTTTCTGATCAGTTAGCCACTCAATTTCTTGGGATTTAGTCTGAGTTTGTGTCATCCTATCTGGGCACTTACAACCTCCCACATGTAGTGGAGATTCTCATTACAAACCAATGAATATTCCTTCCAGTGTTTCCTTGTAGATATTAAAATAATTGTGGTAATGGAGGAGAAGAGGAGATTGCACTGGACATCCCACACTTGAGTAATCAAGAATTTAGTCACTCAATTTGCATGATCACTGCCTGGAACCACCCACTCAGTAAGGACACAAAAGCACTACAAAATGGAGTCCCATCCTAACCTTTAAAGGTAGCTCAGAAAGATACCAGGATTGGTGTTATCAAACACACTGAGAGGTCTAAAAGAACAAGGAGAGCTGTACTAACTTCCATCCAGAGGTGTATGAGAATCATCTCATACCCAGTAAAGAAATTCAAGTGGAAGGGATCATGACAATGGGCTTCATTCCAAATAGCCAGAATTTTATTTATGTGATTTCATTTATTTAGGCATTTATCTCATATAATAACTCTGGGCAGCATACAAAGTAATAAATTAACTAGCCATTAACTAATTTAAATTAGAATGAAAATATTTTTTTTAAAAAAAACCAAAATGCCAGGAAAACATACATAGGGTACATTCCATGAACTGTCATATAACCATCTAATAGCCTCCATTCTACCACGGGATCCCCAAGCTAGTTGACAAAACAATTGCTTTAAGGACCTTCTTGAAGATCAACAAGGCTTGGGCCAACCTCACCTTGGGGTAGTGATGTTCTATGAATGGGGGCTATGACGAAAGGCTAGGTCCTGTCTGATTACATCCCCATGCCAATTGGACCAGTAACATAAATCTCCTGCTGGACTTGACGGGACAGGTAGATATAACTGGGAAGAGGTGGTCCTTCAAATAGCCTGGTCCTATGCCATGTAGGGCTTAAGGGTTATGACCAATACCTTGAATTAGAACCAAAAACCAATTGGAAACCAGTGCATCTTGCACAGCAGAGATGTAACGTGTGCAGATCATGGAGAACAGTTGACTGTTCATACCGCAGGCAGAATTACAACCTTTTGCCATTGTGTTCTAAGCCAGGGAAATAAGGAACTAGATGGAAATTGCCTAGTATAGCTGGATTGAGAACTAGATGTTTTAGGAGGGCCATACTACCTTCTCCTTCAGGAAAGAGAGCAAGGATCTACCATTAATGAAGCATTAATTACTAGTCCCTGCCCTCCATAAATTTCTACAGCCTAAATAAGCCAAGTATTGAGACCTGCAGGTTGCACATCAGTGGTGGCTATAAGGCTGAAATAGAAAGAAGATATATAGGCATCTACCATCTGAACCTGATTCATTTGTTCTAAGGTAAAGACTAGAGCAAAAACAAAACTAACCTGTATGTCTGAAATCACAGTTTTCTTGTGTTCCAAAAAAATATTTGTTCCCGGTACCAAATATTTACTAACTCTAGTTATACCATTCTTTCATTTTGAGGTTTATCCCTTCCATAGCACTTCTCCCCCTCACAGTCATATATGCTCAGATTCTGTCCTTACTATTTCTATCATTTACTTTGTTCCTATTTCTTTCCATAGTCCTGGTTCAGTTCCTTATTTAACCTGTCACACATTAATGCAGCTTTCTGAACCCACCCATTTTGAACCATCACTTCTAGCTTTTAACTTGAATGAACCCAGATCTTGATATTACCAATTTATTTTAGAAAAGAGCAATGCTTTAGACATCTCATCTGGGACATTCCAATTATTTTACTTTTATTTTATTTTATCAGCCTGTTAGTGTGAAAAAGTACTCTTGGTTTTCTGAGAGATGCACCCTATCCTGCATTCCCACAAATCCCCCAAAACAAACACAGAACAATCTTTCCCCCTGTGCTATATATGAAGGAAAGTGGTTATACAGGCACAGAGGAAAATTGTTTCGTTCTGCTCATAAATAACAAATGCAATAATTTTAAGACTCCTCATTGGAAGATCAAGGAAGCTTCTAGCTTCTTTTTTTCTTGTAGCAATAGGCAATATCTTAAAATCTATTGACTCATTGCCTTTTGCCCCTCTAAGAGGCTATGCAGCCATTAACCCATAGAATGGGTCGCCCATCTTAAGTTACAAAATAGGATAGGATTAGTGCAAAAAAAGAAAGTACTATCTGAAAGTATTTAGAGAGAGCAGTTCTTGCTCTCTACTTCATATTTTCATTGTGTTGTTCATTTATGAGAAGGCAAGGACACAAAAGGTGAACTGACTGTGTTTATTTTGATCAGCGTAGACTCTGACCTAGAATGAAAAGGAACTTAATATGTTTGTTGTAAGTAACATATCATCATTCCACAAAACATGGGTAGGCTAAATTTTGTATAAATACTGTCTTTTTTTCACCCACTGCAAATCTGTTGTCTCCATGGTTAGACTGGAAACCAGCCACTGTAGAATTCCTGTTGTTAGTGTTTAGTTCTTTTTACGCTGGAGTTATAGGTAGAGCAAAAAAACCCAATAACCTCAAAGGAACCAGCAACATGCGATTGATGCCACAATATGTATTCTTGAGTGATTTTTCTCTGTCCATCTGACCCACCTACAACCTTACATCAAAAGCAGAGAAAGAATAGAAAGAACCAATTGTTATTTACATTGTAAAGGTATAACAATAAACTGATTATATTGGGAAGCTTTTTATCTATCAATAATCAGTCATTTTTATAACCAAGAATTACCTTTTAAGACCTGTTTCATAGCAAACAATATTACTGCCCTAGAGCAAGTTGTGATCCCCCCCCCGCAGTGGATGCACTTCCACATTCCATCTTTCCATTGCTGCTGAAATCAGTCCGGTCCTTTGTATTTGGCAGCTATTGATTTACTCTAACTCACCTACAGTGTGTATGAAGCTGTACTAAAGGTTATATTTCTATCTGAAATAGCAATAACACTTATATACTGCTTTATAGTGCTTTACAGCCCTCTCAAACCGGTTTACAGAGTCAGCCTATTATCCCCAACAATTTGGGTCCTCATTTTACCCACCTCGGAAGGATGGAAGGCTGAGTCAACTTCGAGCCCGGTGGGATTCAATTTGTCAAATTGCAATGGGAGTAGCTTGCAGTACTGCACTCTAACTACTGCACCACCAAGGCTCCATTGAAATGCTGAAGCTTTGCAGAGATTGTGGCCTCTCATTGCTGGGACACTTGTTTCACCTGACCCCAGAACAAGTTGAGTGGGTATCCTGTCATAGTAATTACTCTATCGCCTCTACCAAAAAAAAAAGGTTAATGGGGAAGGAACAAAGTGTATCATCCTTCTTTTTTTGTGAAATGGAAATGAGAATATTTTTTGTAGCTTCAAGACTAATGGTATTTTGGAATGGGTTACTAACGGATGCCATTTTTGAGTACTCCTTTAAGTCTACTGATAGGAGCTCTGAGTAGTGTTCTACATACTAAATCCAACAGACAAAAAATATTGTCTACTTCAAAATACTTCACAGAAGTCATGTAGTGTGTAAATGAACCTGGTTTGTAGAAATCAACTTGATTGGATTATAAAAACTTTAGCACTATTGCCTCTTCTCCCTGGTTTATTGCTAAGAAAAAATAATGAGAATGCCTTTTCTTTCTTATCTTCTGAAGAGATTCCTTATGCAAACTTTCCTCAAACTAGAATCATAAAATATATAAGTTGAAAGAGGTCTTGGGCTTTAACTCCTGTAACTCATAGCAAATGTATGTGGTATTAAGTTAGGAAAGATTGTTCTAAACAAATAGTTAAATATAGAATACATAATAATATAATTGGAAAGGACCTTGTAGGTCTTCTAGTCCAATCTTCTGATTAAGCAGGAGATCCTATACCTTTCTGAACTAATGACTGTCTAATCTCTTATGTGTCTCTGAAAGAAACACTTTTATTGTCAGGCAAGGCTGCCAAAGAAAATCTCAAAGGTGGACTTAATTACCATGTAATTTTGCTATTTTATAGGGAAACTATTCTCTCTCTCTCTCTCTCTCTCTCTCTCTCTCTCTCTCTCTCTCTCTCTCTCTCTCCCTCTCTCCCTCCCTCCCTCCCTCCCTCCCTCCCCTCCCTTTCTTTGTGTGTGTGTACGTAGTATATATATTCTTATATAATTCCAAGAAAACAATGCAAGAAAGTGCTTTTGGGTATTTTCTTTTGGAAGGGAATTAGATATCTCTCTAATCTAACAGTTTTTGAAATTCATGAAATCATGAATTATTCATAGGCAAGGAAGCTCACCACAAGAGGACCAATTCTTGCATGTGGCACGCTGGGAAGGGAAGTTATACCAGTCTATAACTTTAAGCTCTTCAGGCTTCCCTTTTTTTCTCCTATTCCAGAAAAATAGAAGTGCCACAAACTAGATAAGAAATTCTTCCTCAGGCTGTCTGGCTAGATTAATGATATAGCACTTTAACATACATAAAATTGAATCCTAAGTATAAAAATGTATGCACAGCTCAGAATTAAATTAAATTAATTAAATTAATAGAATAATGTATTTTGAATATCCAATCATATTAAGATTATACCATTCAAGTACTCTCACTTTCAATTTGAAGGAACATATTTAATCTATGAAATAGAAGCCTTAGATGTATATTATAGCATTTCTCAAATATCCCTTATAACTAATGGGCATTAGTTATTTCACTATAGATATTAATTAATTATAGAGTAGATAAAATAGCATTCAGCACTAATTATTAAAGCAATGTTCCTGTGATGAGGACTACATCATAGAATGCAAGGTCACTGTTGCACATCACTGTTTTGGGGACAGGATTGTATGGATTCACTTTGAATTTAAAAAAACATTTTGTCCCTTATTCCTGTTTTCAATGGTCTGAAATTGGGGGAAATGCTTCTTAATGCCTCACCCACCAAGACATTCAACCTTTAAAAAAAGCAAATTAATTTTTTAGACTCTCTTAACTCTAAGGACATCCTAGAAGCTGCCCTCCAAAGCAAAAGCCTGTGAATATTGGCCCTGTTTATTCAGGAAACCTCTGCAGACCAAAAAGAAGGAGAAGGAGAAGGAGAAGGAGAAGGAGAAGGAGAAGGAGAAGAAGAAGAAGAAGAAGAAGAAGAAGAAGAAGAAGAAGAAGAAGAAGAAGAAGAAGAAGAAGAAGAAGAAGAAGAAGAAGAAGAAGAAGAAGAAGAAGAAGAAGAAGAAGAAGTGTCAAGACTTAATCCATCTCTGACCAAGAAATTAATGGACTTTGTCTCATTAGATATATTCAAGCAGAACCTGTATAGGCTGCTCTATTTTTTCATTTATGTCTTACTATTTCTCTTCGCAATTATTCCACTTTAATTTTCTTTATTTCTTTTTTCTTTTATGTCCATTTCCCCCCACTTCCAGGCTGCCAAGTAATAGTTTGTCACATTTGGAACTATTAATAGTTTGTCACACATTCTGAATCTCTTAGCACTCTTGTGATTTTCACTGAATTCTTTCAATCTTTCATCTCAAAGAATCAGATCAATAATATTTTTATCCATTACTTTTCCATATTCACTTATGCTTGCAGGAATGACTTGGGAGACAGAAGCTGCAGATTAAACAACTAAGCAAATTATCGACCGGTCTTCTATATATTATATTAAGAGCCTCTTTTTATTAATGAATGTTATAAAGAAACACAAGAGAAGGCAATTTTAGTGCCAGTGTAAAGAAGCTAGTGCCTGACTTATTGTTGTTTTAACTTATTGCCATTGTTTTGACTTTCCAATGCAATTTACACTCCTGGAATTTCTTGTGGACTTAAAAATTTTAAGTCTTAAAATTTGAAATTATTCAATACTGACCCTATTTAGTTTCTATATCATTCAAGTTCCTCTGCACTTGATGGCATATTACGTATTTTTGAAATACTCTTTGAAGTACTCTTTGAAGTACAAATCACAGTTTGCCAATTTTGATTTAATTGTTAATTATGGCTTTGCCTACAAAACTGATCTACAGAGTGGAAAAAAAGCAGGAAGAAGCACATAAACAAAAATGCATCCATGTCTTTGGTACTACATCAGCTTAATGACTTACTGTATATAGATAAATACAAAAAGGTGAATAAAGCTCTGGTGTTTTATTTATTTATTTTGATTAAAGCTAGTCTAGACATATCTTATTTGAAGCCAATATTCATTTGATTTAAACTTGTAGGACAGTGAAAAGATTGTGAATGTCTATTTTTGCAGAATTATATTAATTTGGAGGAAGAAATCATTTGCCTTTTATACTCTTTTCTATCCATTGTTAAAGGATTATTAAGAGCCACTGTGGCGCAATGGCTAGAATGCAGTACTGCAGGCTACTTCTGCTGATCACCGGCTGCCAGCAGTTTGGCAGTTCGGGTCTCACCGGCTCAAGGTTGACTCAGCCTTCCATCCTTCCAAGGTCGGTAAATTGAGGACCCAGATGGTTGGGGGCTCTGACTCTGACTCTGTAAAACACTTAGAGAGGGCTGTAGAGCACTGTAAAGCAGTATATAAGTCTAAGTGCTATTGCTATTATCTATCCTCTACTAGTAGCCAAGTGTTATAGAAACAGAGACTTTGCTTGTTGAAACTAAAGTTTTTTTAAGAAGTGCAGGGATCATCATAGTAAGCTGATTTTAAGACTGATTTCAGGTGCTTTTTAAATAGTCCCATTGACGTTCAATGCTTTGAAGTAGGCTTAATTTTTTTTCTTCATTTAAGAAATATCTTCTTAATTTTAATTCCTTTTCCTACACTTGTTCACTACTATGTTAGCAGTATGATTAGTAAATTAATAAAGAAAGTAAATACATATGCATAAAACCAGAATGTTCCTTTTTATAGAAGTGATGGCTTTTACTATTAATGGGGAAATTATTATTATTTTCTCTTAAGATGACTCTATCATTTTTGCTGCAAGGCCATCTGTGCATAGAGCCCAAGGATTATCAACCTTGTTTCTTTTTAACACATTGATATAGAGTTTGCAACATTTTATAATATATTAGACTTTTTAAGAAAAAGGTACTGCAGTGTCCCGGTGGCTCAGTGGTTAGAGTGCAGTACTGCAGGCCACATCCGCTGGCTACTGTCTGCCTGCAATTTGGCAGTTCAAATCTCACCAGGCTCAACATTGACTCAGCCTTCCATCCTTCTGAAGTGGGTAAAATGAGGACCCAAATTGTTGGGGGCAATATGCTGACTCGGTAAAACCGCTTAGAGAGGACTGTAAAGCACTGTAAAGCGGTATAAGTCTAAGTGCTATTGCTATTGCATGAATTCTCATAGTTAAGTTATAGTTAGTATATTTAGCATTTTTAAAGCATCGTTATTTTGTAAAACTGCCCTAGAAAAGACAGAGAATTTCAGCACTTTGCCATTGTGTCAAGCCTTTATTGTGCAATTCTTTTGTTGGAGGCCTTGAGCTGAACTCTAGGCTCATTTTTAGTGAAATAAATACACATAATAATAGTTCCTCATAGTGCAGCCACTTTCTTATTCTGATATGTGTTTAATCATACCAACTTTTGTTAGACTTTTTATTTTCTTGTTTCTTCTTAAATGCCTAAAAAGAAGGTGTTAAATACTTCGCCCTACTTGTTTTATTCGGCTGGTCTCAAACTTTACTTTACAGAAATGTCACAGAAATAGTTCAGAAGGTTGGTTGTAATCTTGTTCCTAGGAGATTACTTCTTACAATAATTCTTAACTTTGCCATTTTGCTGCCCGGAATATTACAATATATCAGGCTTTAATGTGCCATCCTTCATCTTATAGCAATAACATATTTTGTCTTTTCCCCAGACTGTTTTCAGTTTGGATACTAAGTGCAGCTTGTTGAGTACGTAAGGATGACTACTGCATTATTAATGTTTCAGCATGAATGTAGAAAGGTGGGTAATTTTAGACGTTAGTTGTTAACTGGAAACAGCCGAAGAGAAGAGAAAGACTGAAGAAAATCACAAAATGCAAGGATCTGCAAAGAGAAATAGAAGAACTATGGCAGAAAACAGCAAAGATAGTATCAATAGTGATAGGTGCCTTCGCTGCAATCCCAAAATATCTGGAGCACCACTTGAACACCATTGGCATTGACAAAGTCACTTCAGTCAATTGCAAAAGGCAGTCTCACAGCTTACATTCTGTGACACCTTTAATACCATCAAACAACATTTGCCTAATTCAGATCCTTGGGGAAGACCCAGTAGGTGGATAAAAATGCCAAATCCGGTCTGGATGACTGTGTAACCAATCAATAATAATAATAAGTCACCTAAGACTCAGAGTGACTGGATTACAAATTGCTAAAAATATTTAAAAACAACAAAACCAAAAAAGAAAAGAAAAGATGGAAGAAATTACAGAAACTACAAAACCAGATGAGAATAAAGAAAAAAGAGGCATCAATCATCCTCACTGCAGGCTTGCCAAAGTGTCTCAATGAATGACATTGTTTAGATAGGAAAAGATAACTTTATTGTCATTTTTTTTTACTGCGAGCACATCAGCTTACATTAAAAATGAAATTCTGTTGCTTGCTCTCAAGAGAAAGCATATATCTACTCAAAGATATACATAACACACATATACACATGCTATATACATACATAAATATATATCTGCACCATACATACATCATATACACACACACATATTAATCACTGTCCATTTTGAATACGTAATGGAAAGAGGTAACTTGAGAGTTCATAATGGAACTCAAAACTGTGACTGAATCTGGATGTTCTGCTTCGGATACCACAAAGCCTCCTCCCAGAAGGTAACAAGGAAAACAGGTAATGAAGAGGACGTGTAGTGTCCCAGACAATCCTGCGGACTCTGCTCAAGCATCGCTTATGTGTTATGTCCTGGATAGAAGGAAGTGAACTACCAATGGCCTTTTCTGCCATCCTCACCACTGCACCACCTTCCTGTCTAAAGCAGTAATGCTTCCAAACCAGACAGTAATGAAATATGACAGTTGCTCTTTATCATCCTTCTATAGAAAGTGGTAAGGACTGGGAAAGGAAGATGAACTTTTCTTATACGACACAGAAAAAAGGTTAATCTAAATATAAATACTTTCTGGGACAAGGAAAGGTCATTGACAGATATGTTAGATAAGTATGTTCATTGCCTTGAGTTACTTATGAAGTAATAAAGGTTGAATAAAAATCAAATAACAAACAAACAGTAATGCCATTTTACTTCCTCTATAGTAGTTATATGGATATCTTCATGTATACCTCTGCTTTGTGAGCTACACTGGTGTAATGACCTGGGGTGTGGCATGAAGACAACACAGCCAGAGAACAGATATGAGTCCCGTTATTTGCTCCAACTTGCCCAACATCCCCTTTACTCTCCGACCTGGAGAAAAGTTCTCCCACTAACCTGCAGCAGCCTCTGGCTGCAGATACTCCAGTCCAAAGCACTGCAAGCAGAATGACTGCAATCAATCACTCCAGCAAGGCAAGATGAGCACACAAGCATGGCAATAATTCAGTCAGGAAGAAGCCAGGAATGCAGGCCACAGCTCTCAGCACTAGATGAATTCAGTGTTTGTTCCTGACAAATGCCCCTCCCAACTGCCTTTCCTTTAAACTCTGTCCCCAGGTGTGCCTAGTGAAGGAAATTGGGGCCCTTTTCTTCCTTGTAAGTCACGCCACCCACCTTGCTCTCTTCTACATTCTTCCCTGCGTGCCCTAGGATGAGGAGGGGGTGGGCCTTGGTCTTCATCTGAACCCTATTCCCCTGTTCTACCTCTCCCATGCTCTGCCCAGCCTGACTTTGCCCAGTTTCCTCCACAGCCATTCTCCCGCTCTCTGTCAGCTGTTCGTCTTCCCCCTTAGATTGACACTCTGATGGGAGCATGACAACTGGTTACCACTTTGTTTATGGGTGAAATTAAAAGTGCTAGTATCTATGAAGCCTTAGATGGTATAGGGCCTGTTTACTTGAGGGACCACATGTCTGCCTTAGCATTTGCCTGGCCAATTCAATCTTGCAAGGTTAGCGTATTCTGGTTCATTCAAGGCTAGCTTGGTCGCTCAACAGTGAGACATGGTGAAGCCGGCTCAGTAGTGCCTACATTTCCAATCAAGTGTACTGAATTATATTCCACAATTTCCCAGAACCATGACCAAAGACATCAAGTAGAAGAGGCTGAACTAGAATACATCTAATATGAAGGCTTCTTCCAAGGTCAACAATAAAAATATTTTTGAAAGATTAAACATTAAAAAATAGAAATATATTTAGGCTTTCACTGTTAGGGATAACATTGTTTTACCCTAACTGTTTTGGGTAAAGATAATAAAATGATGAATCATGGTTTGTCACATAAAGTGTATGTGACTTTAAGCTAAAGGAATGTAATTAAGGGTGCAGCTGTAAAAGTACTATATAAGCAGCAAGGCACTCTCTGGCTCTTACTGGCTGGCTTATTGAAGACTGCATTCTTGCTGGATCGGGGAGGAGAAGAAGTGTTGGATTACTTTGAAGATATTTCTCAATGGAGAGAAGATAAGTTTTGGACAGATTTATTATATGTGTACTGACACTGGCTATTCGACACGGACTTTGCAAATAGAGTATCCCTGACAAGACTTGACTGATATGATATATGACTACTGGACTGTTTATTATGACTATGCTATAATTCTTAAATGGAATAAACTATATTTTTGATAGCACAAGCGTATCTGTATTTTTACTGCGTGTTAACTAGAAAACTTATCTCACACATTTACCTGTCTTCCTATCTGACTTCGCTGTACATTCTGTTTAGTTTGTTTTCCTTAACACCCGTTGGGGAATCCAGGCTTAACATACTGAACATGTCCTCATGAAATGTTTTGGTAAGCATAGAGTAAGAGGTAATTTGTAATTATATTTGCTGCAAAAGAAATTGGGAGCAATTCCTTACTTTTCTTTTTTGCATGTTTGATTTTTTTGTTTTGTTTTTCTTTTTTTGTTTTCTTTTTATTTTATATTAATTCGTGTGTGTGTGTGTGTGTGTGTGTGTGTGTGTAAGGAGCACCAGGTTGTGGTGAGGCAACTGATCAACATGAAGATAGAGTATATCACTAGAGTTTTAGAATAGGATAGAATAGGATAGAATAGAATAGAATAGAATAGAATAGAATAGAATAGAATAGAATACTTTTTATTGGCCAAGTGTGATTGGACACACAAGAAATTTGTCTTGGTGTAAATATCTCAGTATACATAAAGAAAAGATACATTCGTTAAGAATCAAGAATCATAAGGTATGTTGAGGTAATTCCCTGTTAGGAGAATGAGCGCATACAGGGAGACATAGTGAAAGTAATGTTGAATAACACACACACAGCACACAGATACACTGTACAGTAAATGTAGGTTTTTACTTCCAATAAACGTTTAAGCAAATTCCAAGATAAGCAGTCCAAGTCATTCACAGGTAAAGCAGTCAGTGTTCAGTTCAGGGATAATCCAAATATCAAAGTCCAGTATCAAAAAACAGTTCAGTAACAGACTTACATCAAATCCAAGAATAACAGTCAATAGGGAAAAATGGAAGAAGGGCAACTCTTTCCAACAGAAGAAACAGAGACTCACTGAGACTCTCTTCTGAGACTAAACAACCCAGGTTTCTGGCTCCATCTTATGGCCGTTTGAGAAACCACACCCAATTACAGTTTTAGCATTTTCTTAAAGACATAGTATTAAAATGTCTATCCTAGTTTATATATTTCCAACCCAAATAACTGTTAGGTGACTTACATTCCTAACATTCTCCCCTTTTGGGTAGGACAATATATACAATATATACAACACTTAATGATAGTCATAGGGTACAATCAGCAATCAAATCATACTAGGAAACAGTCAATATAAATCGTAAGGATACAAGCAACAAAGTTACAGTCCTACAATCACAAGTGGGAGGGGATGGGTGATAAGGAGTGATGAGAAGATTAACAGTAATAGTAGTGTACACTTTGTAAATAGTTGGACAGTGTTGAGGGAATTATTTGTTTAGCAGAGTGATGGCTTTTGGGAAAAAACTGTTCTTGTGTCTAGTTGTTCTGGTGTGCAGTGCTCTATAGCATCATTTTGAGGGAAAGAGTTGAAGCAGTTTATGTCCGGGATGTGAGGGGTCTGTAAATATTTTCACAGCCCTCTTTTTGACTCGTGCAGTATACAGGTCCTCGATTGAAGGCAGGTGGGTAGTAATTGTTTTTTCTGCAGTCCTAATTACCCTCTGAAGTCTGTGTCTGTCCTGTTGGGCTGCAGAACCAAACCAGACAGTTATAGAGGTGCAGATGATAGACTCAATAATTCCTCTGTAGAACTGGATCAGCAGCTCCTTGGGCAGTTTGAGCTTTCTGAGTTGGCGCAGAAAGAACATTCTTTGTTTTAACCTGATGAAACACAGCCTTTTCTGAAGGAAAGCCTCCTTTACTGTATGAATCATAATTGTATCTTTAATATTTCTTTTTCATAAAATTGATTATACTTTAATTAGTCTATTTTGCATATTTGAAGAGTGATCAGGTAATTAGGCAAAATAGGCCTAGAGTTTCCTGTTTTTGTCTGGGAGAGAGATTTAAAAAATTTGCGAATGATGAATTGCCACAGCAAAAACTTTTGGAAATATAAGAAGATTCATATTTTCTAACCTCAAATTACTTAGAAAATAGTTTAAAAAAAATAGTTGTGGTACAATGGAGGAAAACTTAATCTCTAATCTTTAACCTTAACTTATTTTCCCTGTTCTAGCTTTGGATTTAACAATATTTCTATACTTATATTTTAGTTACTATCAATATACACTCCAGTGAAACCTCATTATTGTATTTTTTTAATTTTCTTTATGGAACCAATAAATTTCTATAAAAATCGCACAACTGAACTCACAGAATTAACCTAGAAATTAGCATTCCACATAAATGTTGAAATTCTTTTAGGTGGGTTTTTTTTTAGAATTTCACTGAGAGTTAAAATTGTATTGCTAATCTTTTCACAGCCGTTTAATTAACACCATTTCCTATTCACTGCTGTTCAAATACTAATTTTGCTGGTTTTACATAAAAAAAGAAACTTGTCTTTTAACCAAACCAAAATGAAAAAAATGACACTGCTTTCACACCAAGCAATCTTTTTATATTTCCAAAATAATTTTCTTATAGTGTTCTAAATAAAAACAGTTGTCACATAATTCAGCAGATAATACTTGCTTTGAAAAGGTAGCTATAATAAAATAGAAAACAAATGGTTTTCTATATTTAACAGTGCAAACATTTGTAGCATATTCAAGTGTGAAAGTAATATATGAAACTGTATACTTCCCACGTAAGATGAAAAAATATTTACATCTGTACCAACAGAAGAGAATATTTGTAGCTTTAAAATGAAAGGTCCTTGGTGTTCTCTTGTTTTCTTGCAGACATTTCATTACTATATTAGGTAACGTCATCAGTAATGCTGCATAGTTTGGTAATGAAATGTCTGCAAGAAAACAACCAAGCTCAGAGAGCACCAAAGACATCCCCCCCATTTATATTTATAAATATATACATTATAAAAATCTGAATTTAAAAAAATTGCCTTAATATAAAAGTTTAAAAGCAAGCTTATACTTTCTACAAGAATCTGAACTACTAATAGTCAAGGGAAATTAGTGGAAGGAATTCAATATAGGTTGGACTTAGATGTCTTGTGGGCATGAAGGGACTCAAGACTCATTTGAGCCCTCCCTTTCCTACAACTTTGTTTAATATAGTGTACTTCTTGAGTTGAAATGATGATTTATTTAAAATTTATGAGTAAAACTCATGCTGCAGAAAAGCATAAGAAAAATTAATCAGTGAAGTTAGACAGAAATGAAATATAATTACTATTAATCTGTATACCTTTGAATAATATTTTGTTAAGGGTGAGAAAATGGATGGAGAAACTGTATGCTAATAATGATAGAAAGGTAGTGTTAAGAGTCTGTTGTGAGGTGTAAATGTTTGGTGAAAAAAACTAGAATGGCCACGGATAAGATTGTGCTTTTGTTCACTTTGTTATATGTACAAGGGGAGAGTTATATATCAGGGGAAACATAAAATCTAATTGAAAGCAGTGTAAACGGTTGCATGAGTATTTAATCATTTAAATACCTAAATGGGTTAAATATTTAAGTTCTGTATTTATTTAAATGGGTTACTTTTGTTTAATGTGATAAAACAAAAAAGAAGTAGGGTCAAGATTGAGTGAGTCCTGAGTAAATATGCTGAGACAAGAATGCTCAGGGGAAGCTTCCACAGAGGCAGAGTGGGAAGGATTCTAACCTCCAGCATGCATGGACACTGGTTGTCTAAATCCAAGCATGCACAGAGCCCACAATCCTTCTCTCCTAACCTCCATGGAGAGTCCTGCAGAGGCAAAAAGAGAGGGATTTGAAGCTCTGAGCCTGTTACAAGCCCAGAGCTCAAAATCCCTCACTCCCTGCGGCTCCTTTTGCTTAATGACCCATGAGACCACATAATGACTACCTCAGGGAATACTGGAACCAAGCTTCTTGAATGAAGTGGTCGTGGTCACCTCAAATTTTATTTTATGTATTTGTTTATTTGTTTGTTTGTTTATATGTTGCCTTTCTTTTTATAAATAACATGGCTCATCACCCTAATAATCCTTCCTCATCCTAATTTTCCTAACTCTGTGAGATGGGTTAGGCTGAGAGAGTTACTCAGCTAGCTTTCATGCTTAGGGTGGGACTAAAATTCACTGTCTTTTTGGTTAGAATTAGACCAGCGGTCCCCAACCTTTCCGGCTTTGTGGACCAGCGCTAGTAGGGGAGGAGAGGGAATGATTCCATGTAAGCAGCATGCGAGTTTGCTCGTCCGCCACTAGCATGACCTGGTTCTGAATGGGCTACTGCCTGGGGATTGGGAACCCCTGCATTAGACCAAACTGGCTCTTTGACCACTTCAATCAGTGCCAAGATTCTAGCCCCAATTGTGTTCATTAAGCAAGGACTAGTTTGCTACGTGAGTTTAGGCATAAATGGTGGCTGGTGACTTTGGGCCAGTCACTCTCAGCCCAGCTAAACCTCAGAAGGTTTGTGATTGTGGGAAAGAAGGCAGGAATATTAGATACATTCACTGCTAAGAAAGATGGGGAGGGAAGGAGAGGGAGAGGGAGAGAGAGGATAAAAAATGCTTATCTCAAATTAAACAGCATGATGGGTACGTAGGCATGTATTGAATTCAGTAGGACATACTTAAGTAAATATACTGGGGCTCAGGTGTATTATACTAGATCATGATATCCATTTCATTGTGTCCAACTCTGTGATTCTGATGGCCAGGTCTCTCCGCCTCTTCCGATCTTGCGTTGATTGTATTAGATTCAGGGAAATATTTAATTTCTTCTGCAGTCCATTTCATTTTAAGATTTCTTCCTTGTCTGAGGTTATTTTTGTAACACTAACGTTACCCAACTATCAGAAATATTGTATGAGTCAAATTTGGGGAAAAGAGGGGGAGGATTTTAGTATGACTTTGCTTTTTATAACAATGTGTCTAAAACTGCAATAAATCTCAATTGTTTTTTTAAAAGGTTGAGATCAAGCCTCAGTAACAGGATACAATAAAAACCAAAATAAATTAAAGAGACATAATCATTTTTATTTATTTTAAGTGGTGCAATTTGTTATAATTTAGGCCCTTGTATTTTAAAGGTGAATGAATATTTGATAAGATATATGACTGAATAAAATAATTCTTAGTAAAGCAATTCTGATCAGAATATTAAAAACCTACATTAGCTCCCAAAGGTCTTGCAGGGAATAAAAAAAGAAGTGTAATAATTTGTTCATACTTTCTAAATATGATGGCCTTAGGCAGCTCACTGGAGGGAATCAAATAGATTAATTAACTTGCCTTTATAGCAAGAAATACTCTTTTAAGGAGTATAACAGGACATTTTTCCAAAGAATTTTTGCCAATATAGTATGATAGGGAAAAACTACAATAGAGATAGTTCACACTTCATTTACTATATGTTGCTTACAAGGTATTGTATTACCATTTTAATGTTTCAGGCAAAATGTTTCATGCACTGCTGTTCATATAAATAATACAAATTGTATAACCCAGAATCAAAGTGACTTAACAATTCTTAAATATCACCAATAGGAGTGTAAAGTTGACTTGAAATGTTCCCTTGAATTAAAACTGCAAAGTTCTGGCGGTTTTTAAAATATTATCTCTAGTCCATGAGTAGGATAGATAGAAGTTTTTAGTTGTTCTACTTAAAGTGCTATTTTTCCTTTATTCTCACTTCAAGTAAAGGCAGCCTCAAAGTGCTCAAAGTGCATCAAATTTGTTAAGTTTTGTCACATTCCTAAGAGGGAAGTTGGTTGACTACAGGTAGTCCTTAACGTATGACTGGTGACGTAGTGATGATTCAAAGTTATAACAGTGCTCCCAAATCTGTTTATGACCTTGTTTAAACTTACAGCCAATGCCCCCCCCCCCACTGGCCACTGCAATGTTCTCATGGTCTTTTTCTCTTACAACTGACTGCAGGGACATCTCAGCGGCCCTCCTGCCTATATCTCATAACCTCTGGGTAACCACAGGCCTTGGGCTTGCTTTCTACCAGCCAGTAATCCACCCGGGGGAACCTCAGGCTGGGTGTAAATTACTGTGTAAAATGCTGGGTGTAAATTACAGCATAAATTTTCACACCATGGTGATGTCAAGGCCTATACTTTCATTCTGATGTCCAATACAAATATATTAAATCCCTTTGCATTTCCTTGTGAATTCCAAAATTTTAGAAACCCTTTCTCTTACATATGTCAGCTTTTAGAGTGTGGCTGTCAATAGCCAGCTAGTAAGGTAAGAAGGAAGTTGTTTTTCTGACATTTTTCTTTAAAAATTGTTAAATCGTGTGCTAAACAGATTTTTCTTGTGATTGTCACAAACAGAAAGCATCACTTTCTTTCTGCTCATTAAAGGGGTTTAATTTGGAGGAAAATCCATTTTCAAGGTTTATTCGAATTTATTATGTACTCTGAAATAGTTTAAAACAAAATTAAATCCGGATTGGCAAAATGTTATCTTGCTGTTATTCCAGTTTTAAAAAAATAAAAATTTGGCAAGCATAAAAATGATGATAATAATATCATTTTGAAACATCTTTTCTATCTTTTTTTGATCAGTTGTTTTCTTTACTAGGTTAAAAAAAATCTTACTTTACCCTCCCCCTCCCCCAAACCTCTTGGGTATATTTAACAATAGCAAGGAATCACACTAAATTTGTTTGTTGATTTGATTATGTATCCATACAAACATATAATGAATGGATTCAAACAAAAAGTATATTCTGAGCAGCTTTCTTCTTGATTGCCTTTAATGCTTAGAAAGAAGCTACTGACTTTTATGTTCACAGCTTTATGTTATGTTATAAGTGGGTAAACAAGCCAGGGAAGACAACATTTAAATTATGGTTTCCATCCAAACAAGCAAATATTTGCAAACCAATAGATCTTCACTTGAAGTTTGCTAAGGTTTGTTCACATTGTCATCAACTTGAAGTGATGTACAAATGAAGACATAAAAGCTATTTTGCACAATAAATTGGGATGTTCTTCATTCCAGGCTATTCTGTAGTAAATATTGCCAAAGCCATTGGATTTACAAGTATATAAGTATGTAATGGGATTAAAGCCTCATTATATTTCTTCCTCTCTCTCTCTCTCTCTCCCTCTCTCTCTCTTCCCACACCACCCACGTACGTGTGTATGGTAATACAATTTTAGGACAGAATTTGGAAGGTTAACTAATCTAATTTGCTGCTCAGTACAAATTTTGCAGTGGAGAGTGTTGTTACAGTTAACATTATAAGGACATTTATTTTAATGTTTAAATCAAATCCATTTCCTAACATTAAATCTAGGCCTGTCCACTGCAATAAATGAGAATGATTTTATTTCAACGCTTGCAGGAAAAAACATTCAGATATTTGAAGAGTACAATCATACAAGCATCTCCCCAGAAATTTACAGGACCACAATTGGGGCCAGTATTTCTTTTCCTACCCAAGGAGGTTGTTAAAGGGGTCATACTAAATTTTATGAGGTTTTTTTTTGCCATAGTTGTTAAGTGAATCATTGCAATTGTTAAGCATATCTGGCTCCCTCCATGGACTTAGCTTGTCGACAGCCAGCTGGGAAGGTGCAAATGATGATCTTATGAATCCAGGGTACTGCAGCCATTCTAAATACATTCTGGTTACCAAGTGTCCAAATTCTGATCCTGTGACCATGAAAATGTGCAATAGTTGCAAGAGTGAGGAAAGGTTATAAGTCACTTTTTCAGTGTATTGCAACACTGAGCAGTCACCAAACTAATGGTTGTAATTTGATGGCTACTCTCTTGGCGTTCCAGAAGGTTGTTAATGGGGGCCGCAATGGTTTATGTTTTAAATTGTATTTCTTGTTTAATTGCATTTCTTATTGTAAGCTGAACAAGGTCTGTTGGAACAGGCAGCCTGGTTAAATGTAATTTATTAATAATTCTACATTTATCATGTTAATGAAAACTTTTCACCCTGCAGATCATTAGCATACTGCTTTAACATAATGCTACTCCCCCATCCTTTTCTGTTGGTTCTACTCGTTTTAAAGAAAATCTTAAAAACCTCGAACCAAACCATGAGTCTTTTCCTGCTCAGTCACACTGATATATGTCATGTTATACGTACTGTTTTAAATGAAATTTCAGCATGGAGTGGTAAAACCTTTTTTCAAATCAGCTGAAGTATATTATGTTTTAGAAGATTTGCATGTTCTACTTTTCTGCTTCCCTGCTGTATTTATTTTAAATGTCTAAACTCCTCCAAGCTCATGCTACTTATATTAATTCCTCTAAAATTTGGCTCCCCAGCTGGCTTGTGAAGAACTTAGTTTAAGGATCAAGTATGGCAAGTTTTCTGCCAAAGATTCTATCTATTTTACCGGAGATGAATTGGTTTAATTTTAAATAAATAGCCATAGGGTTAAGCTATAACGCATGAATATTATGAATATTAAAGCTCTGTAAAAATATTCTAAGGGTAAAAAGTTCTGACCTTGAAGTTCTGACCTATTCTCATGAGAAACAGAAAGTTGGACCCTCAAGACATAAAACTGAAGTGGGAATGGCTGTTTGAAATTAGAGCAAAATATTTCAGGTCTGTAATTTTTAGGCTATAAATGATAATGAACAATTTCTACATGTCGTAATTCTATTCTGTGCAAAATTTAAAAAAAAATGGCACAAATGTGAGACAATTTCTTAGAGAAAAAATTATGCTATGGCTATAATGTCATTATACAAAAAGGTATTTAATGCATATTCTTATTAACTTTAACTTTGGGGAAATAATATATGTTCTTAATATTGATCTTTTAAATGTCAGAATAATAAAACCTGTTGAATACATTTCTTCTTTTTTCATTTTTACTTTTTTCTCCACTTTCACTTTTTCCCATTTTCAATTTCCCCCCCCATTTTCCCACTTTTTTCCCATTTTCAACCTGAAAAAGCAATGAGGAGAATTACTTCATTTTTCCAAGTTTTTTCTGTTGAATAGGTAGATACTCTAATATGAGAAATTGTATAGGAATTCAGGATTTGTCCATAGCTTGTCAATGCCTATTAAATGTGTTAAAAATCTTTTTTTAGAAAAAAAGGAAAGGAAAGATCATTGGATAGTACTGCCATTGCTGAGCAGCAATAATATTGCAAGATATTAATGTTCTTTTCTTTACAAACAAGGAAACATTCATAAAAGAGATGTTTGTAATAAGGTCTGATAATAACTGTCAATTTCCCCCTTTTCTGTTCTTGCTAATTGAAGTAGCAGGAAATAAAATTCATTAGCAAAGGATGGATGCCCTTCTAGGAATACATTTCTTTCATTTTTCCTTGTAAAGGCTTTAGTACTTCTCCACTTTCAGAGGCATTTAAGAAAGAGCCTGCATTTTACACGACTTTTTAAAATAAAACTGAGAAAGGACAAAACTTTCTGAAGGAGAGTTTGGGATGAAAGGATTTAATCTACTCTTAAGTTTATTGTAGAAGGGTTTTTAATTATGTCTTACTACTGCTGTTTCATTTGTTCTTTTCTTTTTTACTATATCTGAATTCTATAAAAATGTCAATGATAGATATTTATATTGACATTTAAAGTTCTGGTATAGGAAATGCCTTTTTTATTACTTTTGGCTTAATTGTCCTGTTTCTTTAACTTATTTTCAAGTTTTTTTAAAAATAGCAGAGTATAATTTTAGTCATAACAATCTACGTGTCAACTTTGGAAGCCATATTAGCACCAGACGCTTCCACACTGCCACATTCTTGACCCAACGAAAATGGGACGGGGGAATTTCTTGGAGTGTATGTGGTTAGACATAATAGCATTCTTCTTCTATGTCAAGGTCATGTTATTCTGCACCTGGTTGAGGGGACGTCTCAAGTTGGGATGAATGGTGATTGGGGCATGTGATACGATGAAGGGTGCAGGGGGTAGATTTGTAAATTTTTTACTTACTGCAAGGAAACCCTGAACTTTCAGATTTGCCAGTTTACTACCCAAATAAAACAGAACTTTTGAGAGGATGTCTGCCTCAGAGTTATTTGTTGGAGTGGAGGTTTTTCTGGAATGCTGACACTATTGTCTGAAACAGAATTGATCCTGTCATTACATATGAAACAGGGCAAAATATTATTGGGTCAACTTGGGTCAAATCATCTTGACCTGTATACTGGACAAAAGGATTAACCATTTTCCAACAACTTTTCATTAGAGATAATTCACCACCCAGTGAACTTTGGCTGGTCTCAGAAAACTAAACAGAATTAGATCAAATTATTTTTGGGGGTGATAGACTATCAGGAATGACCAGGACTGTAGAATGAAATGAATAATCAGACTTTATCCTGCAAAATGGCAACAGCAAAACTAATTTTGTTTTTTGGCCAAGAAAATGGAGTGATACATCTAGGAACTGAGTTTGATTAAAGATGAAAGAGATGAAGGCATTACAACTTTCATGTTAAGTATTAGATTGGAAATTGGCATGATAATAGGTGTTAAAAGAATTAATAAATACATGGTAGTGTCAGGTCAATAAAGCATGCAGAAGTTTCAAGGAAAATCCAGGAACCAATTCACTCTCAACCTTGGAAGCCTATACGGCAGAGGTGGTATTCAGCAGGTTCTGACCAGTTCTGGAGAACCGGTAGGGGAAATTTTGAGTAGTTCGGAGAACTGGCAAATACCATCTCTGACTGGAGATTTTACAGTATCCTTCCCCTGCCACATCCACCAAGCCATGCCCACAGAATTGGTAGTAAAAACAATTTGAATTCCATCACTGCTATATGGTAACTTTGGCCAAGTCACTCGCTCTCAGCGTAGCTTTACTGCCCCAGGTTTGTGGGATAGGGGAATAAGAAGAGGGCCTATGTACAGCATCTTGCATTCCTCTAGGAAAGGCAAGATACAAATGTAATAATCTGCATGTACAACAAATGTAACTATATATGAAAGAGTTTTCCATGTCCAAATAATATTCTCCGTGGAGCTGCTGCGAGCATCCAGACAGTGGGAGGTGCTCCAGTCTTCACTCTAACAGGCTGAGCTGAAATTGAGGAATGCTCCTCCTCCTCCACGTGACTCTTCCACGCGTTTCCCCCAGTTTTAGCTCAGCCTCGCTAGAGTCAGGCAGCTGGATTTCTTGCTCCTTGGCCGATCCAGGTTCTTAGCTATTTCAAAATCAGGTTTGATCTCTCCTTTCCTTGTCCTTTGCACTTGTAGTTTGTTTGTCTTAAATTTACTGGAGGAACGCTTTCTTTTCGTCCCTCAAGGGGGGAAATAGGGAGATTTGGAGCCCTTTGCCCCCCCCACCCCTCCTCCGTTTTTTTCCTTCTGCCATTTTTCAAACCGCGCTGCAGCTGAGTAGCGGCTTGAGATCGCGCTTCAGATAGCGCGGAGTTGCGCCTTCCCCCCATGAACGCCTAGAAGCAAAAGCTTCTTCTTTTAGCCCTCGTTCCTTTTTCCAGCTGTTTTTTTTTGGTGTGCTAGAGGGTTGTGCGTCTCTGAGGTTATAGCGCCGGAATTGGCAGCCATTTTGGGCGCGCCTCATGGCCGGCCACCATTTTGGAATTGGTCTTTGCTATCTCTCTGATTGGGCTGCGAGGGTTTTAAAGGCCCATAGCGGGACCGGCAGGCCGTGTGGTGCCTAATTGTTAAGAGTAGTGTGGTTCAGTGCCCGGTTGCCCTTCTCAAATTATTTCTAGTTGGCTTTCTTCTCCGCAGCTCGCCCAGAGACGCAGGCACTTACTTCCCATTTTTGTTGGGAGGCTGCCTCTGGAGGCCCCAACCTTTTTTTCCATTGTTGATTATTTCTTTCTGGCCTCTGCGTTCATTTGGTGTATTGGATGGTTAGGATTTAATTTTTTTAAAAATTTTTTTGTTCCTTTCTCCTTGGTAAGCAATATTTTGAAAGCAGCTTATTATTAAGCCCTCCTTTTGTTTGGAATTGATTGGTATTTTTTGGGCCCCGCCCAAATAAATAAATAAATAAATAAATAAATAAATAAATAAATAAATAAATAAATAAATACATGAATGAATGAATGAATGAATGAATGAATAAATAAATAAATAAATAAATAAATAAATAAATAAATAAATAAATAATAAAAATTAAAATTAAAAATAATAAAATATGTTATAATTAAAAAAAAATTATCCAAAAGGGGGACGCAGCCCAACTATAGGAAAGCCGGCCTGCATTGTAGGTCGAACTCCCAGGCGTGCCAACCGCTCTTTTTTTCTGATCTGATATCTTTTTGCGTCATGGCAGAAGGCAATCCCAGTGGCCCTTCTTTGAAGGCAAAGTCAAAAACACACTATCTGCGCAAAAGAGTCAAGGACTCCTCCAAGGCCTCTCAAATGGATGCCTTAAGGCGTCATAAGGCCTTGGAGAAGGAGTTTGACAAACAATCTAAAGACTCGCATTCTGTAAATCCTGCCCTGCCCTCTACCTCTATTCAACCCCCTCCCTTGTCAGGTCATCCCTCTCCTTCCGGGTGTTCACTCGCACATAGTCACCAGGCTTCTCGCACGCTGGAGGCCACTTTCACACCAACTGCAGCGGGCCTATGCCCAGAAAACCCGTCCTCATCCATTATTCCGGACAGCATTAGAGAGTGGATGCAGCTGGCTATCAGACAAGGAATAGCAGAGGGCATTCAGCAGTTGTCCAGAACAGGATCCCAAATGATGGCACCCGAGGTCGAGTCGATGTCCGGAAGATCTCTCTCCAGACCGCCATCACATCACAGTCAGGTACCTTCCCAAGTGGAAGCCCCCTTCCCGGAAGGGGAGGTGAGCCAGGAAGAGGAAGAAATGGGGTTTGAACCCTTCAGGGAAGAGGAAGGTTCAGACAGGGGGTCGATCCAATATTCAGAACCATTTTTCGAGGTAGACCCCATGGAAGGGGAGATGTCCAAGGACGAGGGCATTTCCCCTGACCAGCCAGTATTCGTAGGCCTATTTAAGCCTCACTTGTTTAAGTCCTTGCTATTCAAGGCAAAGAATGTCTCGGGCCTGGCTTCCCAGTCTCCTTCTGAACCATCACCAGCGATCCCGGGGGGACCAGAAGTCTCAGTTTTCAGACAGCCGGTCATCGAAACCAAGGTCATTCCAACTCCCCCAATTTTTTCCGATTTGGTTGCAAGGCAATGGGCCTCTGCGGGCCCCCCTCCTGCTCCTTCCAGTCAAGACAAGAGATTGTTTAATCTCAACTCGGAGTTTTCTAACATGCTAAACACTCCGGAGGTAGACGATCCCATAGTGAGACTAGCATCCTCATCCAACCCCACCGACGCTTTAGAAGCGCTGAAGCTGGAGGATAAGCGAGCTGAGATGGCTCTGCGACGAGCGCACCAGTCGGATGCTTGGGCCATCCGGTCGGCCACAGCCGCGTCATTTTTCACCCGATCTTCTATCAGGTGGCTCAGGCAGTTAAAACAGCATGTCCCCCCGACAAACACTAGAGCACATCAGGACATTGCAAAACTCACGGCCGCAGCAGAGTTCGTGGCCGATGCCACCTTTCATTCCATGAAATTTTCCGCTAGGGCCATCTCCTCGCACGTTTCTGCCCGTAGACTACTCTGGCTTCGGCAGTGGCAGGCCGATGTCAAGAATAAAGCCAAATTGGCCTCAGCTCCTATAGCAGGGGGAAAATTGTTTGGCCCAGCACTTGAGCCGTTGCTGATGGAGAGCTGGAATAAGAAGAAGTTCCTCCCATCGCTTTTTCGAAGGCAAGAGTCTAGAGGGTCTCAGTCCTTTCGGGGGGGCTCCTTTGATCCTCCTTTCCACCGGCTTTCACCCCTAGGTATCAGGTCTCCCCGATGTTACGGTCAACCTATCAGGACTGGAGCGACTCGGGGGATAGAAATAGAAGGGGAGGCTCCTACAGGAGACCCTTCCGGGGCGCAGGGAATAGGTAGCTCCCAGGTAGCTCTTCAATTTCTTATCCCATTGGCGGTCGCCTTAAGTACTTTGCTGACCAGTGGGACTTATCCACGTCAGATTCCTGGGTTAGGGACACTGTAAGGTTTGGTCTCCCTCTCCAGTTCCAATCGGCTCCCCCAGAGCACTTTATGGTTTCTCCCCTTTCCAGAGACCCGACTAAGCGGGCTCTCATGGCAACCACTATTTCTCATCTTTCCGATATCAAGGCCATCCAGCCCGTGCTTTTGTCACAACGGGGAAGGGGGTTCTATTCCCTTCTCTTCTTGGTCCCAAAGCACTCCGGCAGTTGGAGACCCATTTTAGATCTGAAAAGGCTCAACCGCCATATTATTCGACACAAGTTCAAAATGCATACACTTCAGTCGATCTTACAGGGCACTAGGACAGGAGACTGGCTTACATCCATCGACCTCTCTGAGGCGTACCTCCATATACCCATTCACCCCTCGTATTCCAAGTATTTGAGATTTTGCTATAACAATCAGCATTTCCAATATGTAGCCCTTCCCTTTGGCCTCGTTTCGGCCCCGAGGACCTTCACCAAGGTGCTGGCGGCCCTGGCGGCTCACCTTAGGCATTTCCCTATCCGCATTCACTGCTACCTTGACGATATTCTTATTTTGTCCCCTACCCGACACCAAGCCGAGAGTGACACTAACACCACCCTCTCAGTACTTCAGGCTCATGGATTCCTAGTTAACTGGGAGAAGAGCCAACTTAACCCTTCCACCCGTATAGCACACTTGGGAGCTGTGATTGATTCGGTGGAAGGGAGGGTCTTCCTCTCCCAAGAGAGGTTTACCAGCATCCAACGAGCGATTAGGGTAATCAGACAGAATGGTAAGGCATCGTTGCTGGACTTGTCCAAGTTGCTTGGAAAGTTAGTCTCATGTATTTCAATTATCCCCTGGGCACGCTTACATTCCAGATCCTTGCAATGGTTCCTCCTGCCTTACCAATGTTCCGGAAGGAGCAACTCAGGCCTCGTGGTGAAGGTTCCTCCAAGGGTTCTCACCTCCCTCCTCTGGTGGACAAGACCCTCTACCAACAGAGGCCATCTCTTCAAGGAGCCCCAAAGGGTCACTTTCACAACAGACGCCAGCCTTTCCGGATGGGGAGCCCACATGCAGTCGCTTTCAGCCCAGGGAACTTGGTCAGCGACCGAGCGGCGCTGCAGCATCAACTGGCTAGAGCTCCACACAGTATATCTAGCACTATGCGCCTTCCTCCCCCAGGTACGAGGCCATCACATTCTGGTCTTAACAGACAACACTACGACCAAGGCCCACATCAATCGTCAAGGGGGCACTCATTCTATTCGATTCATGAGGGAGGCCGAGCGGATTTGTCAATGGGCAGAGAGGCATCTCTTATCCATCAGAGCAGAGCACATCTCGGGGGCCTCGAATATCCAAGCAGATTGGCTGAGCAGGGCCACACTGGACCAATCGGAATGGCGCCTACACCCCTCCTTGTTCAGGAAGGCAGCAGCGATATTCGGTCAGCCCTTGGTGGACCTGTTCGCATCTCCACTCAACGCCCAGACACTGAGGTTCTTCTCTCGTTACCCTGCCAACGGCGCAGAGAACCACGATGCCCTGCGCTGTCCCTGGCCCACCGGCCTTCTGTACGCCTTTCCTCCTCTTCCGTTGATACCCAAGGTGATTCAGAAGTTGATTCTCGAAAGGGCGGAGGTCCTTCTGGTAGCCCCGTATTGGCCCAGGAGACCGTGGTTTGCGGATCTTCACAATCTGTCAGTGGCTCCGCCGTGGAGGATCCCCCTCGACAGGATCTCTCTGTCCCAGGGACCTCTTCAACATCCAGACCCACAGTGGCTTCAACTAGCTGTCTGGGGGTTGAGCGGGAGAGGTTAAAGAATGAGGGCTTATCGCCTCAGGTCATCAATACCATCCTGGCAGCGAGGCGGCCTTCGACTACTCGCATTTATGACGCAACCTGGAACATCTTTTGTAAGTGATGCCATACGTCGTCTGTTAATCCGCTCTCGCCTTCAATCGCCCAGATCTTGGCTTTCCTACAGGTCGGGCTAGAGAGGGGCCTCTCCCCCAACACTCTGAGAAGGCAGGTCGCAGCCCTGTCCACGGTGGTTGCTGGCAGCTCTTCTGTCTCACTTTCCCACCACCCTCGCATAAGGTCTTTCCTTAGAGGGGCCTCTAATCTGCACCCTCCGGTGATCCACAGATATCCTACCTGGGATCTTAATAAAGTTCTTTTGGCATTAACTAAACCTCCTTTCGAGCCTCTCAGGGAGGCGCCACTTCAGTTTCTCACATTCAAAGTGGTGTTCCTTGTGGCGATAACATCAGCAAGAAGGATATCTGAAATAGCAGCTCTATCCGTGAGAAAGGGCTTATGTGTCTTCCATACTGATTGGGTGGTTCTGACACCAGATCCCGCCTTTATGCCTAAAATCAACTCGGCTTTTCACAGATCCCAGGAATTGATTCTGCCTAATTTTTGTCCCAAGCCTTCCCGGGAAAGGGAAAGGCAGTGGCACACTCTCGATGTGCGAAGGGCTCTTCGTATCTACATCTATCGTACAAAGTCAATCAGAAAATCAGAGTCTTTATTCCTGTCCTTTCAGCCAAAGACGCTGGGTTGCAAGGTTTCCCCGTCCACTATTGGCCGCTGGATTAGGGCTACTATATCCAAGGCCTATTTGGCGCAGGCTCTCCCTGTCCCTAGTGGGATCACCGCTCACTCTACAAGGAGCGCAGCCACCTCGGCAGCCTGGGCTACTCAGGCGTCAATTCAGGATATCTGTCGAGCAGCCACCTGGGCGTCTCCTTCTCCCTTTATACGTCACTATAAGATCGATGTTTACGCCTCCGCTGAGGCTTCCTTTGGCAGGCGAGTCCTTCAACAGGTGGCAAAAGATCCAGAGGTGATTCCGGACCAGACGGAGTCCCTCCCGTAGGACAGGCCATGCTTTGGTATGTCTCACTGTCTGGATGCTCGCAGCAGCTCCACGGAGAATGGGCGTTGGTACCTACCTGATACGCCCGTTTTCGTCGAGCTGCGTAGAGCATCCAGCCCCACCCTAATTGGTCCGTCTGGTGGGGAATCCTGTTTCGGCCAATGATGTATATAGTTCACAGTTGAGACTTGTATTATAGTTGACATGAGAGGATAGTTGTTTTCTTCTCATCTTCGTAAAACTGGGGGAACGCGTGGAGGAGTCACGTGGAGGAGGAGGAGCGTTCCTCTATTTCAGCTCAGCCTGTTAGAGTGAAGACTGGAGCACCTCCCACTGTCTGGATGCTCTACGCAGCTCGACGAGAATCAGGTAGGTACCAACGCCCATTTTCTTTCCAACCAATAACATTTTGTCTTTTTTCTTCTAGCTTATATAGTACATTGATATATTTTTAAAATTGTGTTTTCCCTATGATGCTTAATTTAATTTAATTTAATTATTCAATTTAATTTATTAGATCTACTATAGTCAGGAAACTCTATTATCCTGGAAGGCTAATAATATTTTTTTTTACTATCAGCTTCACCTTATGAAGAATATTATCAAATGTTGTCTAGTTTTATAATCCAAACTGACATGCATAAATTATTTGCTTCCATATTTAAAAAGATATTGATCTATAGTTTGAACAACAAGTGCAGATTTTTTAGACTTTAATATATGATATATCTCAAAACAATGGAGGGAATAACAAAAAGATTAAATGTTTTATTATAAACAACAAACAAGATCGGTGCAGTTGCATTTGTGATTGCACTGGCTATAAGCAGTCAATCATGTGATGTTTTGCCTAATGTCCACATTACTTAATGAAGAAAATTCCTGTCCCAATTAGGGTAATTAATCAAGGACTAGCTCTCTTAAGGGTTTTGACTACAACGGGGTTGAGTGTGTCTTCTCCAAAATAAAAGCAGGCAATTAAAAAATACCTACTCTAAAACAATTTTAATACATATGAGAAAAGAAAATATATTCTGTATATATTATAATTTGAGAATATAAAATATCTATTACTTTACAATATATGAAATTGAAATACATTTTTATTGTATTGCAATATAGTTTTAAGAAGAGGTAATGGGCAGAGGTGAAGGGAAAAAAGATGGAGTATTCCTATTTAATTGAGGATCTTGGATTAAGTTAAAATTACCAGCATAGACTGTATTGCATACTAAGGGTTTGCAAAATATAATTTAGAAAAATATCTATGGAATATTTCAGTAATGTTCTGCATAGGCTATCAAAATTAATCAGAGCAATATAATAAGGGCAATGACTATCTTTGCACTCAAGAAAATAAAGACTCCAAATTTGTTTACAACTTGACTAATTTGTATTACATTTTTGCTTCATTTATGAGGGAAGGCAGATTCTCCCAGTGCTGACTTTCAAAGTGTCAGTGTCTAAAGTTAACTAGCCTGGCCTACTTAAAGATTGTTACTAAGGCAATCACAACTGTTTCACTCCAAAACAAAATCATAATACAACTATTGTGCTGCTGCCCTATTTGTTGCAGTATCAGACTATTCAAGGGATTATTTGTAATAGGAAACACAGAAAGAGATTTCAATACAGATTTTTACAGTAAAAATCTATCTTTATATATTTTCCAATTTTTATTCTTTTAAAAAAGGGTTTCCTATTTCATGATCACCAAAATAATTTCAGCTCATGATGCTTTTGTATATACCTTTGTAATATTCATATTTTGGATAATGTCAAAATGTATTTTTCTAATATTTCTGAAAAAAAACTGTTTAATTTTATGTATGCTATATTGAAGTAATTATCTAGTGTTCCAGAAAACAAATCTGTGTTGTCATGGTTACAAACAGGAGGAAGCCTACCTTATAATAAATTTATCAGTTTAACTATTTTTAGTTTGTGTTTTTTTCAAACATTGGCCATGATTTTCTAAGTAAGCCTAGATCGATAAGGTCTTCCAATCCATATCTCGAACTATGTTTTTACTATTACTAAAATAACATTTTAATCCTTAACTGTAATTTTGATAAATCACATTTAAACTATAAGGGCTTTATGGAAGAATAAATATAATGTATACAACAATGTCAACAAGAAACATTCTGTGAATGTCTACATTCTGAGAGCAGTTATAGAGTAGGAAATCCTAGGGCTGCACATTAGAGTGGGAAATCCAGAAACCATTTTAGAAAAAGACATTGGCAAGAGGCTTCCATATTACCAAGAAAGCTACACAGCTCTTTTCTTGTAGTCAGAAAATGTCAGACTCAGATCAAACTTTATATTTAATCATTAGCTTAACCATGAAGTCTAATATTTAAACTGTATCTCCCAAGTGCGTCATAAAGAACCAAATAATGCCTTAAATAACAAATAAGAAGTCTATGGAAATTTTCCTAATAATCATTTTCTGAAACTGTTCAGTCATATAGGAAAAGACCTGCCACAAAGCAATCCAGTTTACTGGGTTCATGGTGCATAAGTGGCCAAAACAGCTCTGAACAGGTGAACAACAATCCAGATAATGTATATTTTGCATTGGTGTAATTGCTTAGGATAAAAAGCCTCATTCAGAGGAAGATATGACTGGAAATATGCCCAGTAATAAAACATCCTGACAAAAGAATCTATATTACTGCCAAATGCTTTTCTTAACGGCTTCCTTGCAGAATGTAGGTTTTCATGGCTGTGTTTATTGATAAAACTACTTCCAAGTAATGAACAATGCATTTGTGAGAATGAATGCATGTTGGTGATTTGCTAGGCACACTGCTGGTTTCTGAAGAATTTGAAATCAAATTCAGAAATAGATGTCACGTCTTTGTATATTGTCCTATTCTTTTCACGTTCTTTAATTTTGCATTCTACATAACATCCCCTTATGTCCAACACAGATGTCCCCACACTCACAAATTACATGTTTCCATATTTTTTACTTTTTGGTACTATACCCTTGTTTTAGAGAGTAGGCACTTAATTTTGTCCACCATTTACCAAGTTTTACTCTATAATACACCATTCCAAGTTTTACTCTATTTATCCAGTATTTTTCTTCTTCTGTCAATAATCCTGAAATATATGGAAAGTTTGCACAATGTTTATACTCTTGTTCATTCTTACATTTTTCTTGTGCCAATTAGATTTTTACAATTATATAGCTAAACATAATAGAGCACTGAATTTTTTTTGGTTCAGTACTGTAGTTAGATAGCCTATTTTGTGTCCTATTTATTAGTGACCTAATAAACTGATGTTTCTAGTTATGTCACATTGTTTATATGTGTCTGCTTTTTTATGTATTTCATGATTTTCATAACCTTCATTAGTAAGCTTAACCTACCTCCATCAGGAGTTCCCCATTTTTTTCTGTATCTACTAGAAGGAGTAGCATGTGTTTGTGTACATGTATGTATGCTTTCATATTTGCATGACAGAAAGTGTTGTTTGTAAAAATGTAGAAGAATTCATGTGAATGGCTCACCTCACAGTAAGCTATAAGGAAATAATTTTATTTGGTTGTGTTAGTATGTTTCCCCCCCACCCAATCCTGTCCCTCCTCTTCTTTGGCTTTTGGCAGGTGCATACATACATTTATAAGCACATAGACGTGCACTTGCACCTTTTTTGTAGGCAAGATCAACTTTAAATTAATATGACCTATACAAAAATGAAGAATATGAACAACGGGGCATATTACGAATATAGCAAGTATTAAACAATATTTATAAAATTCAAATTATAAATCCCTCAATTTTTTTTAAATCATGAAATCCTTCCCAAGTAAAATATATTGCATCAATTTTCACTAGTAAAAATAACATTCAAAAACTAGAAACTGGCCAATGCTCAATATTTTTGTCTACAATTCAACTTTTTCCTACTTCTTCTTTGTTAGGAATAGTCATCTAAAATACCAGTTGGCTGCTTTTTAGACAAATTCTGTAGTCACACCAAAAATCTATCAACACTGACTTCCCGTTATTAATATCAAAAAAGTATAAATACTGATATCATTGTGGTTAGCATAAAAGAAGTCGAATTCCTTATTTCATTTACAAAGAAATAACGTGTTATGAAATAGTTTGCCAACTGTCCTGGAAGATTGTAGTAGACTTACTGGGAATTTGACATCATAGAAAAGAGTAGTATTAAATGTTTTCAATCGGCTTTCTTTTTTTCCTTTTCCAGATTTAGGGGATCTATCATCTAAGGCTGAGTATGGAAATGGAGACCTTTAGCCCCTGGGAGGTTCCAGGCACACTTTTGACCATCTTCACATAGCTGACAAAATGGCCAAAAATCATAGCATTGTTCTTCATTCCAGAATAACCAAATTTCAACAATTTTCATGTACTAGGCATACCCTTCTTGTTTTCCAAAGCAGTTGCACCAGGGGTGGGATTCTACCAGTTCGGACCATAGTTTTGGCAAGGAGCTGGTCCTGAAAGATTTTTCAAAGATTATGCTTAGATTATGCACGGCTATGGCAGTGGATAGCTTTTTTAAGAAGTAGGCACATATTCCATCCGGTCCAATAGATAGAGAGGGTTTTAGATTGCGTAGTGCTTTTCAACATTGTCTTCTGTAAAATCGATATGTATTAGATCATTGTAGTTGCCTGTGGTTCGACTAGGAAATACTGGGCATGATCTATTGCTGTTTAAAAATACTGAGCCAAAGAATGTGTTAAAGAGGTTGGGCGTTGGTAGAAGTTACTGTGAACGCCCTTTCTATTTATGCTGCGAGAGAGCCCAGGATGGGTTGACTCCTTCCTATGATGTCATTTAACTGAGTCTATACTCAGTTAAAAGCCAGCTATATAAAAGCCAGCCCCCGGGAGAGACCCCAGCTTTGGCGAAGATACTTGACAGACTGAAAGGTCTCTCTGAAAGCATAAAATGAATACAGAAATATGTCTTACCCTCTCCGGACAAATCAAGGGAGTGGCTGGGGTCTCTCGCAGCATAGATAGAAAAGGCGTTCATGGTAACTTCTACCAATGCCCATTCTCCTCCATGCTGCATCGAGAGCCCATGATGGTACATATCAAAGCTTGCATGTCCACGGATGGGTCCTCGTCTGGCTCATCACACTGACTGTTGAAGCACCCGTCTGCCGAAGGCTGCAGTCGCCAAGGCAAAGGCATCCAGATGGTAGTGTCTGATGAAAGGAGATGGGGATATCCATGTGGCCGCATGACAGATCTCCCCCAAGGATGCTTGGGTCGCCCAGGCAGCAGAAGTGGCCGTGCTTCTGGTAGAGTGCGCCATCAGACCTCGGGGAACCAGAAGGGCTGCAGCTTTGTAGGCCTGCTCAATTGAAGACCTGACCCACCTGCTAATAGTAGGAGAAGAGACCTTGTGCCCCAAGTGAGAAGGGAAAAAGGAAACAAACATGGCTTCTGACTTCCTGAAGGAGGTAGTGCGCTTAATGTATATTCTAAGAGCCTTTCTTACGTCTAGCGTGTGCCACTGCCACTCTAAGTCATGGTGCGGGAGGGGGCAGAAGTCAGGCAACACAATGTCCTGGGACCTGTGAAACCAGGTGTTAACCTTTGGAATAAATCAGGGGTCCAGATGGAGAACAACCCTATCATTGTGAAAGGAACAAAGGTCCTGTCTGATGGAAAGAGTAGCGAGCTCGGATACCCACCTGGCTGAAGTGATGGAAACGAGGAACACTACCTTCAGAGTCAGGAAATAGAGAGACACTGTTCTAAGGGGGGCTTCGTAAGGGCATTAAGGACCACATGAAGGTCCCAGAAAGGATACCTGTGAACCACCAGTGGGTGCAGGTTGGAAGTCCCTTTCAAAAACCTCCTGACTGAAGGGTGATGGGATAAGGAAGGAAGCGAACCCCATGAAAGAACTGAGGAGAGGGCAGCAACCTGCCTGCGTGAGGAGTGGGGGGCCAAACCTTTCTCCAGACCATGCTGAAGGAATCTAAGAACTTCTGCCAACTGGCTGAAGCAGGAGAGAGAGCCTCCCTAAGGCACCATTGGGAAAAGGCCTTCCAGGTGGCATCATAGATGTGCCTTGTAGAAGGTTTGTGAGATGCCAGGATAGTGAGGATGACCCTTTCTGGAAGACCAGCCTCCTCTAGCCACTGCCGCTCAAGTGCCACATGGTCAGCTTGAGCCACTGGTGCTCTGGGTGGAGCAGAGCCCCCTGATGAAGGGAGATTAGATGGGCTGGGATCCTCCAAGGAGAAGCCACCAATAGGTTGACCAGGTCCGCAAACCAGGGCCTCCTTGGCCAATAGGGTGCCAGGAGGAGGAGCTCCGCTCATTCCTCCAACATCTTCCAAATTACTGCTGGAATGATGGGAAGATTGGGAAAGGCATAGAGGAGACCTTTGGGCCATCTGCACCGAAGAGCATTGGTCCCCTCCACTCCCTGGCAAGGAAACCTGGTGAAGAATCTGATGACTTGAGGTGTTTTGAGGAGTGGAGAAGAGATCCATCTCTGGTGTTCCGAATCTGAGGGAAAGGTCCCTGAATAGAGACAGAGGAATGGACCATTCTGCCTGGTCGACTAGGCTCCCAGTCGGCCTGGGAGTTGTCGACCCCGGAGATGTGGTCCGCCAAGATCGATAACAGGTGTTTCTCTGCCCATAACCCCAACCATAGAGCCTCTCTCATGAGGGCTTTGGACCTCACCCCCCCTTGCCGGTTGACATGAGCCTTTGCGGCCATGTTGTCCATAAGGACTAGAACATGAGAGCCAGTCACTGAGTGCCTGAAATGCTTGAGAGCCAGAAAAATGGCTCTGAGCTCTAGCCAATTTATGGGAAGGGTCTGCTCTGACCTGGACCAAACACCCTGAGCTATCTGACCCTGCATATGGGAACCCCAACCCAGGAGGCTGGCATCAGTGGTTATCACTAGCCTGTCTGGGACACTGAACAGGAGTCCCTTCCAGATTAACGGGGAATGCCACCAATTGAGAGATCTTCGGATTTGTTGCGGGAGCAGGACCTTGATGGATGAGTGGCTGGTCCTGCTCGTTGGTAGGGAAGCAGGAACTATTGGAGTGGTCGGGAGTGGAGCCGAGCCCACGGGACAATGCCAATACAGGAGACCATCTTCCCCAAAAGTTTGGACAACAGCGACAGGGGGACAGTTTGATGTTGCTGGATCTGGCTGATGATCTCTGCAAGGCTCTTTCCACGAGCTGGGGACAGGAAAACCTGGCACAACGTGGTATCAATGACTGCTCCTATGTGTTGCAATTTGGTTGTGGAAGAGAGCTGGCTCTTTTTGGTGTTGATGGAAAATCCGTGGCTCTGGAGATATGATAGGGTAATTTGCAGATCCCAATGGGCCGCATGGATGGAGGAGGACAGTATCAAAATGTCATCCAAGTAGCATTGGATCCTCACTGGAACAGAACGCAGAGATGCCATCAATGCTGCCAGAACCTTTGTGAAGACCCTTGGAGCTGATGAGAGGCCGAAGGGAAGTGCTCGATACTGGTAATGGGTATTCTGATAACAGAAATGGAGAAACTGGCAATGATGAGGCCAAATGGGGATGTGGAGGTAAGCCTCCGTGAGATCAATGGAAGAGAGGCGATCGCCCCCCCAAGCACTTTCTAAAATAGAATGCAGAGTCTGCATTTTAAATCACCTGTATTTTACAAATTGGTTGAGAAATTTTAGATCAAGGATGGCTCGCCACCCACCCGAGGCTTTGGGAACGATGAAAAGGCGAGAGTAAAGCCCACGTCCCTGTAGAGAGGGGGAAACAGGTTGAATAGCTCTGATTTCAAGAAGGTGTTGAATGGCCTGATTCATGAGGGCTTGCCTTGAAATGTCCTGAGAGACAGGACAGATCAAAAAAATTTCTGGGATTGGCATTAGGAAGTCAATTGTAACCGTGGCATTAGGAAGTCAATTGTAACCGTGACCTTGGGCTGAGCACCCAAGCATCTGTCGTTGACTCCTCCCATTTGGAGGCAAAGAAGGCTAGGCAACCTCCGATGGGTGGGGAGTATGAGGGATTACTTAGAGCAACAGAAGGAACGACCCCCTCCCCCCGAAAGGGCCATTTACCAGTAGAAGGTTGTTGCCTGCCAGATGCTTCCACACATTGGTCTTGGCGTTGGGAGTATGGCCTCTGAGAGCGGGGGAAGCAGGGGAAGCGATAAGGAGCTGGGTGATAGTCGGCTTCCCTCCTTCCTTCCCTTCCCTCCTCATCAACCTCCTCCCATTCTGGTAAAGAAGAATGGACCCTGAGGTCCTGGGGCCTGTGTAAATCAGGGTGATGAGGCAAGGAACTTATAGATTGAGAAGGGAGAAGGGCCTGAACCCTTTCCAAAGGTCGGAGAATTTGCTTGAAGCCTTCAGCCAATCCCTGCCTAATGGCCAATGAGACAACATCTTGGATATCCCCTGATCTATGCTCAAAGGTAGAGGCAGAAGGCCGAAGGCCCGCTACTGTGGGAGTGAAGGTGGCTTCATGCCTAGATTGAGGAGAGGTTCGAGGCCTGGAGGGAGGGGGAGGAGCATAGGGCCCAGAAGCCTGTTGGAAATAAGGCCCAGATCTGCTGAGATCCTGAGGATCAAATTGTTCTGCAAAAGCCTCAGGAGACCAGGATGGAGGATGGAAATGCTCATAGATAACGTCTCCTCCCCTGGGAGGGCTTGGCTGGGGCCCACGGGTATCACCTGAAACATGCTGTAGTTGCACTCCCTTCTGTTGAATAGTTCTGTTGAACTGCCTCTCCAGGTCCACATCTCTGTGCTTCTCTGCCCTTAACTCAGCCTGAGTTGCCTTCTTAGGGGCTAGAGCCTTAGCTCTGACTTTAGCAGCCACCTCCCTCTGGGCTGATTGGGTGCGTTGCCTACGTCTTTTTCTCTTATTGGGCTTAAGAGACTGTTCCACTGGGGGGTGGAGCTCTGCCTGAACCTTATCTTGCTCCATTTGTAGAATAAAGGCTCTTGCGTTGGAAAGAAACTGTTTAGAAATTTTTTTGTATTAAGTCCTTTAGGGTATAAAATGGCCCCCGGTCTTACAAAATGGCCGCTCACCTCGTGGTGGAAGGCTTCAATCCAAGATGGCCACTGACTAGGGGAAACAGGCTCCGAGACCGAAGAATCGCTCCTTAGGCTATAAAGACCCCCAAGCGAAGTCAGCAAAGGAAAAGGCAGCCTCCGTCCACACGATCAGCTGGCTGGTGCTGTTATCGGTTTGCTGAACATTTTTTACGATCGCTCAAACCGCAGGCATGGGGGAGGTCTACAGACGCTGCCCAACTTGCCTGCACAGCGCTCTGGCAACACTGCTCCCAACGTTGCAGGAGAGAGAGCCCTGCTCTCCTGGAAGAGCAGCTGCCCAGATCCCTGGGAGCTACTTGAAGTGAGGAAAAAGCACGGAAGATCGCTGGTGATTGCTATCTAACAGAACGCTTTCAAAGACGCAGCAACTGACTGAAAGGAACTGAGTCAAAAGCTGGGGGTCTCTCCCGGGGGCTGGCTTTTATATCTTAGACTCAGCTAAATGACATCATAGGAAGGAGTCAACCCATCCTGGGCTCTCGATGCAGCATGGAGGAGAATGGCTTTAATAGTGTCATCGTTGCAGTCTTTACCATTAGGTCCTTTCAGGGGTGGGATGGACCTTGAGTCTTTTAGTTTGTTGTTTACAAAATTGTAGAAAGCGTGGGTGGAATTGCTGTGTAGAACCTTTTCTTCTTGTTTAATGTGATAATTGGTGCATTCAGTTTTTATCTGGTGGCATAAATTTTTGTATCGGCTTTTGAAGTTGGCAACGTGACCAGATTTGTTTTTCCACCAAAGTGATTTCTTTTTGGATTGAAGCTTCCTTATTGTTATGGGTAATTTGTTTTTTCTGGTTTTGGGAGTTGTTAATGGTACATATAGTTTGATGACTCTTTTGACTTCAAGTAAAAATATGTTGTAATGGTCTTCTACAGTATTTCATCCAGTGAATAGAAATTGCCAATCAAGGGATGAGAGATCATTGTTTATAAGATCATAGTTGCCTTTTTTGAAGTTATAATTGGGATTCCCTCATTGTGATGATTTTTGTGGACGTATTTTGAGACAAAAGTCTATCATGTTGTGGTCACTGTTGGAAAAAGGTTCTTTAATTTGTATTCCATGAATTGAATTCAAACTATTGCAGAAGATGAGATCGAGGTAGTTGTTAAGTCTAGTGTTGTTGGTTTCCAGTTGTTCTAGTCCCAGATTTGTTACTGCATTATAGAAGGTTGCATATGTGGGTTCAGTTGTACATTCATTAAGAGTCCAGTTAATATGAGGTAAATTGAAGTCACCAAGAAAGATAAAAGTGTGTGGGCAGGATGCTGCCCATGTTAGTAGTGTATTTAGCTTGTTTGCATGCTCGATGTCATAATCAGGGGCTCTGTAACATAGTAAGAACCGAAATGTGATATTTAAGAACAGTTCACAGACAATGGTCTCAGGAACAGCAAGCTCCTGGGTAACTTGGATGTTTTTTAGATGTAGGGACATTTTATAGAAGATAGCAACACCACCTCCTCTACGGATTTCACGATCTGATCGGTAAACATGATAGTCTATTACTGTGGTAATGGAGTCAGGGAGAGATGCGTTGAGCCATGTTTCACAGACAAATATAATGTCGAATTTATCTGTATTTAGTAAGAGGAGAAATTCAGGTATTTTATTTACAAGGCTTCTTGCATTGAGTAGCTTGCATTTAAAGCCAGTTGTGGTTGAAATAGAGGTAGTTAGGGGTGTGCATGCCTAGTTTTGAGTGATGTTGGATTGGATGGGGTGGGATTGGATGCGGAGTTGTGGGTTGTGTGACTTTCTTTTGATCCAGTTCTATAGAACCAGTTGTTACGATTCTGTGCAGTTCAGAGAACCAGCAAATCACGCCACTGACTGGCCCCTCCCCCACTCCTGTCAGATTTCTGCTTTCTAGCTAATCTAAATTTCTCTTGTACTGCTTTGCCTTTGCCCAGGAGGCTTCCCTGAGGCCCAGTCAGGGGATTGTGGGGTGGGGGAGAAGTGGCCTGAGAGCAGAGCCGAAACTTCCTTAGGACTGAAGCTTCTATTTTTCAGTGCAGACTCAGGCAGCAGATTGCAGAAAGGTAGATCTGTGAGTGAATCTATAATTCTGCAAGCAACTCAATCTGCTTTGCCTTATTTTGGGTAAAAGTTGCTCTTTTTCTATACATATATATATAAAATACAATATTTACATAAATATTTACAATATTTACGTACAAACCACACCCACCCAGTCACATGATGACCAAGTCACCCCCCAGTCAGCAAGCCACACCCACCCAGTCACATGACCACCAAGCCACACCCACAAATTAGGCTATGCCCACAGAACCCGTTGTTAAGAAATTTGAATCCCACCCCGAGTTGCACTAAATATTTTCAGCTCAGAAGTATGTAACCTTATTTAAAAGATGTCGCTCTTAGAGATATATTGTCATACTTTTGCTTACAATTTTGACCCAGTGATCCTACATTGTATTAATTGTTGTAAGAATCAAATTATATGAAGTCTGAAAATTCTTTTATGTTACTTCTTTTGAGATCTTTGAAGAGAAATCTCTTCAAATCCAGATACTCCTCAACTTACGACCACAATTGAGCAGAGAATTTATGTTGCTGAAACATTTGTTAAGTCACTTTTGCCCCATTTTATGACTTTTCTTGCGACATTTGTTAAGTGAATCACTGCAGTTGTTAAATTAGTAACCCGGTTATTAAGTGAATCTGGCTTCCCCATTGGTTTTGCGTGTCAGAAGGTCGCGAAAGGTGATCACATGATTCTGAGACATTGCAACTGTCTTAAATATGAACCAGTTGTCTAATATCTGAATGTAAATCACGTAGTCATGGGGATGCTGCAATGGTTATAAGAATGAAAAATGATCATAAGTCTCTTTTCAGTGCAGTTGTAGCTTCAAACAGTCACTAAATGAACTGTTGTAAGTCGAGGACTACCTGTATAGCCTTTTATGACTTCACTTGCATATAGCATATCACATTCCTTTAAAATATTACATAAGGATTTAGCAAAAATTATTTGCTTGTTAATATACGTGGCATTTTTTCCAGATTTTCTCCCAGGCTTTTTAAACAGGTTTATCCCCAGTAAATATGCTTTCTCTCACATTAACAAAGTATTTCACTTTTCTTTTTCTCCTTACAACAGTAATCCATAGAATAATATAGCAATAGCAGTAGCATTTACAGTTAGATATCACTTTATAGTGCTTTACAGCCCTCTCTAAGCGGTTTAGAGTCAGCGTTTTGCCCACAACAATCTGGGTCCTCATTTTACCCACCTCAGAAGAATGGAAACCTTGAGCCTGGTGGGATTCGATCTGCTAAATTATAGGCAGCTAGCTGTCAGTAGTAGTTTGCAGTACTGCACTCTAACCACTGCGCCACCAAGGCTGTAATATCGTAATTAATAGAGTTTATGTAAAAGTTTAATTGAGTTTAAGTAAAAGGTTATTCTACTTATTTCTGAGGAAAAAGTGTTGCTTAAGAGTAAAAGACTGCCAATTGTGATTGCTAACTGTTTGGTAATTTTAATGCTGGAAGTAATTTCTAAAGCATCAGAATGACTTTCAAGAGTACAGTAAAATTGGTTACAGTTGAATCCTTGAGGATTTTCCAAGAATAGTTATAACGTAAGTAATTACTCCTCAATTCTGTACTTGGTTTCTTCTTTCTATCATGCTAACATAGCCAAAAATCTGTTTCTTTCTCCAGTGGGATTTGTGATAGTATTTATCAGAATCACCATTACTCTTCAAGTAGCTTGGCTTATAAACCCTATTAAATTGGTTACATACGTACATACATACCATAAAACAATGTTGATAATGTTTAACAAAGCTCATTATCATCCAGATGTGCAAAACAGTCTCCCCAATTCCACCACCATCCACCATGACTAAAATTACAGTAGTTATTTTATCAAATGGGGGCTTTAGATATGTGATATGTAGCTACTTGTTTTTTTTTAAATACAGCAAGATTATTTTTGTTTGATTAAGGAAATCTATAAGATGTAGGGTATTGCATATTAATACAGAATTTCATGGGAAGGTTTGGGGGATAAGTATAGGAGCTGATTTGCTTGCAAGCTCAAAAGTAAGAGCTTACTAGTAAGAACATACAGTACCCTTGCTTTAAGCTTATCCTATTTTCCCCATTTCCCTAAAGGCACCTGCAGTCAACATTATGACTATGCTGGGAATAAGAAAACTGTAAACTCATTGATGTTGCCTTGTCAGATTATTGCAGTGCTAAAGTGTTTGCAGAAATGTTATAAATTGTTTTAATAAATAAAAATAGTATGTTTCGCACATTTTAATTTTCACTGTATTTGTTCTTCTGTATCTGCCAATTTGAAAATAGGTATTCTGTTTGGAGTGTGGGTGTTTTGGGTGTGCTTTTTCCCCCTTCAGTTTCTTTCCACATGATTTTAAATTGTTTATTTGGCCCATTTAATGTTAACATAAGCTTTGTTTATGAGCATACTAGGTGTTTGAAAAATCGACTTATAACTCACATCCCTCTGGACTGTACTCAGTCACTTTGCAAGCACCAGCTGGTATCTCCTTATACTAAATAGCTACATCCTATCACTGGCACTAGTCCTCTAGAATTAACTTCTACAAAAAATTATCTGTAATCGATCAACATTTTAAAAAGTATTTAACCTCCCCTCCCCTTTGGCTTTGTAAGACTGGTTAAAGTACTAAAACTATATATAAATGTACTGCTATTTTGATATAAGGTTTAATGTTTGTTTTAAAGTAATGGACTATTCAGTTTCTGAGGACGAATATTAAATTCTATTATGGTGATTTTATCTACTAATGTTTGATGTTTTATTTTATTAATTAATCCTGGGACCTTCTTAAATGAAAAATGAAACAATTGCTATTAATGGGCACAGAAGACATCATACTTTGAATGATACCAGTATTAATATAGAAAAAAATGTTATAAATGACAAATATGATGCCATAATATGCCAATTTTTCTTTAAATTCCATATATTGACCAAAGATCATAAAACAATTAGGGATTTCTAGATTCATAGAAAATGAACCTGTGCGGGATAGTTGAAATCATTGTGGGATCAACAAACCTGTCAAATCCCACACTCTGTTCCTGCTGTAGTTAACCAGGTGCCTTTTTGTAGGTGAAAAATATTGTATATATCCAGTTGTGTTCCCAGCATCTATTATTAGAGCTATATTTAAAATAATGTAGCCGGAATGGTTAGTAGCTATTGATAGTCTTGGCTCCATAGATATCTTTATCTTTCTCTCCTTGCAGTGTTCTTTTTTATATGTGACCTAAAGCATTCTATAAATGGAACATTTACATACATTTAAATAGAATGACAACTGTGCTTGTTGTTGGCTGTGTGTTGTGCCTGGAGCCTCTTAATAATAACCCGATATCTTGAAAAGTTTAATTGCATTTTTTCTTTTAAGATAACATTTAATACTGTGTTATGCATATAAGCCTAGCAATGAAGAGTTTCAGAGATATCAGCACTAAATTGAGACTTGGTTTCTTTAGAAGAAAGTCTCTGAGGAGTGATGATAGTTCTGTGATATAATGTTTGCTTACAGATATATAAAGTACAGAAGAAAATAAGGTGAGGCATTTATTGCGCTGATACTCCAAAGATTACTCTTCCATACCAGATTTCTAGATATAGTCACAGCATTTTGCAGGTTACTTCCGCTACAGGGTGATCACAAAATGACATTTCTTCTTGACCCCTGGGAGAAAGTAAGATGAAATCATTTCCATACCTTCTCAGCCTCCACCTTCCATCCTGGACTATTAAAACACAGTGACATCTGTCACCTTCCCCTTTGATGTTAGGAGGCATTGTCTCTGACTATCTGTTTTGGTAGTTCAAATTACAGACATCTTGGACTCAAGAAATTAGGTCAAGTTTTATGGGAAAAAGGAATCCTTTGGGGTCACCTTAACCAACCTCCTCCAAACTCATAACAGTTGAATGCTCCTTTCAAGTTCATATAGCCATAATCACATTTGACACTTTTAAAGGCTTAACCTCTTTAAAGGCAGTGTGGTGTGTATACGGCATTGAAAAGAAAAGTCATAGTTTTTTAAGTACAGCCATTTCCCTCTTCATGAAAGAATGCATAAACATTCACACACCAAGGAAGCAGGAGGCTACCCTAATCCAATGTACTTGGGTATATTGGTTGTAACAGAGTTATAGCTCCTTTTTGCTGAGATAACATGAAAATTGATAGTTCCTTGTGTTTTTCCTTGTGTTTCATCCTTTAAACTGAAGGATTCTAGTCTTATGCCACTCATTGATCTGTGAGACCTCATATGGTTTCTTAGCAAAAAAAGAAAAAGAAATGCAAACAATTTTCAATTACATTTTAAAGTAAAATTGGCAGCTTGCCAGGGGGCATCCCTGTTTATTTGCTAATAATAAAATGTATGCATTGCAACACAAGTACTATAATTTTAAATTAAAATTCTTAAAATCAGACACAGTTCATCAAAGAGTGATTAGATTATTTTTAACCATTTCAGAGCTAGCTAGCTCTTCTCATTATCGTTACGAAACCCCTCCCTTTTCCTTGAAAGCTTCTTATCTTCACTTGTGCTCCACAGGAGAAATTGGAGTCTACTTGTTCGCTGGATTGCTTGATATATTTTGTTGCTAGTTTCCCATGATAAAAAGCAAGCAAAAACAGAATGCTTGTGCTCTAAAGAAAAGGAGCAAGAATGAGCACACAGCTCTACTGCAGGCATTTTTTAGAGCATGCTGTCCCTTTCTCTGTAATACGGTGCAGCCCTTCCCTGAGCAGCAGCAGCAAGCAGTCTGATTGCTCTCATTCAACACATTTGGTATGCATGAGCACAACCAATCCAAGCTGGGAAGGTGTTTTCTTACGGAGGATCAGTGGCTAAAGCAAATCAGTGGCTAAAGCACTTTGTCAGATTTTCAGTCAAGTTAAAAGAGACATCCGGCAAATGGAATTGCAGGTGTGGACCCCTAATGGATATGGAATTTCAGCACAGTGGAAGAGAATTTGTTTTTTAGACATTGGTAAGGTTTGCGTTTCATTATTCCAGTGGAATATCTGAGGGTCATGAGTCAAAGTGATGCTCCCCGACCACTAAATTGGACCATTCGGAAGCTCTGCCATGCTGCCTTTCTCCCATCTGTCAGACTACTTAAGGTACTGTGAAAGCACCGTGTTTTACGATTGTGATTATGTTGTTAACTGTTTCCCATGCTGCAATTATAGTACAAATCCACAATGACTTTTTACAGTAGATGCTGCTTTTTTCAATCAGTGGAGATATTCTGCTGCTCATGTGTAGGTAAGAAAAGTGCATTTGTAGACTTGGGTGGAATCCTTAGCCTTGGTATAGTGTCAGATGCATTTAAAGCTAAAATTAAATGTTTGCGATAGCAAGGAAAATTGCTTGTATGGTACAAGTATAGATTGAAAGAAATGCCAATAGCTTTACATTTTTCTTATTAAGTCTCCAGATCCATTTATGGGAACAGTGGAGTGTTGTGCTCATCTTTGGTAATTCCCATTGCAGTTTATATAAAGACTAGTTCAAAATCTTCCCATGGAGATATGAGATCAGCTTCTGGACAGAGGAGAACTTCCTAATCATATTCTTTCCTCCACCTAGAAACAAGCTTCTTTTGGTTTTCTTAAGCATCTGTGTCTTGGTTCTTGTTGTTAAAAGTGGCATAAGCTCCTTTTGATCCAGTAGAAGAAGACCCCGAGAATATCCTCTGTTTAACTGTACAATAATTTGTAGTGTACCATTGACACTCATGCATTCTACTTGAGTAAAATTGAGATCAACCTTAGAAGGGGATATATTGAGAAACAAGCATTTAATGTCTGTTTGTAAAAGCGGGTTTTATTGGACAGAGTTTGATACTTTTGCACTTTTGTTTCACAAAAACTTCCACTTTGATGAATGAGGTTTCTCTCATATGTGGTCATAGGATTACAGCCACACTATGCATTACCTGCCATTGTATAATGCTTCTAGTATACAGGATGTGTTAAGCTGAAATGCAGCCACTGAGCTTTGATCTATGGCTAGAAAGCTAGAGGAAGTATTTTTCCTTTGTCCCATTTCTCTCTTCAAACCTGTGCTCCAACAGCTGTTCATAGGCAGGAAAGAAGTAGGGGGGAGGAAATTAAGCAGACTCTTTCTGGTGCTCTTATCTACATTCCTCCACCCACCCCTAAATCATACTGCATTGTTATGATCTCTGACTGAAGCTTTGCCATAAAGGACTTCCCTAACATGAAAGAATGTGGAGGGATTTAAGGACATTTTGTGATGCAACCTAAGGCAAATGCATCAAGTGCTTGGTTCGAATAGCAATACAGAATGGTATAAAAGAATACTAACTGCTTTTAGAGATAGCAGTTATCTTAAAGATATCTAATTGGTTTTTTTTTTTGCTTTTCTGAGATACAATGACATAATTTCAAGTAGAAATTTCTATAGGGATTATTTATTAGAGAAGAAATTTGCAAAAGGAAGGTCACTCTGGAATGAACCCCCGGAATCAACATGCATCATGCTATGTACATATGTTTGCTGTGGACTAGTTTGTGGATCAAGCCAGTCCATAATATTATAAATTTATCAAATTATAACAGGAGGAAGAGGAAGGATTACAACTGCATCCTGTTCCTAGTAAAATGTAAAATGCTCCTGCTGGAGTGAACTTTGGAAATTTTAATTTAATTTTTTAAAATCCAAAATTAAGACTGAATTGTTTTTAAGATGGTTACTCTCAGATGGCAGCTTCTGATGAGTATAGAGACCAGATTATTACAGAGGAGTTTCTTTGAGCTAGAAAAATGCCTGAATTTATTCTGATTTTTTTCAGAAATTCCCAGTACACCTACATTTTTATAGCTGAAGTTTAATTATTGTTCTCTTATAGGAGAATCTTGTGGTACCTTAAAAACTCAGCAGTTTCTTTTCTCATAAGCTTTCATAAAATGATCCATGGATAAATGCCGCAATTGCATACCACTTTTCTGAACCACAAGGGCTCTTTATTTATTATTATTTTAGTAGCAGCAGTTGAGGTGGAGTAGGAAGGAGAGAAATACAAAGCCAAGAGTGCTAATACAAGGAGTAGATTCTTGTTTTTAGCTTTTGGTGTGAACATGTAAGTGTTTGAAACTTAGAGAGTTTGAATAAGTATCTTTAAAATAAAATTATAGGAACAAATAATCTTTGTTTAAAATGGATTAAAAAAAGCTAAAATAATATTTCTCTCCTTCTCCCCATTGATGCTATAACTATTTCAGAAGTGAATCAGAGTCAATATGGAAAATCTAAAAGACACTTTATCTTGTTTGCCATCTAAAAAGAGTGTAAACAGAACAAAAGTACAACAATAAACTAAACAATGAAAAAGAACACAATGAGAATACATCAATATGACAATATACATCAATTATTTTCACAGTGAAACTTTGTAGATTGCCTTTATTCCCTGATAATATCAAGTTAATAGTTAATATCTGAATATCCTACAGAAATACATCATGCCACTTCATCAATTGCACAGTATTCAGCGGAGATCTCTAGATTCACATTTTCATATTATATGGCTCTATATTAGATATATTCTCAGTTACACAATGCAACAGTGGATAAACTCTGAGATAGAAAAGTCCAATTAGTGAAAAGAGTATTATTTGCAGTTGCTGCAGATTCAAGCCAATCCACAGAGAAAGAAAGTTATGTGGTATTTTTAATATTTTAGTGTTATAAGCAACTTAAGTGATGCCTTTTTGTGCACCCAAACTAGTGTTGGCTCCTGGCAACTGTCTACACATGTCCCTGCAGTTTTCTTGACAATGTTTTCAAAAATGGTTCACCAATGCCTGCTTCCTAGGGCTGAGAGAGAAGTACTGGCTCAAAGTCATTCAGCTGGTTTCGTGCCTCGTAATCTCCTGGTTTCTAGTCTTGTGCCTTGACAGCTACAGCAGAGTGGTTCATCAGTTTGTGGTGGCATAAAATCACTGTATAATATACAAGGAATGAAAGAAAAACAAATTTTTCTCCTTGATTTGTAGCCCATTTTAGCTATGGTTTTCCCCAACAAGGGAGGGAGCTGTCCAGCAGAGCAGGAAGGAAGGCTATCAAGACTGTTGAGAAGCTGTCCATCTATGAATAAATCCAGAATTTAGAGACAAGCTGTTAATCAGAAAAAAGTGTAACTAATACAAATGAATTATATCTCTTAATCCTGTGCTTCTTCCTCAGATAAAATATTTTTTATCTTCCAGAATTCCAGGTGGGTTGTTTTGATGTCTTTAGGCCCTGCAGTTACTAGGATCAGTCTTCAGAGCCAAAACTATAGGTGTCTTGTGTCCAATTACTTATCCTCTACTTCTGAGAATGGTTCTTATAAATCAGACACTAATTGCTCTAAGGTGTAGTCTGTATACCAAGGTATTCTGAGTATTTTTAATGCTTTGAATCTTACAATAAATCTATTTGATTCTTCTTTATTGTACGCTAAGATTATTTGTGGGTCCTCTTGTTAAGTAACCTAATGAAGCTGATATATAACCCACACATTCATAAAAGTGTCTACATTCTTATTATGAACCCAAATATGCAGGCTCTTTTTTGATGGAACGCCTTGCTATATGAGGGATGGGAAACACTGTTTTACTTTTGTAAGGTGATTAAAACCTTATTATTCCATCAAGCCTTTGGTACAGATGGGCTGCTGTATTATAATCTTTTAAATACATTTTTGTGTTACCTCCTGTTTAGCTTTTATTTTTACTGCATTACAAATACCCTGAAGTTTTATTATAAATATCCTGGAGCTTTCCTCTTCTTAAACCTAGGGTAGCATATCAAGAGTTGTATAAATCAGGGTTTTCAAATTGGAACCTTACCCTTCTCCAAAAATTCAGTGAAGTTCTATGAGAGCTTAAGGACAAAACTTAAGCAGGAATGTCCATTGCAATTTTTCTAGGATACACAGTAATGTGCAGAGTTTCTGTACATAAAACAACTAGACTGTTGTTGAAATTTTCTGGGTATTTTTAACAGGTTTAAGTTTTAAAAATTGAAAACTCCTGATATAAATAATTAAAATGATACCAATATTTATATGAAAATTATTAATTTTTCACATTTATACCTCACTGCTGCATAGTTGTTAATAAGCTAAAGGCCCCAAGGTACCTCGGGTAGAATAAAGGTGGAAGAAAGTATCTGTTGACTTTCTTTGAAGTGTCAGAATGTATTTCAGCCAGACCATCTCTGGCACCTCCTTGAATGCATGGTATGGCACACGGAAGGTTGATTGCCCTGGCTTCTGTCTCTCTTATTGAGCTGTGACTACTGGTTCTGGATAGTTGATAATGAGATTGAGCGTCAGGTTGAAAGGAAGGAAAGGAAAGGAAAATGTTTGACCTCTGCTACGAAAACAACATACTTGTAACAGTCCTTCTCCTTATGAACCATAAGTGAGACTGTTTTCTTTTTGTTGCTTTTTTTTTTATTCAGCACTAAACATTTTCCTCATAGGAAAGATTGCAGATCTTTGGGGAGTGATCCAGCTCCCAATAGGTCTGTTATTTCTGAGTATTGCTGAAGTTCAATAATTATGTGAGTGTGATGAAGCAAGCTGAAATTATTGAATCTAACTTCTTCTGGTTAATAAGAACCTGGACTTGGTGACTGAATTTCAGTATGCTCTAGACAAGATTGCATACCACTGAAAGAATGGGCTCACTGTTTGAAAATATTCCTTGATTCTTGGCTGTCACTAAATGTGCAGATGTAAACAGTGGTAAAAACGGGGTCTTGAGTATCTAAAGGACAATATTTCCTGTTAGGTCAACACAACAGATTTTGTATTTGCCCACCCAAATTTTGAAAAAAGTGTCAAGAGGTGCCCAGTTCTCTCTCCTGAAGGACTTAGCATGAAATCTTCTACTTTATTTAGCAAGTGAGAAGTAAGAACTGCTTGTGAGGCTGTGCCTGATCCATTAGCCCTGTCTTGGCTTCTGTAAATTTTGCCATTGCTGATGGGTTCTTTTTCTTCTTTATTTCATGTGAATGGAAATTATGATTGTTTGTTTTCTTGCTCCCCCCCACTCCTCCTCCACCTCTTGCTGCACACAGAGGAGGAAGTAGAGTTAAAGATGAGATTAGGAAACAAATAAAATCTTCCTGACCATGGCTTCTGTTTGTGAGGAAGAGTATATGGATGCCTCTGATTCTTCTCAAAGGAATGCCCAATATTATTTTATTAAATACTAGCTGATAACATGGTATTCTCCAGGTATTTATTTATCCCAATTCTGTATTAGACAGGAAAATCCTGTAATCGGGACTCATGCTGTTGTACTGTCTCTCGCGCAGCATCAGAAGTCTTTTATTCCTCTCATCAGGAGTTTCTTGTCTACGCTGGTGTTTCATTTTTTTCATTGCACTTGGCCAATCGCCTGATGTTTCCTTGGAGAGCTGAGAGGGAGTCCCTTTGCGGAGTACTGGAGTACTGTGAAGCATTACTATGGCAAGTCCACTGTGCTGTACAGTAGAAGCCATTTTAAGGCACACCCCTCCCCTGAGGGGTGTTAGGGGTGTTTAACCCCCACAGTATTTGTTTCCAGAGGGCAAGTCATCTGTGTACCAAGTTTGATTGAAATTGGTTGAGGCGTTCTAGAATTATGCTGGAGCACGCACGCACACACACACACACACACACACACACACAAACACGTTCTTTTATATATATATATATATTTGTTTTCTTAAGTTTTCGCGGGTACTTACATGTATGGTGTTCGGCTTGGTTCGGGTATTTTCCCATTGTGTTGGCTGGCAACACAATGCTGCCAGCCAATCAAGATACAAAAAGAGCCAAAAAACAGACAGAAGATATCAGAAACACCCATCAAGCAGAACACAGCAAACTCCGAGACCAATAAACACAGACCAAGACTCCCAACCAATCAGGATGAAGAAAAAACCATTCTGGCACAGCAATAGGCTGCCCCAAATTTAAATCTGAAACCACTGTAAAAGTCTGACCCACAGACGGACACAATACAGAAGCCTGATGATGGCAGATGAGATTCTGCTGAAACGTTGCTACAACTTTAAAAGAACTACAATGACGTGGGAAAATACCCGAACTAAGCGAACACCATATATATATATATATATATATATATATATATATATATATATATATATATATATATATATATATATATATATATATATTATTTTGTTGAATGCTTCCATTATAAAGATGTTTCAACTCTTATGCTGCTATATGTTGTCTAGTGGTCTACCTGGTAGCCAGTAGCCTCTTTTCAGATTCAAAAGTAGCAGTGAGTTGTGATACACCCATTCCATTCTCTTTGTTACTGTGACTGAAATGGTTCTTTCAAAAGCCTTGCTGAAATTCTTTCCTATCCCAATTAAATTAAACTTTACTAAATATTAGGAAAAATAACCCCTATGTAATGATAAAATATTTCACTTTTACTCATGATTTTATTGCTTTATCAATCTTCTGTTTATTTGTTCGTAAACCCTGAGCTCTTTCAGTGAGACCCACAATTTTAATAATAGTATTTTTAAAAAAAACTTCTGACTGCTGGAGAACATCTTTTATTCTCTTTTAATCAGGATCTCACTTAGAAGAATTATTAAATCTAAAACTTGACAGTTGCACTTCTGTAGAAATAAAAAGAACTATGCTCCTTTTTTTTTTTAGAAATCTGAACTGTCAAATTGTGGCGTTGTGAAATAGGATTGAAGATAATTCAAGTGTATCGTCAACCCACAAACTTACTAGCAGATTTGGAGTTCAGACTAATCTATCTACAGACTTGTCATTGTGGATCACAAAATGAAGGAAAACTGTCATTTAAATACCTAGACTTGCAGGATAATTTTTTAAAAATGAAATACACATTAATAAATTAGAAGTGCATCTACTATTGCCTGTTTACATATTCACATCTAAATTTTCTTAGAATTGGCAAGTTGCAGATAGTATGAGTTGATTTAAAAATCAATCAGACAATACCCAAACAGCAATTAAAAAGGGAAATGTGAAGAAAACAAGTTCTGGAATGGCCTATGATCCAATATAGTGTTTCTCAATCTCAGCAACTTTAAGATCTACACATTTCAACCCCTAGAAATCCCCAGTAGGATGGCTGGCTGGAGAATTTTGGGAGTTGAAGTCCATGCATCTTAAAGTTGCTAGGATTGAGAAACACTGCTCTAATAACATAGCTGTGTAATTCTTAGTTTTTTATGTAGCAAATGTTTCCTTCATTGGTCATACTATGCATGCAGCTAAGAAACAATCAGAGGAAGACGTCTGCTGTTTTCCTGCAAATGGAACTGGGCATGCTTGCCCACCACTTACACAGAACCATCCCTCTCCCCGCCTCCACTGATCCACAAAGCTGGAAAAGTTGGGGACATCAGGTATATTTAACTTATAGTAGGGAATATGCATTAGATTATTATGCTTTCTTAAAAGAATCAGATTAGTTCTTTATTACCATGTGATTTCATTCTGAGGAATATCTTCTATTGGCTTGACCCCTATTTTTTTTTAATCCTCAGTTGTCAAAACTGCAGAAGGAAATTAAAGTACTGTGCTGTTAAATTTAAACTAAATTTAAAGTAGTGAAGTGCTTAGGCTACTCATATTGCTAGATGTACAATATTGTTAGTGTTGTCAGCAGCAAATTGCTCATAGAAATCATCACATGCTAACTTAAAATCATGCACAAGATGTCCCAGTAATAAATAGTCATAAGGATGGAACCAAATTGTCCTTGATATCACAAATGAATTGTATACCAAAATAGTTTAGTGCAACAGCTTGTCATCTGTGAGTAAGCCTGTCATGCATGAGTGTTTTATGTCTGTTCTATGGTTAGGGCATCTATTTTTCCCTACTTAAAGAGCATTAAAAGCTTTATTTTATTTGTTTTACAAAGTAAACTAGAATATAACTTTTCAAAATAAATGCATCTAATTGTTTCAAAGCGTGTTAAACCAGTGGTGTAGGGATGATGTCAGGGGAGAGATGATTACTGTAGAAAAAAAAGAGACTTTGAATATTGCTGTTAATTTGTAAGAGTTATTATAAAGCATTCCCTTTTATTTCTAATTTAAATTCTTGCACAGAAGTTACATTCTGAATCTAAAGTCAGGAAAACAAGTTTAAACAATTTTTGGTGTAGAAACCAGTGTTTTTCTATGCTATGATAACTATACAACCTATGACTCGGAATAGAATATGTTGCTTCAAGAGGCATCTGACAACTGTACCTCTCCAAATTTACAAAGTCGATGCGGGGGACTCTGTGATTGTTAGATGGTGCTGACCTGCTTTCCTTAAAGAAGTGTCAATAGCTGACAATTTGGAATAAAAAAACCTTGATTTAAAGTGCTTTGAGGAATAATCCAAACCCAACTTATCCCCACCTCATTCAAATCCACTAAGACTGTGGTAAAATAAGGAAGAATAAGGAAGAGAGAGGACATCAGCTGCGTGGAGCATGCTTAAGTAAGAATTTTCCCACAATGAATGCTTCACCTTCTGTTTTTCCCTTCCTATTTTATGCATGGAATGCCAAGTGCATCCCAGACAAAATATTTGACAGATCAAACCCAAGGGCATTGAGGTAGAAGAAGTGCAATAAGGCAGTTTCAGTATAGAAAGTAGAATTTGGAAGAGGCATAAGGAATAGCCAATTTCACCAAGAGTTCTCAACAAAACGGAAGGAAAGGTTATAATTCCCTCATGAACTTTTGTCTTGTATATAATTTGCCTATAAGAAAAGCTAGTGCTCTTGTACAGGATTTCTTTTCTGTTTCTGTTTATTGGAACAGTGTTTAAATTACAAACAGCAAATAAAAACATGCCATTTTCAACTTTGGAATGGAATGTAGTAGGTGCTGTAGGCATTAAATCTGACATTCCTGTACCCTAAAATTATATTATCAACGTTAGTTTATTTTCAGATTAATGAATGCTGTTTGCTCAACATTTTCTTTTACATCTAAATGATTTTTCTTAGATTTATCTTGTAGGAACACATTGTTAAATATGCTGCTATATTTAAATAAATATACTTGCTGTAAGTAGGCTGTGTTATTTCTGTCTGTGATGATGGCATAAAGTTCTTGATGAAGCTACATTCTGAATTATAGAATTTGAATTAAAAATAGCAAAGGTAAAATTGTCCCTGTGGATTTTACTCTACTAGTCGTAGCCAACTGTAGGGGGCAGTGCTCATGTTTGTTTCCGTAAGCCATTGAGCCAGTGCCATCCGAAGACTATTCCATAGTCATGTGGCCAGTATGATATCAAGCCACAGCACAGAGCATATGGTAAAGCATGGAACGTTGTTACCTACCCACCAAAGTAATAGCTATTTATCTACTTGCATTTGTACATGCTTTTGAACTGCTAGGTTGGCAGGAGCTGAGGCAAGTGATGGGAAATCACTCCGTCATGGTAGGACTCAAACTGCCAGAGCATAGACTTTTTCCAGTGTATATTACTGAGCCACCATGCCTCTCAAAGGTAGTAAGTAAATAAAAAGAAATAGTATCTAACACTAACATCGGTAAAAATTAATTTTATTCCTGAATATATGTGATTCTGACCTTTAGTATGGAGGCTAATATTCAGAGGGAAGACATATTCTGAATCTGTCAAAATTAGTGATATCTGTGCATGAACTCTGGGCAAAATTAGGTTCAAATTCTAATTTGAATAATTGAACTGGTTGACTAGGGCTGTGCAGGGTCCATGATTGAATCTTCATCTTAGGAAGAAGCCCCATTGGTCTTATACCAGTTCAGGGTATAGTATTGGACCTTTATTTGGGAACTCAAGAGGTCCAGTTTCCTCTATCTAGCAAGGGCATGCTAAATAAATGTATATAATTGTAATGCTTATTTCAGGTAGCACTAAAAATGGAAGCAGGCTTCATTAAATTGAAGTCAGGCCTAGTTATTTTTCAGCTACTAATTCAAATTAAATTTCTTTCTAATGGGCTTAGTATCTCTTATTCTGATTCATATTTTTCAATCCAATTGGCATAGATATCTAGAACTCAAAGTGGGTCCCTTTGGATGCTTATGTGTAACACATTATCTTTAGGGTGCAAAAAACTGAAACAAATTATTAGGAAAATAATTTTAAATTAAAAGTGTCAACTTAGAAGATTTATGCCGAGGTGGTACAGTGGTTAGAATGCAGTACTGCGGGCTACTTCTGCTGTCTGCCTGCTACCTGCAATTTGGCAGTTGAAATCTCACCAGGCTCAAGGTTGACCCATCCTTCCATCCTTCTGAGGTGGATAAAATGAGGATCCAGATTGTTGGGGCAATATGCTGACTCTGTAAACCGCTTAGAGGGGGCTGGAAAGCACTGTGGGGTGGTATATAAGCCTATGTGCTATTGCTATTACTATGCAGGAGAATATCTGAACTGTTTTCAACCATCCAAATAAGTTTGTCCATCTAACCATTTGTCCATCTAACCATTTTGAGGCAGTACAGGGCCTTTATGTAGATTCCATTTTCAATGATCTTAGAGTTGAAACTGTGGTATTATTACAGGAAATATGATTTGTCCTTGGCTAGAGGAAAGGTCAAGATCCTAGCTCATGTATTATTATATTATTAATTTTATTGAGGTGTTTGTGTCACTTGCACTACTCTGTTTTTCACAAAAAGACAGGGAAGATTTGACCTATTTATTTTATTTTGGCAGCTAACAATTTCAGCTGTTACACTTGATGTAGCCAAATTTTGTGCTGCAGCTTGTAGAGTCAATCAAATGATTCTTCAGGAATCAATTGAGTGGCGAACTAATTAGTCTCAGAGCTCTATTTGGTCTGTTTCTCTATATTATTTTAGACTGGTCAGTGTCTGCATTGAAAAATATCATTAATCATTGTGTTGGCTTTTATTTGAATAAGATAGAATAGTAATTTATTATTACAGATAGTCATCAACTTGCAACCACAATTGAGCCCAAACTTTCAGTTGTTAAGTAAGACATTTGTTAAGTGAATTTTGCCCCATTTTACAATCTTTCTTGCCTCAGTTGTAAAGTTAATCACTGCAGTGGATAAGTTAATAATCTGGTTGTTAAGTGAATCTGGCTTTCCCATTGACTTTGCTTGCATGCAAAATGTGACACATGACCTTGGGACACAGCAGTGGTCATAAGTATGAACCAGTTACCAAGCATCTGAATTTTTATCACATGATCATGGGGATGTTACAAATGTTGTAACTGTGAAAAATGGTCATAAGTCACTTTTTTTCACTTCCATTCTAACGTTGAATGGTCCCTAAATGAACTGTTGTAAGTTGAGGTCTACCTGTATTAAATTTATTAAAGTAAAAAATTTATGGGGAGGAAATATTCAAAATGTCAATTAAAAAAGAAAAGATGCATGAATTTTTAAGCTGTTTTTAAAATCCTCGTTTTTCTTTTTAATAGAGTAGAAATAAATTTACAGAAAAGTTAGCCTGTTCTTAAAGGATAAAGGATGCCTAATGTTCTAGAAGTTGTATAAATTTGAAATTAAATCCCTTAAATTCTGACATTAAAGTTTTGAAGTGCACATAAGTGCTGAATTTATTAAAAGTGTTTAAAAGGAATATTAAGAAGCATGTAATGAAGTCTACAGTGATACTGAAGACCATCTTGAGTAACATCAGTAATGAATTGTAGCTAGATATTTGATGGGATAAGAAAATAGAAGAAATAGTGGATAGGAATATTGGTACCCATTGTGAATAAATTGGAGCTGATTTTGGGAATAGAATGTGGAGAGATATATAATAGATTGATTCATTTGATCTTTAAAAATAAATATTATCATTAAGCTCGTCAAATAACTTGGATGCCAGTGCTACTACAGGTAGTCCCTGATTTACAACAGTTCATTTAGTGACCATTCAAAATTATAATGGCACTGAAAAAAGTGACATAACTGTTTTTCATACATACAACCATTGCAGCATCCCCATGGTCATGTGATCAAAATTTGGATGCTTGCAACTGACTCATATTTATGCAGTGTCGTAGGATTATGTGATCACCTTTTGTGACCTTACAAGTAAAGTCAATGGGGAAGCCAGATTCACTTTACAACCATGTTACTTACCGTCTTAAGAACTACAGTGATTCACTTAACAACTGTGGCAAGAAAGGCTATAAAATGGGGCAAAATTCATTTAACAACTGTTTCACTTAGCAATAGAAATTTTCGACTCAATTGCGGCCGTAGGTCGAGAACTATCAGTGTTTCTTAGGATAAGTGATAAGACATTTGAGTCAATGGTTGTGCATGTGGAAGTCTAATTTTAGGATTCATTGATTTGAAAGCAGAATTGTTAATCTCTGAAACAAATATTTGCCATTACCATAAGGCATTTTAGTTCATTAGATAATACCAAAAAGTTATGTTAATAAAAACATGTTTCTTTTTTACGCATTGGTTCCTTTTCTGTCTACTGTGCTTAGTTCCCAAACTATATATTGCTGTCTTAGATAACTTGAGGGAAATGATGCAGCATTTCAATTAAATATTTCAATATGTATCTTAGTTTTAAAGTGAAGCCAAGTCTAATTCTTCAGAATGTTATTATAGAAAGAATATGTGGAACCTGGAAAAGAAATATTTATGGAATCAAGTAAATTTTACTTTAGAAATTTATTTTTCCTACAAAATATTGATAATTCCCTAACCCTAACTTTTATGGATCTCTAACTGGCTATTTGTTTTTTAAACCCTTAAATAGTTGCAGAAGGTTTAATTGGAGCCATAGCATTCATGCATTTATTAGCTCAGCAAGCTAACTCTATTTTCTGGATAATTCTGCAACAGAATTTCAGCCCTGCCTTCTTGTTGCTTAACATGTTTGTTAAGATTCAAATTCAAAATATTCTGTTATCTGATAATGTCATACTTGTGTCATTCTAAAAACAGGTCTGATTTAGGGCAGTCTGTGTTCTCTTATTTTCTGATGGAGACAATGGTTTGGAATATACCTTAGACATGGTTCATTACCCAACTAGGGTGTGCAGTGCTTCTGATATAATTTCCAAAAGATCTTGAAAAGATCTTTGGAATGTGTAGGAACACAAATTTAGCACCTGTCTGCAATAACTTAAATTATTTAAAGCAGTCATTTGGAGGGGAACCTTTCATGGCACTTGTTTTAAAATGCTGCAGACAGATAAAAGGTTCATGTCTCAATGCGTTCCAAAGTATCTCTGGGGAGACCAATCTTGCTGTTCAAAGCCATTGCCAGCAGTAAGGTGTTATAAATTTGGAAGCCTAAAAAAAAAAAAAATCAAATGGTTGGCAACCAATAGGAAACTATCCAAGGTGCTATAGAAGACAGGAACAGAAGGTAACTGAAGAGGGAGAATCTGTTTTCTGTTAAGGGAAACAATGTTGAAAAAGAACATCAAGCTTTAAACATATTGAATAATTTTCTAAAAATAAGATCAGTCTTTTGCCGCAACTTTGGGAATTTTCCATCTTGCTTTGAAGTGAAAATAACTAGATATCTTGGAAAAAATGAAAAACAGTGAACTCCCAACTCCTCTTTTATTTTAAATAGTTTGTCAAACAAGGTTTCTTTTTTCTGCATAGTGCCACCAACTTGCAAAGCTAGGGAACTGTTTTATTTATGAAATGATCATTTTTTGAAAAAACAAGGCTACCAAATAACTATCATAAAATGAAGCAAATAGGCTATTTCTGCAGCTTCTTATTAAGCATTAATCTATATCAAAATACTTTCTAACATATTATATCATATACCTGCAATGGGATATTATGAATTGTGTTTGTATTTTGTTTAATACTCTTATTTAAAATTAGCAAATTGATTTTCTTTAAAATCTTAACTTCAATAATTGTGAAAATTTTGGATCCCAAGGCATATATATATCTCAACACAATAAAAAAAATTTCTAATAAGCTTGTCACATTCTTTCTGATGAAAACAATACATTAAGTTGCTTATGTCAGTAAATTAATAATGTGTACCTCATGTGTCTTTAGTGCAGATATATCCACTAGGACTCATGTGTGCAGTTTCCATTTCACTGACTAAATTGTGACAGTATAGCTAAAAAAATTAAGAAACACAGAACTGTTATGCCATATTTCTTTCCTTTTTGTCCTCATTGCACTATTTTACATAAACAGTTGCTGATTGAAGGTTTGCTACACTATGCAAATTGCAGTCATCTCATAGAAAACATTATGATATGAAGGCATTAAGCAGCAGAAAGGTCAGGGAATAGCACTTTTATGTCTTTGTAATATCTGCTTCAGTGAAAACTCCCAATGTATTGAAATGAAAAAAATAGTGCTTAATACATACTGTAGTTGCTTTTCTTCAGTCTTCCAAGTACTTTTCTCAAACCACACTGGATGTTTGAGGCATAAGTTTCTTAGCAGCTTCAATTCCTCCCCAAGACAGTTGTTAACCTTAATCATTGGGTTTTGTTTTATTCATCCCTTCTTTAGACAGATTTACTTAATTTTGTTTTCCTACTCCTAGCCTTCTCTTAGGTACAGAGAAGGGAGAAATTACTCTTTCCCAAGCCCTTTTGGAAAGCCAGAATCTGGGACAAACTTATTGTGTGTTGTAGTCCTTGTAGTTATTTCATAGCCATGCAATTATTTCACGAATTAGTCTGATCAGAATTCCTTTCTTCCTTATTCTACATGCTCTGCTGTGCGTTGTCCACACACCTCTCCTTATTCTTGTGCTTCTCTCTCTTGCCTTCTATTCTTTTTGTTACCAGCATCTTCTGTTGATTGACTCTTAGATCATAAAAAGCATATTCAACTGCATAGAAATATCAAGCAAAATAAAATAAAATAAGGCTGAACAAATATTATATTAGAAGGAAGATGTGTTCAATCAACTTGCTCTAGTTAAATCAAATATTTTGTAGTTGTTTCCGTGATACTTCTTTTGTATCTGACAAGATCTTGAGACAAAATAAAATACCAATCTGAAGATTTTAAGACAAAACATAACACAATCTTAATCACGAGCCTTTGGAGGCCCTTATAGGAGCTGTAACCCTGGAAATTTGGCTAAATCTAGTAAAAGTCTTATTTCAAAAAGACTGGGATTCTAGAGATAACTTTCTGTATCAGTGATCTGATATATTGCCTCAGCTACTTTCCCCAGGAGAGTCTACTTGACTGTTGTCTCATTGACTATCAAGCTGTCAGAACCAGATTTAGTAACAGAGGACAGACCTGCAAGTTAACAAACGTATTTTCTGAAAGAATTTTTCAATTTTAAAAGATCATTTTTGCCCTAAAGCTCTAAATATCATTAGTGAAGAAAGAGGGAGAAAATACTTTACACATAATGGCAGATGGTTGGTTGTTCTGACGATAGGAAAAAAAGATACCAAAAAGATAATATCATTTCCACCACTAATCCTTGCTGGAGACAAACAGTGATTTATATTACTTTGAAATATTATTGCAATTGACAGTTCCATTTCCTAGCTGAAAAAAGAGTTATAATTATCAGAAAGAACTTGCAATGAACAATGGAAAGAGTTTATATTTCAATAACAATTGTAGCTAATATTCTCCAGGGAAGTGTATTTTATATTTTTAGAAATTTGTCAATTGGGAATATTTAAGTTGTCTTCTACACTAAAAAAATTAAAGAATGATACTGATATACAAAAATAGCCACATTTTGTAGAACAAAGTCAACATGAAACTCAAAACAATCTGCTTTGGCTGTCCTAAAAATAGTGATAAAAATAAAATGTGTCAATTCTTCATAAAATATTTATCTTTCAGCTAAAGTAGAGCCACTGTATATATCAGTTCACGATAAATGGAAGGCTTGTATTGGTTTCAAGAGACAGATTTTAATTAAAAAATGCTATATATCTACTTTATATTTAACAGTATTTTATGATGATGTTAAAAACTTTTACCTCTTCTACACAGTAGTAAATTTTAAATGCAGTGAACATTTACTAAACTATCTGAGCATTCATTAAACAGCTTACATAGTGGACAAAAACACTTATCTTAACAACTTGTGCAGGATCTGAATATATTGTAGTGGTAGTTTCTCTAAGTTGGAGAAATTTCTTTCCAAAGAAGCAGCAATCACTTATATTTACAATTCATCTAATCAAGCAAAATTTACAGACAGTATTAATGTTTGTCTATGATGAAGTGCCGAGCTACATTTTTGCCTTAATTTGAGAAAGGGTGCAATGGGTTTCTTGTTATAGCTTTAGGAACTTTAGGAACAACTGAATTCTCAGAACGGATTACGGTCGTCACCTGAGGTTCCACTGTATACTGTAGGATATGAACAGGTTGAGCCTGAGGTGGGGTCAAATACATCATACGTTTGGAGTTGCTAAGCTCCCACAAGAGATCCAAATCCAGGCCTGCTAACTATGAGAGCCTCAGTGGTGCAGTGGTTAGAGTGCAGTACTGCAAACTACTTCTGCTGACAGCTAGCTGCCTTTGGCAGATCGAAACCTACCAGGCTCAAGGTTGACTCAGCCTTCCATCCTTCTGAAGTAGGTAAAAGGAGGACCCAGATTGTTGGTGGAAATATGCTGACTCTGTAAACCACTTAGAGAGGGCTGTAAAGCACTGTGAAGCAGCATATCAGTCTAAGTGCTATTGCTATTTGAGTTAAGATTTACATTTCTGGTAAATGTACACAATTAAGTTAAAAAAAACACATTTACAATAGATCAGTCTCAAGTATTAATAGAAACCTCTGTGTCAGGGCTCCAACAAATCCACCTCCATTCTCTTAATACTTGCTTAATACAATGAACATTTATGTTACCGAAACATATTTTACAAAACAAATCTAAATTATAGTTATTAAATGTTTTTTGTTTAGTTATTAAAGGTTTTAGGTAATCATGCAAACATTTTTCTGATTTAAAATGTATATTTTTACATTAATTTCTATATTCTCTGTATATCTGAAACTTGTCAAACTTATATATTTAGGCTTTCTTCCTGGATAGGAAGAATATATATATATATATATATAGCAATAGCAATAACACTTAGACTTATATACTGGTTTACAGTGCTTTACAGCCCTCTCTAAGCGATTTACAGAGTCAGCATATTGCCCCCAACAATTTGAGTCCTCATTTTACCCACCTCAGAAGGATGGGAGGCTGAGTCAATCTTGAGCCTGGTGAGATTCTAACTGTCAAATTGCAGGCAGCAGAAGTAATCTGCAGTACTGTATTCTAACCACTGCGCCACCGTGGCTCATATATAAAAGACTTTCACACCTAGCTTTTTCCCATAACAACAGTGTGAAGTAGATTAAGCCAAGTGATAGATTGGTCCCAAATACAGTGAATACGTTTGACCACTACTTTATAGTATCTTAGTAATCAGTTCATTGAAGGTAGATCTGTAAGTTGAAAACTTGTTCTTGTCCTTTTTCTTTAAAAATAGCTGGTTGCCTTTTATTTTTGTGGTATTTTTTTAATCTTTTGCAAAACCTGTTTATTTTAAAAGTTATGCTCCCTCAAAATTGTACACATGTGTAAATATTTTCTGGATTTCAAAATTAAGAGAAAGATTGTCATTGTGCCACTGTATTTATGGCATATACTTGGACTATAAATACAAATGATTGATCACATGTGGCCTCTCAAACTCCTAAATGTCCCACAGTTATGCTAATCTAGAGTTTAACCTTAGACTACATTCTAAATACAACTCTGAACTATATTCGTTAGTGCCTGACTGTGGAAGAAGATTTAGATTTTTTTGCCTATTGCTTTTTTTCTGCCTGCATAGTCTGAATAAACATTCAGAGAATTTAAGAGTTTATACATAGTTTTCTGAAATTTTGGAAACTGATTTTTAAAAATCATGTATTAATACTAAGAATTTTTTGAATAGTTTTGAAGGCAGAAAAAAATTGCTAACTTGCTTTACTTAAGAGGATCTGAGAAAAATGTTTGCCAAATAAATTACAGATATAGTGATTATTAAGAAAAATGACAGGTTATAGAAGTATCAACATTATTTTACATTTTTCAATTTCATCATTATAATTCAGTTTTTAGAAAATTTGAAACCATGCAGAATCGTATTTTCTAGTCTCAGGTGCCTCTCAGCACAAAGAGAATTCTAATGCTAGGCTTGATGAATTTTATCAAACAAACTTTGGAAGTCTGGAAACAAGCATCCCTCCAGGAATGCATGATTATCTTTTTTGTAGCATGTTTTATCTGATGTTCTTAATAAATTAAGAGATTCTCCATCGTCGTGATGAGAAGAAGCGTTCAGGTAAGACAACGTTCTTTCTGGACTTTGGGGTGTAATATAAGGGGGGGAAAGTACATTTTTAACCCACAATCACTTTCCAATACTTGGTTCAACATAATATTAACCTCTGACCATTCAAGAATTGTAAGTAGAAATGTGGACTGAAAATATTTCCAATTTATTACATTTTTCTTATTTTTATTTATTTGTTTTATATTAAAAATTATAGTCTAAGTGCTTAACTGTGATCTCTTTTTAATATATTGATAGTTTTTTAAAAAACCAATGTATATAATTATATTATTGTTTCTATAAATGAGATATTGATATTTTCTTGTAAATAATATGATAACTACATGATCTGATGAATTGATTCTATGTAATCAAGTCACTTTCACTTCTTAATGACTACACAGATAGACTACACAGATAGATTTTTCTCTATGATGATCGGTACTCGGCCTAGACCTTCAGGTCTTCCAATGATGCACCCATTCCCAGTGTAACTGAGTCTATCTACCTTTCTGCCAGCCATCCTCTTCTCTTTTCCTCAACCTTTCCTAGCATTAGAGCTTTCTCCAGAGGGTTAAGTCTTTGCATAATTTGGGATAATTTGAGCCTGGTAATTTGTGCCTTGAGTGAAATCAACTCTGGGTTGTTCTTGTTGTTGTTTTTAGATGATCAATTGGCTTCTTTTTCTTGGTTATCCACAATATTCACAGGAGTCTTCTCCAATGCCCAACTCAAAATATTCTTCCTGTCCTGTTTCTCTGAAGTCCAACTTTTGTTTCTATAGAATGTCAATAGTTACATAATTCACATATATTGCCTATAATAATACTTTTACAGAAATATTTATAATATTTTTCTAAAGTTGAGTTTTATTTAGATTAAAAATGGGTACAGATAAAATGAGAAAAGCAAAAAGAGACCAAAGCCTTGGTTGGTTGGTGGGTGGGTGGGTGGGTGGGTTGGTTGGTAGGTAGGTAGGTAGGTAAGTAAGTAAGTAAGTAAGTAAGTAAATAAGTAAGTAAGTAATAAGTAAGTAAGTAAGTAAGTAAGTAAGTAAATTTATTTGCTGCCCATCTCGCATCCAATGATTCTGGGTGATTTACTTATGCTGAAAGTATCCTAGGGCAAAGAGGTTCAATATTTTAATTTATTTAGCAATCAATATTATACCATATTGTTAGTTAATAATACATAAAACTATTTAAATAATACATTAAAGATATAGAAATTATCTGTAAAGAGACATAAGGCTATAATTATGTATCATCATGCTTTGAATTCTGTTTTCTAAACTGAATCTAAGAATTGAATAACATTTGTGAGGACAATATCAATGTTATTAAGGTTCTCATAAATTTGATTGCTAAACTTTTTGGTTGGAAAATTAGGTAGAAAAATTTTCCGTAAACTTCTGTTCTGTTTTTAAAGCCTTAACCCTTGGTCAGAAAAACCCAAAGATCTCGTGATAAGGGAAACTTGGCTTGGTTTGTACATAAATATTTATTTAATTTCATTTCCAACATCTTTATACTAGCTCAGTTGTGAGACTCTGCATAATATATAACAAAGCAAAGAAATGGAAATAGTAAAAATTAGATCAGTACAAAGCACATGTTCCAATGATAGTACCCATAATTAATTGGCATCAAAGTCATGGTTGGGTACAAATATTTTAATCATAGACTGCCAGGAGGAGTGGCATGAGAGCCATCTCAGAGAAATTCTGCCATCAATCTATTTACTATTTACTTCCTAAGAGGAAGGACTGTGAGCAGGAACTCTCAAGATGTTCATACCAGTTGGGCAAAATCAATTTCAGCAAGGTAATGGCTACACATAACCATAGGCTGTACTATAAAGGATGTTATAGGTGATCAGCAGAATTCATGCAGTGACTTCAAGAATGGTGAAATCCTGAAGTGGTTGGGTTAACTTAACACTGTCTGATCAGTGTATTCTGAACCGGGTTCCTTGCTATCTCCAAAGTCTCTTGAAATAGAATGCTTTCCAAGAAAGACAGACAGACAGACCGACAGACAGACCATCATGGTCCAAGTAGGATTGTTATTGGTACATCAGACAAAGTTTTCCCTACCCCATGCCATCTCTTGTACCAGTTCTTTTTAGGGAGAACTGTGTCCTGTCTAAAAGGTCTCCCCGGATTGATGTTACTATATTGCCCCAAAGTTTATTGGCAAGGCAACTTGATCTTGGTAAAAATGAATCAAAACTTGTTCTGTCCCACTCAGGCTTCCCCACAGTGTCTTGGGCTCAATACCAATAATCACACGATTGTATAGTTTCAGCTTTTTGTATTGTATGAACCTTTATGATTTATAAATTACTATTTAGACTTTAGAATCACACATGAGCCTGATTGCTGAGGTGTGTTAAGCATCATTAAAATAAATAATTGCTTAACATAATATGTGAACTTAGCCTTAACTTTTAATGAGAGAGAGAGAGACACAGAAATTGCATATTATTACAGTATCTGCCCGCTATCCCAAATACAGTGTAATTTTATGCTGGTGTTAACTTTTGTTTATTTTATACAAATTTGTAAAGCATACATAAAATAAGAAAAAACTCTGGTAGGCTCTGAAGAGCAATGTCAATGGAAATCTCTAGGGTATTCAGGTATATTTAAAAACTATTGAAAAATGATGTAGCAACCAGTAGTGGGATTCAAAAGTTTTTACTACTGGTTCTGTGGGCGTGGCTTGGTGGGCGTGGCTTGGTGGGTGTGGCAGGGGAAGGTTACTGTAAAATCTCCATTCCCTCCCCACTCCTGGGAGAAGGTTACTGCAAAATCCCCATTACCTCCCCACCCCACTAACCTGCTTTCCAGCTCCGTTCTCCTGTGCAGGGCAACCAAGAAGACCCAGCCAATCAGCTGGGGCTCACAAGGCAGAGAAGAGATGGGGCAGGGCCAGTCAGAGGTGGGATTTGACGGGTTCTCCCAACTACTCAAAATTCTGCTACTGGTTCTTCAGAACCGGTCCAAACCAGCTGAATACCACCTCTGGTAGCAACGAAATGGAAGAAATTTAAATGCTCACTGCTGACTCTCAATTTAAGTAAATATCATGTTAAAGTATTGGTTTATGTTTTAGAGCTAATTGCTCACAAAGCTTTCTCATCTGCCTACCCCCATTTCTCCACATAACCTAAATTTCTGTTTCTTTCTGATATCCAACTATACATGGGGTTTTTTTGTTCATTCATTCAATGTGTATGGCTTCCCATTGAAAACATATCATTCTGGCAGCCACCAAGGATTTATTAGATTCTTGGTTATCCATTTCATATTTACATATGAAATCTTAATTATTTTGCCCAACAGTCTTCCAAGTTTCACCATATTACAGATTACAGAATTAATGTGGTGTAGTGTTTAAAGTGTTGCAGAAGGTCCATCCTCAGGCAAGGAAGCTGATTGTGTGACTTTGTATCTGTCTGTCTCTAATAAATAAAACAATACAAGATAGCAAAATACTTCAGTAGAAATATTTAAATAGGCCATTTATTACATATTAATGCACTTCTTCTACAGGTCTGCATTCATGCTGGATAAATCTACCCTCTTTATAAAAGTAGCTTTAAAACAGATTGTTTGAGACTTGCACAATACTATAACAATAAATAACAATGTTTAAAAGTGAAAAATAAATGCAAGTATTGTGGCTTGCTTTTTTCAGATAGCATCTGCCTTGTTTTGCATTTTATTAATATTCACAAAGTCAAGATTCATGAAAAATTATAATTACTTTTGCTGGAAATATTACCTTGGGAATCTGTCACTTCAAGTGTTCCTGAAAGCTTTGTTAAAGGGACTTGTCAAAGGAGAGCTAACATAACCGATTACTCTGAAACACTTGGTTGCTTTGGAAAAGAGAACTTTTCTTCATTGCCAACTCATCAATGTTTTATTCTTTCTATACTCTCTGGGTGTCTTAAAAGTAGGCATAGTACATTTCCTAATTTGCTTTTTTTTAAAAAAAAAGATTACACTACAGTGCACTAAGATTTTTAATGTTGTATTAGCTCCACAGACAGTACCAAAATGATTTTTCAATTATTATTATTTTTTTGGGGGGGGGGGGCTGCAGCAGCTTTCCAATATATACCAATATATAAAAAAGAGAATTGGGTTTAGCAATGCATTGCAATAAACTACAAGGTGGCTCATATCTATAAACTGAAAGCAGGCATGGAGACAGAAAGCATCTGTGGCTGTTCAGATGATAAAATATGTAAGCCTTTCTGTTTATATTTTCATTATTTGAAGAATTCCAATTTGTTTTATATTAACAGTCACTTACACTGAAATCTTGATTTAATGCAGTGCTTTCTAACAATGTTCCACACCCCTTTCCTCCAAATAATCCATTAAATAAAAGTTTATTAGAATTTTTAGGAAGGATTTAAAGAAGTGTTGGTATTATGTTTAATATCCATTGAACATGTTTAAAGGCAGTTTGCACCAATATAATTTAAGAACACGACTGCACATTGAGGTAGCATGATAAATGTAACCTCTCTCTCTCCCTCCCTCTCTCCCTCCCTCTCCCTCTTCCCTGCCTCCTATCTCTAGATCCATGATGGTAAACTTATGGCACACGTGCCACAGGTGGCACGCAGAGCCATTTGTGCAGGCAAATGAGCCCCAGGCAAATTTACCTCACTCTGCATGCGCATGCCTCCCAGGTGATTTTTGGGCCTTTTTCGTCCTGCCAGAGGCTTGAGGGATGCCTTTGCAGGCCGAAAAATAGGCCCGTTTCATTGCTTCCTGTATTTCCGGAAAAGGCCTCAAATGGGCCAAAAATCAGCTAAGATTTTTGTGCAGGTAAGGGGAGGGCAGCGGGGGGAATTGCACACACATGTGCAGGGGGCATGTGGGGGTTGCGCACATTGCCTTCTGGGTGTGTGCATGCAATTATTTGGCACATGAGCCCAAAAAAAGTTAGCCACCACTGCTCTAGATATTAGAAATGTTTCACATTGTGAAACTTGTAACCTATATTGGTGCTATAAATAAATATACTTTCTTTTCTTTTTTTTCCTATTGTGCTCCTTCCAAGAAATGGGTGTGTGGAATAATTAAAGCAGAGGCTTCCTATATCTATTAAAAGTGATTAATAATATATTGTTTAAGTTCAAATTTCTTCACAAATAAAATTTGTTTATATTTATATTTCTATCCCATATTTAATCCAACAGGGCATCCAAAAATCTACCTCATTCAACATATAAGGAAAATTCTGGGAAGCTCAATTGTGATTAAATGTGGATGAGAAATACAAACTTAAACATTATTTTAAACAACTCTGAGAAGCATTAGACAAGTATTTTAGGAGCAATGTTTCATTGAAGAAAAGAGCTTTTCACAATTGTATAAGAAGAGATAATTCTGGGACAGAATGGCATCAACTAGCAATATGGCTGTAGTATGTCCCCCACAAATGCAGATTGTTCTAGACACAAACAAACAGGTTGATCATAGAGTCTGAACTTAATTTATAAATTTAGTTACATTCCAGTGGTGAATTTAAAAACTATTTCATAGCTGCGTTTCACACTGTTTTGAAAGGAAAAATAACATATAGGGAAAATACCATCATTCTTGCATTTGTGTCAGAAGCACTGAGGCACTTCCATGTTTAAAGAATTAACCACTGAGACCATCATTGCCCAGGGGATGCCCAGCTGGGGGCTCCTTTCATATCCCCATTAATGAGCTCACTGAAGTGGTACCTATTTATCTATTCGTGCTTTGCATGCTTTCAAACTGCCAGGTTGTCAGGAATGAATGACAGGAGAATGCCTTGTCATATAGCAGTACTCAGTCTTGAACACGGGCTTGCAGATTGTCAACCCAGCATTCTAATCATGTGAGCCACTGAGACTCATAGGGAAAATAGAGACCAGAACATGTGCAAATGTATTCTATTAACCTTAATCCTGAGTTTCAATGAGGTAATAATGGAATAATGTAATTTGCTTAATCTATGGTTTAGCAGGATGTGTGTAATTCCATAATAACCAGGCTATTAAACAAATCATAAAACAAACCATGGCTTGGCATTTTATGTGAACCATGGCATTATCTAAGTGCTTAAAATGGAAAGACTGAAAATGTAGGTCTCTTAGGTCACCTAGGTTGTCTAGAAATCTGATTTTCCCCTCCTTTGGGTAGCATTAATGACTTTACCTTATGATTATGAGGTTTTGTGCATTTTTTTTGTCCTGATGTTGCTCTTATTTGCTATTAGTTGCTGCTTTGTAAGGATAAGAGGGATCCCTTTGGAATTCTTCATAGTCTGTTTTAATTTACTCAGTATGAACATTATTAGATTATTAGACATACTAGCCTGTGTTACTATTTATCCTGACTCCATATAATTCATGAATAAATTATGTAACTGTACTCTTAATTAAGATTCTTGGGAGAGCATATTTATTAAGTAAGTAGCATGGAGCTTCATTTATTTAATTCATTGAACCATGCAGCTTTCTTTATTTGAAACCTATTAATACAGTGAAAGTAAAGATCAACTACCTTAATGGAAATAAAAGCATTAAAGTAAAAATACATAAATCATATAAAAATCATTGCAAAATTAAGTTAAATTGAACCTGAGTCAGCTAACATTAACCTAGTGAAAGCAAATGGTGTTTGCTTTGTACAAAAAAGAAGTAAGATTTGGTCCCATCCATTACTGGACAAGTCACTAATTAATTTCAGACTTAGTAAACACTGTGTATAGCTCACTAATAATATGAGAAAACCAACAACGCTAATATTTACTTATACTTCTCTCAACCTGTCTAATCTTAATTTATTACTTTTTATTGTCCTGCAATGTATTTCATGCAATCCAAATTCATTATTTCAGAGGGATAATCTAATTATTCATAACCCATTCTCTGGGTTAGCTAAATATACTTTTTCTTTTATTTTTAATCACTATGCAACCAGCTTCAAATCCGTTAGTTTTCTCTGTGGAAGGTGTAGAGACACAGGGTGAAGAAAATCTGTTTTGTCAATAGATGTAACAAAATGAATACTACCAAGTGAAGGCAATATTTTTATTCACTGAAAATAGAATATTTTTTTATCTTAAATGTTGAAAATATGTGGCTGTAAATTTGTTTCTAGCAGTTTTCATGTGTGAAGTGAACCTTTAACTTAAAATGTAATCCAATTTTGAAAATTATAATGTGTTCCAATGAATTCGAAGGCAAAGGGGATCTTATTGAACATATTATTGATTGTAAATGACACTTCTTTATTGATTATAAACAGGTTTATAGAGCCCAATCCAACAACACAAATATATTTTATTTTCAATAAAAGGAAAAAGTTCTATGGTTTTCTTCCTAGGCTTTTAGATTTTTCACTCCAAGATAGTAACAGAAGAAATACTTTAAATGACTCTGCCATATATTTAAAATACCTGAAATTACATAGGTAACCTATTCTTGTGACTGAAGTTTTCAGTAGAGGACAGCATGCCAAATAGCATACTTAAAGACTGCCACAAGGACACAATGTGCATTGTTTAAATGTTGACCCAGAAAATAAAATCATTGATGTGCGAAATGCTTAACTTCCCCCAGTTATTGAGATTATTATTTATATGTCACCTGAAACAAACAACAGAAAAGTTGGCAGCAGCGTTAATTTGCAATCATGTTTGCCAGTTAAAAAGAGATTTGGATGTGATATATATTGGAAGTATATATTTCACTCTGCAAGTCTGAGTTTTCCAGAAACTGTATATGACTATAGCAGTGAGATATGAACAAGGGAAGGGAAACATAACGTATCTTTATACCACCACCATTGTTTCAGCGTGTTTTGAAAACCTTAAAACACTAAAAAACTTGAGGAGGTCAGGATGTCCTGCACCTGAACAATAAGTGCAACAAGTGCCATTCTATCATACGTCCAACCCATGAGCGAGCCAGATTTCAGAAAATCAGGAACCTCATCTCTGTGCAAAACAGAAGCAACATAAGGGTCTGGTTACCTTCTCCAGGTTATTATGATAGGAAACTGTATGAGGGAATTTCATTTGTAAAGTCAGTAATAGGGCACTGCAAATAAATTGGATTCTATGGTGTTTTCAAATAAACTGTATCAGAGTCAGTGAGGGGAAAAATCTCTACTGTCACTGTTTGGTGTGCAAAAACTTGGTTCTAAATTGATAGAAAGCCCTCATATGAATGTACTCTTATTGAGTATGTAAATACTTAACACTTCTTATACCCTCATTGCTTCCCTGCAAATGGAGACAGAAGCTGATCTGAGTGATTTCTGAGATATATTTTAATTTTGTTAGCTTCCTTTCAGAATTGATAGCAGGGGTGGGATTCTACCGGTTCGGCTCAGTTCTACAGAACTGGTAGCTCCGAAGATCTTCTTTTCTTCAGTTGGACCCGCCCGCCCGCCTGGGCTCTAGGCTGTCCTTTATTCCCTGCTAAAGCAACCTTAGTTGCTTTTCACTGCACAGCTGAGTGCCGCACATCAGCAGGAGAAGGTTATTCCTTGTGGGAGAAGTCGATGTACAAGTATTGCACACGTGTGCGCAGCACGTGCAAAGCACGCACTCACTGAAAACAATTGTTATGCCAGTAGGATCCCATCCGATTGATACACAGTGCAATGAAGAATACCTAGTATGTCCGGTTTGGGTTTCTTCAGCGACAGACCGAAATCTGCGATCGTGCGCGGTTTCGATCTGTGCTTGCTGCTGGAGCGTTCCGATCCTTTGGATTCAGGGCTGAAACCACCCTGTAGAGGTGGTGAAGAGGGGAGAGATTGCTAGTCGAGTGGAGGGGAGCCACATCTCTCCTCCTTGGCTGGTCTAAACTCCCCTTCCTGAAGGCAGTTGCAGCGGTGGTCAGAAATGGCCACCTCAAGGAAGAACCCGACTGAAATCCACAATCCTCAATAAATCCAAGCAAGCCAAAATTCCCCCTTCCCTTCCAGGGGTGGTATCAAACAAATAAAAAAAAAGAATCCAAGTCTATATTTTAAAGCCTTATTAAGATTGTATTTCTGTCCTCAAGTCTTCAAGGCATCTCCTCCAACAAGATCCAAATTTATATATTTTCTTTATCCTCTCCCTTCCGGCTTAATTCCGTCGGGAGGAGAGTAAACTTTCCTTCAGCACCTCAAAATAGCCGCTTTTTTTCTCTTGTGGAAGAAATCATCAGAAAACCATCTTTTCCAGGAATTAAATTAGATAAATCTCAAAGCCCTGGGTCGACCAAGAAGAACTTTCACTTTCAATAACTTTCTCTTCTTCCTCCTGCGCATACTTGCCCGGCTGTCAACTTCTTTGTGGCGGCCATTGCGGACCGCCGCTGCACCGTCCTGGTAACAGGGGTTCTGCCGGCCAAGGAGGGGGTCTGCAACACCCCAAACCCTTCCTCCGGATCCCCCTTACCTTCAGCTACCCCTGCAGGGCAGCCTTGCTCCGCACCCGTCCGGGTCGGAGCCCCAAAACGGCTAGCGCGGCAGGGGATCGCGCCAGCTGCGAATCCCTACCGCTCGCGAAGCCGACAAACCGGAAACTTAGATAAGATAGTGCAGGAGGAAGACAAAGAGGAAAGCAGGACAGACCGGGCTAAACAACAGAGAACATCTAAGCAAGGTACCCTGAATCTAAAAGTACTTAAAGGGATACTTTTGAAAGAAGACTTTTAAGCGGCGAAGGAGAGAGAAAAGGAGGTTAAAAACCCTTTTTTTAACCTTTATATTGACAATTACAAATGATATGGAAAGAAATCTATATTAATTTACTTTGACACTAATAGGCAACTTTAAGCTGAAATTTAAGTGTCAAAAGGAAAATAAAGATTTTTTCCTTGGTCATTTTAAAGCCCTAAAAAGGAGAAGAGTGGAGGCAAAAGGGTGGAACTTGGAATAATGGAAAAATGGAGTGCCACCTGGAAAAATAAAGAGGATTAACAGTAGAAAACTGTAATGAGTTAGAAACGAAATAAGTAAATAATCTATGAGATAAAACTGTATTGTTATGTAATGGTATGTTTATTTATAATTAATGCAATAATAAAGAAGGGAGGGAAACATTGTTTCTAAAGATTGATAAAATATTGAAAAGAAATGTGAAAGATTTATAAGGAAATTTATACCAGTTACTAGAATGAATTTGAATAATTATTTTGCTTATTAATAATAAATAACTTATCAGATAAAACTGTATGATTATCCAATGGTATGCTTATTAACAGTTAAGTAATAATGAAGAAGGGAGGGAAATATTTCAACTGTTCTCAAAGATTGATAAATATTGAAAAGAAACGTGAAAGATTTACGAGGCTCATACCAGTACTAGAATGAAGTTGAATAACTATTTTGCTCACTAATGTTTATATATATATATTGTTTTTGCTATGTTTTTAGAATTTTTCTTTTTACATTTTTAAGGGGAAGTAGCAAGCAGAGTCTGAATGATGAGATCTACATGATATAAAATAGATATTAGAAATTTGAATGTTATAATTTTAGAATGCATACATTTAATGTTTAATGAAATTTTATATGATAATAACAATAAGACTTAAAGGTGTTGCACTCCAATTGGCAATCATAGAGGGAATTTTGCTTTTTAAGAATGTTGGAAGAGAACATAATGAAATTGTAAACAAGACAGACGAAAGTATAAGTATAATGAATAAAAAGATATAGAAATTTAGGTAAAAGAAATACAATTAAATAAGAAGAAAATGAGATAATCATAAAAGAAAATTAAGAGAAGTAAAGGGAGAAATACTGAGAAGTTGGAAAAAGAGTAATAAGATATGAAGTTGAATATATAAGATGAATATACATATGAAATTGTGTCTGTATGGAAATGTGATAACCCGGAACCATGTTGTACTCAAATAAGATGTTTTATTTGTTTTGTTAAAACTCAATAAAACTTTATTAAAAAAAAAAAAGAATACCTAGTATGTAATCTATTGGTGAACTACCGATCTCTGGAGTATTAGATAAATTTTCAATGCAGCCTTGATATCGGGTATCTCTTCTCATTTACTGCACAGTTCAACAATCATGTCTCATTCAGGTGTTTCAGATAACCACAGGCTTCCAACATATAAAAATAAGCATCAACCAATTTCAAGATAACAAAATCAGGATATGGAAAAATTAGATTTCTGCTTCGGACCTAGCTATAGAACTGAGTCCTTGGCCATAGGCAAACCTTTTACCTTTCACCCAAGTTGAGAGTAAATTAGAGAATCTTAGCATGATTTTGTTAACTAATAGTTGAAATCTAAATGCAATTATTATTTTTAGAAATAATTTTTAGAAAAGTTCCTTTCTGTGTTGCTTAAAAAAAGGGTCCCATACACTCTATGGCTGCATAAAACAAGAATCCTATAAGCAGCTACCAACATTTAACTTACTTTTGTTTCTCTCTCTTTCCATCTCTCTTTCTCCATTCAAAGTGCTTGAATTTCAGCTTTTTGTTTTTATACTTCAACATTAAAAAAAAATATTTTAAAGGCAACTTTTGTAACAGTCTCTCATTTGGACCAAGATTAAGCTATTAGCAAGCACTTCTATGTTTCTAAATATTTAATATTCTCAGGATATAATGAGGGCAAAAAGGCTAGAAATTTAATGGCACAGTAAATAAAAGACTTTGAAATATTTTACGAAAGTGCAGCCTTTTACCATATCACTAATGGCAGGAGCAAACAGTCTTTTCCTTACTGGAAAAACTGTGAAAGTATTTAGAAAAATTATGTGAAAACATGTGCATGTGAAAATCATAACCAGCATATGTTTGGGAAATATAGGGAAAAGTACAGAAATTGGGGAGGGATTACAATACACAAACCTATAACTTGTGCATCTACGCAAAACTGGCAGAAGGATTTACACTGATCGATAAACATCCTTAGTCCTACCTATCACATCCAATATTTCATAAAATTCCTTTCCTCCTCCATTTTATGATATATTATGTAGCTTATAAGAGTAATAAGAGTTATTTGAAAGCTTTATTAGTAACCATAGTTAAATTAATTAAAAGTGACCAAGTTATAAACTCTTTATTCCATTTAGTTACTGGACTCTTCGTCTAGACATTGAAACCAAAGAGTGTTTGCAGTGAGGAAAGAACAAAGAAGCATAACCCAACATGCAAAAAAAAACACCTCTAATAAAACTAATACAAGAATAAATCTCTGGATTCCAGGGATTTTTCCTCTTTGGTTCTGGATATGTTTACATTACCTCAAATAAAACCAATATGCAATTTGGAGTTTTCTGGAACAGATGGCAGCTATAGCTAAGGTGGCTCTTGCATAATTTCATTTTGAATGCCAACAGCATCCTTTCCTGGATCAGAAGGCATTGCTCAACTCCTGTATGGATTACTGCAATGCACACTGCATGGGGCTGGCCTTGAGAGCCACCTGGAAGCTGCAGTTGGTGTACAATACAGTAGCATGGGCATCTCAGTACACAAAGCAGTAACACCTTAGCTTTGTGAACTGCCTAGGCTTCCAATACAGTATGTTTCTGAGTACAATCCAGGATGCTGGTTGCTATCTCTAAATCCCTACATGGAATAGACCAGGGGTATTCGCTGGGCTACTTCTTTACAATTGTTTCCACCCATCCACAAATTCCAATAGGAGAGACATATTATCAGTTCCATTTATCAGAGCCCATCATCTAGTACACGGGAGTCAAATTTACCATGTCATGCTGTCACATGACATTTTGCAATATTTTCCCTTTCATGGAGCCAGGGTAGGCGTAGCCTATGTGTGATGCATCCCGCCTGTGGGCCACCAGTTTGACACCCCTGATCTAGCAGGACCTGGAAAACAAGCTTTTTTATTAGCAGAGCAAAGGATACTGTTTCTCCTGAGATTAAATTTGCCCTAGAAAGGTTAAAGATTTCCCCTATCCAGTTGTGTCTGACTTTAAGGGGTATTTCTCATCTCTGTTTCTTAGCCAAGGCAGCCAGCATTGTTCGAAGATATTTCCATAGTCATGTGGCCAGCATGACTGCAAGCCAAGGTGCATGGAACATTATTATGTTCTCACTGAAGTGGTACCTATTTATCTACTCTTGTTCACATGCTTTCAAACGGTTAGGTTGGCAGGAGCTGGGAAAGAATGGCAGTTCACCCTGTTTCACGGAGCTCAGGTTTCAAATCCGGGATGTCAAGCTTTCCAGCTGACAAGCTTAGCGTCTTTAACCACTGAGCCATCACACCCACTGAAATTTGACCCGACCTTGCCTTAAAACGTTGGCTGAGTTCCTCCCAGGCACAGAGATTGAAAAGTTACTTTGCGCCCATATGTGTCTTTTTTTGTGGTTGTGGCTATAGCATTCAGTGGCCAGTTAGGTTAGGGATGTGGGGTTATACATATGTTAATTTTTTAAAAAATGTTTTATATGCTGGTTTTAATGTTTTTGTATGATGGTAGATGCTCAGAGTCAGTGTGGTGAATTTGGCAGCCAGATAAATAAATTAAAATGAATAAATAAGTTGCTGTTCTGAATGCCACACTGTTGTCTATAAATAAAAGCAAATGGATAACATGGAGTTTAACTGACAGTAAATAAAACAGCCTTTCTACATAGTTGGGAATACAAAGGAGAAAGAATTCTTATTCTTTATGTTGAAACTTACCACCTGTAGCTATGAAATATGAAGATGTATGTGGAAGCGATTGTTTTCATAATTGACTGTGTTAGTACATCTTATGAATTTTCATTTTACCATATGCCAATTTTTCATAGAGTATGCTTCCTTTTCTGAAACATTAATGTTAAAATGACTCAAAATTTTAATTTTTCTTCTTTTAAATATTTAATATCCACAGATTTCATAAGCATTTTTCATGTTTCATCATGTTAGTCAACGCTTACATAATTCTTTTAAAAATACGTTGCTTTTTAGGGGGGGGAATGTACAGCATTCTGATACAAACTGACATTTTAAATACTAATAAATCAAGAGGAACTAGACACTCTTTTTTATTTACTAGAAGTCGTCATAGAGTGAGTGCCAAAGCAGACTTTTTCACATTGCTGGGAGGTTTAGACAAGAGACAAAGTCCAGAAACAAAGGCTTAAAGTCTTGCTGAAATGGTTGGTTTTGGACTATTGTATAACAGTTTGCTTTAATAGCCAGTTTGGTGTAGTGGTTAAAGTATCAGGCTGGAAATCAGGAGACTGTGAATTCAAGTTCCGTCTTAGGCACAAAGCCTAAGGTGCTTTTTCAAGAGGCAACTGTACTTTCTGGTTTTTCTTTGAAGAAGTTTCACTTCTCATCCAAGAAGCTTCTTCAGCTCTGACTGGATGGTGGGGAATGGAAGGATTTATAGTCCTTGTAGACAGCTTTTCATTTGCATTCTCTTAGCAAGTCATTAAGGCCACCTAGAGGTTTATCTCTGTCATCAGGGTCACCTGAGTGGTGCAAATGGGTGTGGAGCCTTCTTGGAACTGTTGAAAGGACTGTGTTGTAGACTGGAGATAGATGATGTTGTATCCCTCACCTTCTGTTGAGAGAGAGCTGGTCAATTTTGACATAGATGGCTTCTTTGACCCCTCTTTCAAACCAGAGATCCTCTCTGTCCAAGATGTGGACTTTGTTGTCTTCAAAAGAGTGGTCTTTGTCTTTTAAATGCAGATGGATTACTATTTAGGTGACCCTGATGACACAGATAAACCTCCAAGTGGCTTTAATGACTCGCTTAAAAATGTAACGGACCAGCTATCTGCAAGGAGTATAAATCCTTCCATTCCCCACCATCAAATCAGAGCTGAAGAAGCTTCTTGGGTGAGAAGTGAAACCTTTTCAAAGAAAAACAAGAAATTCTCCTCCATGCTGCTACGAGAGCCCAGGATGGGTGAGATTCCTCCTGATGACGTCATCGAGCTGGGTCTGCCTAGTATAAAAAGACAGCCTGTGGGAGTGACACCAGCTTGAGCTTGTGTCTCTGAAAGCAGCGTTATTCATTTAATCTACAGCAACATCAGTAGGAAGCTGATCAAGCTTCAGGCACTGCTCCCAGGGATCTGGTGCAGCGGTGCCTTCAGGAGAGTGGGGCTCCGCTCTCCTACAATGCCAAGGATTCAACGTTGCCAGCCATCGGGAAAGCTGTAAGTAGGAAAGCCATCCAGCCTCCCATGCGGCCTCTCCCCGATGAACTCAGCCAGCCGCGATCGTAAAGATTGGGTCTATAGATAAAGCACCAGCCAGCTGATTGCCTCGCTCGGGCAGCCGCTTTCAGCCGCAACAGCCGCTCAGGGCTCACAATAGCCTAAAAAGAGGCTCCTTTGAAATTGGGGGCAGCAATCCTCAGCCTCTCAGGGCCTACAGCAGCCTAGAGAGAGGCAAAGACCACAGCAGGTGTGAGCGGCCATTTTGGGACAACGGTTCCTTAGTGCACATGGTGAGCGACCATTTTAGGTGGCCTCATGATCCAACAGTCAGCCCCAGAGCCACCATCCTTCAATCTCTGAGGAAGGCCACCTCCCCCCCCCCCACTCAATAGGCAGCACATATCCAGGTTGCTCTAACACCTCTTGTGCCGGACCTATTTTACCATGGATCAAGACAACGCCCAGGCAAATCTTTCTGGTCCAGAAGCCTAAAGCCTCCAACCAGCCAAGAGAAAGAGATGCACACAGCGCACTCAATCTATCCAAAGGGAAGTAGCAGCTAAAATCAGAGCTAAGGCTCTGGCCCCCAAAAAGGTGTCCCAGGCCGAACTCAAGGCCAAAAAACGGAGGCATGCTGCCCTAGAGAAGCAGTTTAACAAAACCATAGGGTAGATGAGAGGGCAACTCAATCAGGCCTCTCAACCTGGGGGTCCCCAGAGTAGCCAGGCAGGTCATTCTAGGGGGGTGTCAGATATCTCAGATTCCTACAGTCACTATCAGTCCTGGTCCCCAGAGAGCCTTGAGGAACAGCCAGGGCTTCAAGACGTAAGCAGGTCAGAACCTAATTTTAAATAGGCCTCTTGGAGCTTCCTCCCTCCTCCCCACTTCTCCCACGGTACCTCACGGCCCAGGCCTGAGGCTACCTTCACCCCTTCTGCTGCGGCCTTCGCCCCAGTGACCCTTCCTTGACTGCCAGGCCCAGTGAGATTCAGGACATGGTCTCCACTGCCATCAGGCAGGGTTTGGCTGAAGGATTCCAACAAATCCTTAGGCCTTTAGAAAGGGCTCAGTCCCTTCTCCCGGCCTACTCCCATGTACCTTTTCTTCAAGGAGGCTCCCTTCCTCAGGAGCAAAGGGCCTATTCTACCCACTCACAGTGGGAAGACTACGAGGAAGGCGACCACACAATTCCATCTGAGCGTAGTCACTCTTCTGGATCGGATCGGGAGGAGGGGGAGATCTGGGACCCAAACTTTTCAGAAGAGTAAGATCTGCACCCAGATCAATCCCCCTCGGCCTCTGTCTTTAAACCAGCATTATTTAAAGCTCTCCTTAACAAGGCCCTGGTCACAACTCAGCTGTCTCCTGAGGAAGTGGCCCCTGAACCACAAGGGGAACCAGCTAGGTATGGAGATTCCCTTTTCTTGAAACCCATAGTTTCTTCAAACCCGTAGTTTCACCTCGCCTATTCCTGGACTTAGTCAAGGAACAGTGTTCCTCTCCTGCAGCTGGCCCTCGACCCTCGACCCATGACAGGTGATTTTACAATGTGGGACCTTCATTGGCTAATGCCTTGGCAGTGTCCTCCGTTGATGCTCCTGTTGTTGCCTCTTTCTCTTCTGGCATCCCCACTGAGCCAGAGGATGTTCTCAAGGCTGACGACAAGCGCTCCGAACAGAACCATCAAGCAGCTGCATGGGCTGTCCGGGCTTCGATGACTGCGTCCTTTTTCACAAGGTCCTCAATCTGTTGGATGCGCCAGCTACAAGTCCACATAACACTGTCCGACCTCAGGTCCCACCAGAACCTAAACAAGGTTATAGTGGCAGCGGAATTTACGGCAGATGCCACCCTTAACTCTGCCAAATTTGCTTCCAGGGCCATGGCCTCCTCAGTGGCAGTGAGAAGACTCCTATGGCTCTGGAATTGGCAGGCGGGATCTCACCGGAAATGGAAACTGGCTTCGTCTCCCTGTACAGGCAAGAAACTCTTTGGCGATGCACTAGAGCCATATCTCATCAAAACCAGGGACAAAAGGAAGGTGCTTTCCTCCATAGGAAAGAAGGCAGACTATTGCCCTCCCCCTTACTGTCCACCTCCTTTCCAAGCCGAGACTAACCCCCATTTTTCCAGACCACAGAGGTCATATCCCCAGCACCAGGAGCAGCGGCCCGAAGCATCCAGCAGACAACAACATCCTGCTGGTAAACAGCCCTTTTGTGGGAGAGGGGGTCATTCCTTCTGTCGCTCTAAGTAACCCCTCGTTCTCCCCACCGATCGGGGGTCGCTCCCCAGCACTCTGGAGGGGTCACCTGTTCAAGGAAGCGGACAAACTTCTACTCACCACAGACGCCAGTCTTTTGGGTTGGGCCCCCCCTATGGATGGCCAAATAGCACAGGGGATTTGGTCCCGTCCAGACAGGGCCTGCCCCATAAACTGGCTGGAGCTCAGAGCCATATCCCTGGCTCTGAGGCACTTCAGGACTGCGGTGACTGGAACCCATATATTAGTGTTGACGGACAACATGGCCACAAAGTCACATGTCAACAGGCAAGGGGGGACAAGATCCAGGGCCCTAATGAGGGAGGCTGAATGCCTCGGGCTGTGGGCAGAGAGGCACTTGTCAATCATAGTGGAGCACATCTCCAGGGTGGACAACTCCCAAGCCGACTGGCTCAGCTGGAGCTCAGTTGATCACTCAGAATGGCGCCTCCACCCATCCCTATTCCTAGACCTCTCCCTCAGGTTTGGGACTCCGGAGGTGGATCTCTTCCCCACGCCCCAAAATGCCCAAGTCAACAGGTTGTTCACCAGGTTTCCTTGTCAGGGAGCGGAGGAGACCAATGGTCTTCAGAGCAGATGGCCCAGGGGTCGCCTTTCCCCTTCTTCCCATCATTCCGGCAGTCATTTGGAAGATGTTGGAGGAACAGGCAGAACTAATTCTCCTAGCCCCCTATTGGCCAAGGAGACCCTGGTTTGCAGACCTGGTGAACCAGTCTATAGTATCTCCATGGAGGATTCCAGCCAACAAAATTTCCCTTCTGCAGGGAGTCCTGCTCCATCCAGATCCCCAGTGGCTCAAGCTGACCGTATGAGCGGCAGCAGATGAGAGAAGCTAATCTCTCAGAGAGTGTTATCCTCACCATCCAGGCATCTCGTAAACCAGGGGTGGGTTTCTACTGGTTCTGTCCACCTTTGTAGAACCGGTACCTCTGAAGAGCAGCAGAGCTCTTCTATGTCTGCTGATGTTTTTGCCCACCTGCCCACCTGGACTCTTACCTGACATTTATTTCCTGATTTTTTCAACTTCAGCTGCTGTGCAAGGCACAGCTGCAGTTAAAAAAGCAGGAAAAGAGGGCTTTTTCAAAGGCTGCTTCTCTGCACGCAACATGCTGATGACGATTTACAGGCACGAGCTGGGCAGCGTGCAGGGAAGCACATCGTAAATCACCGAACCTTGTAAATGACCAAACTGGTAGTTAACCCTGTCGGATCCCACCCCTGTCGTAAACCATCTACGACGCACATTTACAATGCCACCTGGAGGGTCTTTTGTCAGTGGTGTCTAAAGGAGGGTCTTTCCCCTACCTCAGCTCAGGTAGCAGAGGTTATCGGGTTTCTCCAAGAGGGCCTAGACAAGGGCCTAGCCCCTAACATTCTACGCTGCCAAATAGCAGCCCTTTCTTCAGTTCTCTCCTGGGACTCATTTCCTTCCTTATCTCACCATTCTTCTGTGAGAAGATTTTTAAAAGGGGCTTCAAACCTTCATCCCCCTGTAGTACACAAGTACCCTTCATGGGACCTTTCTAAGGTGCTCCAGGCTCTGACAGAACCACCATTCGAACCCCTTAGTAGGACAGTATCGCTACATTTCTTGACCCTGAAAGTGGTTTTTCTAGTAGCCATCACATCTGCTAGATGGGTGTCAGAACTAGCCGCCCTCTCATTCATAGGATCTGTGCACCTTTCATGACAATAGAGTTGTTCTCCGATTAGATCCCACCTTTATCCCGAAGGTCAATACCTGGTTCCACAGGTCCCAAGACATTGTGTTGCCAGATTTCTGCCCCCTTCCAACCACAACTAAGAGCGCAAATGGCACACCTTAGATGTTAGGAGAGCGCTTAGGATTTATCTCAAATGCACTTCTTCCTTTAGGAAAACTGAAGCTATGTTTGTCTCCTTTTCCCCATCTCACTTGGGGAACAAGGCCTCTCCTCCCACCATAAGCAGGTGGGTCAAGGCGTCCATTGCACAGGCCTACAAGGCCTTCGCTCTTCCGGTGCCTCAGAGTCTGTCCACGCACTCTACCAGAAGCGCTGTGACTTCAGCCGCCTGTGTCTCCCAGGCATCCCTGGAAGAGATCTGCAGAACAGCTACATGGGCATCCCCGTCATCCTTCATCAGACATTATCGTCTGGATTCCTTTGCCTCTGCAAGTGCGGCCTTTGGCAGATGGGTACTTCAGTGTATGGTTCCACAGTCGGAGTAATCAGCTGGACAAGGACCCTCCCGTGGACATGAAGGCTTTGGTATGTCCCATCCTGGGCTCTTGTAGCAGCATGGAGGAGAATGGGCGTTGGTAAACTTACCTGAGAACGCCCTTTCTTTCTATGCTGCTAGAGAGCCCAGCCCCTCCCTTGTTTCGTCTGGACTCGGGTAAGAATTATTAACACTCTAGATTCTGTTTGGCTTTCAGAGACACTCACTAAAATCTGTCAGGTATCTTCGCCAAAGCTGGGGTCACTCCCACAGGCTGTCTTTTTATACTAGACAGACCCAGCTTGATGATGTTATCAGGAGGAGTCATACCCATCCTGGGCTCTCTAGCAGCATAGATAGAAAGGGCGTTCTCAGGTAAATTTACCAACGCCCAGTCCAGTTGCCTCTTGAAAAAGCACCTTTGGGACAACCATGATCTGGATGACTAAGAATGTCCATAGACACCTTGGCAGATCATTTTCTCTCAGTCCTAGGAAGGAGCCAATGACAAAAACTGAAAAAGCCTGTCAAGAATATTACAAGGTCTTGTTCTGTCAGTGTCTGAGAATTGTATACAATTCAGCAAATGGAATACAAATCCCCAGATTGTCAAAGATGTGAGGGTGTTGAGTGCACGGGAGAGAAGAGATGGCAACAGAGCAACATCATCTACACTGAGTTCAACTCCTGATTCTGTGGAGTTTTTTCTCTAAAAGTGTCCAATTCTCTTGCAAATATAAGAATGGAAATGATGAAGAAATATGCCAAGTGATAATATGGCCTTGAAACCACAAAAGCTTCCATGGCGATTCAAGAATGGCAAATTCTTTTCTACACTTAATAATGAAAGCACATTTTACTTCCTTAAAACAGCTAACAGTCATGCTGCTTTTCAAATCACATTTGCTTTTAGATAGTGAAACAACTGTTATACTCTGATAAGACTATATAAAATCCAATTGTATCAGAAACCAAAAACTATGCAAACAGAGCTTTGTTCATTGAAAATTTGAATATTAATTTGGATTATCCATTTCCTTTAAAAATTATTGTGGTTTTTTTTTTTAAAAAAAAAAATAACTTTATATGTGTAGCTGAACAAAGAGCAGACACTATTGCTGGTTGCTGTTTATCACTCCAGTCATAATAATCATGTGTATATGTGTGTGTTCGTGTACATACAGAAATATAATCTATGTGTGCTTGGGTGTGCATCTCTGTCTGTGTATCTTTGGGCTTTTGAGCCTTTGAATCAGTTGACTGCTGGGGACACTCAACTGGCTCTCCATAACAATCATATAGAGATTAGTAACAGTTTCTGAGGAAATGGACAAAATCAAAAATTTCTTAGATGTTATCACAAGAAATGAGAAAAGCTGCAGAAGCATCTTGAAGTCTATTAAATTCAGACAGCCTGGCAGAGAATGTCTGCTTTAATTGATCCTGCTGATTTCTTGTGTCAGGGCAAGAACTGTAAGTGACCTGTCGGCTACCCTGCCAAGAATATTTTACAATCTAAACATATTTTACTTTCACTGGTGAAGAACGGGCTAAATTCAGGGCATGGAGACACAAGGAAATCATATCATATGAACTAACCATACTAAGATACTTTCTTATCTAATACTTCATACTGTCCTCTGTGTAATATTAATGTGTCCCACATTAATTATTATTCACAAAATTACTTTTGCTTACTTTTTATCAAACCACTATTCTATTATACTATCATAGACTAGACTGATAAATTTCAAATATTTCTTCAAAATGGTTTCATAATTTCACTTTACTTTAGCAGAATATTAGAACTGTCCAACATTATAACACAGCACCCTCCTCCTAAGAATGCAGGGATTTAGTATTGAAAACAGCTGCATGGCCTGAAGTTCAGGAAACACTGCCATAGAAGATAAAAAGTGATTCTTCAGAACATAAATCATGACCTAGATAACATCAGCTTCACTGACTTATTACAGGCAATGCTGATGTATGAAGTCACAGACAGAGTAGGCTGCAACATTTCTTTGTACATTTAAAGAGTTGGATAATCCAGAAAATGTCACCAATGCTAACATTAATGTTTCATTAACTCCAAATGCCCTAGACTTAATAAATAAGAAAAATCTTACATTAACTCAAATACAGACAACAGAGAATATATAGTAATGTTAGTGGTTACTAGACTATTGCTATATTGTTATGGAACAAGCACTTAGAAGTCAGCAAAGCCTCGTTATCTACCCCTCATCAGAAAATGAGTCAAATGCATCTATCCAAACCTTACACTCTTGTACAAAGTAATCAATTTCAAAAGGATGTCACATTGATTCAGTCTTGCAATATTGCATGAAGAGAGTTTTGGTGGGCCCCAAGGCCTCAAGACAACACTTCCATTTTAGCATCCAGACTCAAAGATGTTTTATTTGTTTGATATAACTTTAATTATAAACTGCTCTTCTTACAAGTGGCTTGGCTATCTGAAGACCCTTGATAGATTTATGGCATTCTCACTAAATGTTTTGCCGGTCCTTCAAAAAGGCAGATATCTAGAGGCCATCCTGCTTGTCCCTTTCCCCATCCAGTCTACAATCATGACATAATGCATCATGCATGCATTATGCAATGGCCCCAACAGTCAAGATTGGTAAAATACCTTATGTATTGATGAATGTTTACATACCATCCGTTCCCCCCAATCTTGTAAGGAACAATATGAAATATACATAAAAGAAATGAAATGTGCTTATTCACAACAGTGGTTACTGAAGACTTTAATTTTAGACTGGATGAGAACAGTAGCTTGTTCTATATTAATTTTCACTGCTCTTCTCCTCCCCTTACTGCAGGGGTGTCAAACTCGCGTCGTCATGTGACGTATCATGACTTATCCCCCTTTTGCTAAACTGGGTGTGGGCGTGGTCAGCGCATCACACATCTGGTCCGTGGGCCACAAGTTTAACAGCCCTGCCTTAGTGGAATGAATATTACTTCCTCTCCCCAAATAATGACAATTATTCTTATTTGACAATATAAGAAAAAATAGGGAATTCTGCTACGCAAACATCTGATGCGTTACTTTTATATTTTTGTCATAGTCTCTTCTCTTCTTGAAAGTCTCAAGTGATGATGCTCCCACAACTTCGAAGGGCAAGCTGTTCCATTGGTTGATTGTTCTCACTGTCAGAAAGTTTCTCCTTGCTTCCAGGTTAAATCTCTCCTTGTTCAGTTTCCATCCATTGTTCTTTGTCTGGCCTACGGGCGCTTTAGAAAATAGCTTGACCCCTTCCTCTCTGTGGCAGCCCCTCAAATATTGGAAGACTGCTATCATGTCTCCCCTGGTCCTTCTCTTCACTAGACTAGCCATGCCCAGTTCCTGTAACTGTTCTGCATATGTTTTAGTCTCCAGTCCCCTAATTATCCTGATTGCTTTTCTCTGTACTTTTTCTAGAGTCTCAACATCTTTTTTATAATGTGACCAAAACTGGATGCAGTACTCTAGGTGTATTCTATAGTGTCATAATACAGAATTATCTAACAATATACTTTTTGGGCCACGCCTATGATTTCTACAATTGATTGTACACTTATTTCAGCCAGCTTGCCAACTCATTTATTCATATTCAGCATTGCTAACCATGCTGACCGTGACCATTTTCATAAAAAGCTGTGTCTGAATTTTCTAGGAAATGTATTTTGCCTTAAGAAAGCAAACTTCTCAAATCAGAGCTGGAGATCTGATTCTCTTGTACAAGATGGTCTCTGAAAAAATATTACCCCTGCACTGAATTCAAAACACTTACTATATCTTTGTTCTACTCTATTAATCTCTGATATGTCAAGAAGCATCATGGAGCGTTATAATTGAATAGTGCAAGCACTGCAGCCAACATTAATTATCAGGAGCCCACAGAGAATTCAAGGTGTTATTTATTATTAAAAGACTGATTTGATATAGAAAGTATAAATATCATCAATGCATATTAAGAGACGATTTATCATCTTTCGCTTGGGAGTAATCTTCCACGCATCAGGGAAAAAGCATTCCCAGAGAGATTATGTGATACAAAATGCATTTAATTAGCTTTCCAAGCCTTTAACCATTGTTGGAGTGTCCAGTTCATTCCTGGATACCGGGAATTCAGCAGAGTCTTTCAACAAATTCTTTTCAGCAACTTGTTTAGGAAATACCCTCAGTATTTATTGCAATTTCTCAGATATTAAGTCTGTTCTGTCCAGGTTTCTCAAAAATGTTTTGAAGTGTTTTCATGTGTATCTAGTATTGTTCTTCATATGGATGCAGGCCTATTTAGTACATGGAATAATATCCTTGAATTTTGGCTACAATGTATTATTTTCCTTGATGGCTTAGCCACATGTTTATGTTGATCCCTTTATCACAAAATGGATTGGATGAGGAAAAGTTTCACCCACTCTGTCCTCATGCATTAATAACAATGGGATATAACCTCACCAGGAAGAACCTCAACCAAGAACTACTCAAAATTTCCACTACTGGTTCTCCAGAACTGGTCAGAACCTGGTGAATTCCACCTCTGATCCAGAGTTTCTGGGAGTCAGACAGTGTACCCCTTTAATTAAATGAATGAATAAATCTTAATCTAATTACCATACCAACATTTCAAAAAGATGTGATGCTTGTATCACTGCTGCAGTTCAGAGAATTGCATATAATATTTCTTACTGTGAGTCACTCAGTTGTGCTGTGAAGTGGACAGCCATACAAATTTTTAAATAATGAATGAATCAACACCTTTGTCACTTTAAATCAAAGCCATTGAAACAACGGCCCACATGCTTCTCTACTGTCAATCCTATCAAGAGCTGCAACTTAATTTTTCACACTTTTGTTAACCCAATACATAATTTGTTCCATAACTTTGGTTGCAACCTGATTTGGTCATGACCCGAACCTAATTTTGGAAATTTTGTGCTTACAAAAAAAATGGCACGGAAGGAGAAATCAGCTGCAAAAAATAAAAAAAATAAAAAATTGTGAATTTTTTGGTCAGAACCCGATTTGGTTGTGGTCAGAAGCATTCAATACAGCGTTCTACTGTATTCAGGTCTCAGTGATTCTTTTTATATCAATTATCATTCAGTTGATTGTGTGTTGGAAATTCCTAGACAGACTCTCTTATAAAGTTTCCATTGTTTTGTTTAATGTTTAACAAAAGTTTATTAGGAACAGTTTGACTTGCTGCAGGTTAGTTTGTTCACTTAAGCGTCTTGTGGAGCACAACTTCGGAAAACTAACAACAATGGAACTAGAAACTCAAACAAGTTTACTAATAACTGCTGTCCTCCTATTTATCTATTTTCAGGTATATTTATGGTCTTTGTTGAAGCCTTAATGCTAATATAAACCTAATTACTTTTGTTTAACCTTATTATTTATGCTTAAAGTTCAGACTTAGTCATAATTCAATCTAGATATGATGGAAATCTACTTGACACAGATAACTCAATGAGTAAAGCAATGTCTTCTCCTTAGGAGAAAGGATTACCAACTGTACACCGCAAAAAATTATCACTAGATCACTGTGCTGATCATGAATGAAATCAATTGATTGGATTCATTCGTTTATAGGAATAATGAGTGTTTCTCACTTTCAACCCTGTAACTATCTTACAAGCTCTTCAGAGTCAAAATCCTTTGGGAACACCTTAAGTTTGGCAAACTTGTGCATTAAATTTATAAAAATATAATTAAATAATTAAATCTGAAGGCTATTAAAAGTGTCCAAATAAAGGTTATTAATTGCCTTTACATTAAATAACCAGAAAAATATGTTCCAGAACATCAGGGTTATTATCCTGTGAAAAGATAATCTATTCCTATTCTTTTGTATTATCCATCATAGTAAGAAAGTGGAAATATCAGATTACCCTGAGATAGTTATATTTAGTTATATATGGTCAGCAGATGCTGAAGACAGAGAGTTAATTCCATAAATTCCTCTCTTCTTCCATTTTCTTATCATTTTCTTTTCAGCAGGGAAGTAATTAACTGTATATTTCTCTGCAGAATCTGTTCATGCATGCTAAATGAATGACACTAGGAAGAGATAATGGGAATTACAATAAATTACACTGGAAAACAAATTACTCAATACAACAATGCTTTAAAATTATGTAAGAATGTGTATAAATTATTTACACAAATTTACACATTGGTGTATAAATATTATTTTCTCTAATAATACAATCTATAAACATTCTGCTCCTAGTAATGAAAAAAAGGGGGGGGGGAAGGTTACTTGAACTCTTGGCTAACTACAGAAGGGCCTTGTTCCATATGCAAATGTACAATATGTTTGTAGATCTCTTTGATTGTGGATTTAACAGTCAATAATCATGCTAATTAGGACAAAAGCCACCAAATACAGAATTACAAGAGCCCTATCTAGGAAATATTTGGTGTCTCATGTCTGCAGTTCTGGCAATTCCCCTTTCTGTCATTAAATAACAAGGGAAAAAGAAATGAGAAAGGTGAATTGCCAAGATTGCAGATATGAGATACCAAAATGTTTCCTAGATAGGAGGGCTTTTGTAATTCTATAATTAATGGCTCAGTGGAATCCCAAGTAAGGAGTGCAGGAATACTCCAGAAGGAGTAGGAGGCAGAGGTGGGTATTCAGCAGGTTCTGACCAGTTCTGGAGAACCGGTAGCAGAAATTTTGAGTAGTTTGGAGAACCGGCAAATATCACCTCTGACTGGCCCCGCCCCCATCTATTCTCTGCTTCCCGAGTCCCAGCTGATTGGCTGGGTCTTCTTTTGTTGCCCTGCACAGGAGAATAGAGCTGGAAAGCAGGTTAGTGGGGTGGGGAGGGAATGGGATTTTGCAGTAAACTTCCCCCAGGAGTGGGGTGGGAATGGAGATTTTACAGTATCCTTCCCCTGCCACGCCCACCAAACCACGGCCACAGAACCACTAGTAAAAAAAAAATTAATCCCACCACTGGAAGGAGGCCTGGCCCACTTCCACATATGAAGCAGTCAATTTCGATCACACAACTGCAAAGGCACTGCAATAGCTATAATGTTAGGCACAAGCCATGTCCCTTCGTTCAGCGCTTTCAGAATTTCTAATGGTTATTGAATGAATGATTGCTAAGTGAAACTGTCTATACAAACAACCATTCAACGTTATGACATACCTTTCTGGGAGTGCTTATGATGTGGTTCCAAACATCTGACAACCACTACTATCCCCACAGTCACATGATCACAAATGTCAGTCCGCTTGGCAGCCAATGTGCATTTATGGCCATTTGCAGCATCCCACGGTCCTGTGACTGCATTTTATAACAGTTTTGCCCAAAACTGCCATTTATTTCCAGTTTTTGGCAAAACCAGCCCAAAGTCTAAGGGCCACAACGACAAAAGTCATAAAATCAGGTTGGTCACGTGGATGACTAATTTCAAGACCATTATGACTGCAATGGGCAAGACTTCATGATCTTCATCATAAACAAACCTTTTTAATCAATAATTTCCAAAATCAGCAGTTTGTTTTTATCAATTTTCAACAAAAATTCCATAAAAGGTTCCCACTCTTTCATAAAAGTTGTTATAGTTTCCTCTTTAATCAAACAAGTTAATTTAACCATTTCTTCAAACTCAGCAATCTGCACAGACCATTACTGGTGTTTCTATAGTCTTCCATCTTTCTGATTAAAAATATTTAATTTTTAAAACTCTCTGAATCACCATATATATGACTCCATTACCATAGTAAGAGACTATCATGTTTACCGATCAGATCGTGAAATTCGTAGAGGAGGTGGTGTTGCTATCTTCTATAAAAAGTCCTTACATCTAAAAAATATCCAAGTTACCCAGGAGCTTGCTCTTCCTGAGACTATCATCTGTGAACTATCCTTAAATATCACATTTCGATTCTTACTATGTTACAGAGCACCTGATTATGACATCGAACATGTAAACAAGCTAAATACACTACTAACATGGGCAGCATCCTGCCCACACGCTTTTATCTTTCTTGGTGACTTCAATCTACCTCATATTGACTGGACCCTAAATGAATGTACAACTGAACCCATACACGCAACCTTCTACAATGCTGTTACAAATCTGGGACTGGAACAACTAGTAACCAACAACACTAGACTTAACAACTGCCTCGATCTCATCTTCTACAATAGTTTGAATTTAATTTATGGAATACAAACTAAAGAACCCTTTCCAGCAGTGACCACAATATGATTGACTTTTGTCTCAACATACGCCCACACAAAAATCATCACAATGACGTAATCCCGAATTATAACTTCAAAAAGGCAACTATGATCTTATAGACAACGATCTCTCATCCCTTGATTGGCAATCTCTATTCACTGGATGCAATACCGTTGAAGACCATTACAACATATTTTTACTTGAAGTCAAAAGAGTCATCAAACTATATGTACCAACAACAACTCCCAAAACAGAAAAAAACAGATTACCCATAACAATAAGGAAACTTCAATCCAAAAAGAGATCACTCTGGCGGAAAAACAAATCTAGTCACGTTGCCAATTTCAAAAGCCGATACAAAAATTTATGCCACCAGATAAAGACTGAATGCACCAATTATCACATTAAACAAGAGGAAAACCTTCTATGCACCAATTCCAGCCATGCTTTTTACAATTTTGTAAACAACAAACTAAAAGACTGAAGGTCCATCCCACCCATGATAGGACCTAATGGTAAAGACTGCAACGACGACACCATTAAAGCCAACATCTTTAACACATTCTTCGGCTCAGTATTTGTAAACAGCAATGGATCATGCCCAGTATTTCCTAGCCCAGGGATCCCCAACCTTTTCGACGCCGCGGCCCGGTTCCGGTGTCAGCTGGGCGCCGCGGCCCGGTTCCGGCGTCAGCTGGGCGCCGCCATCTTTTTTGATGAAAAATCACTTCCGGTGACGTCACGAGTGATTTTTCGTCAAAAAAGGCGGCGCTAGCGCTCGGTGAGCTTTTCGGTAGAAATGGCTTTCTACCCGAAAAGCTCACGAAGCGCTGGCGCCGCCATCTTTTTGACGAAAAATTGCTTTTTTACCAAAAAGATGGCGGCGCCCAGCAACCAGCGGCCCGGTAAGGCTTTTTCCGCGGCCCGGTACCGGTCCGTGGACCGGCGGTTGGGGACCCCTGTCCTAGCCGACCCACAGACAACTACAATGATCTAATACATATCGATTTTACAGAAGACAATGTTGAAAAAGCGCTACACAATCTAAAACCATCTCTATCTATTGGACCAGATGGAATATGTGCCTACTTCTTAAAAAAGCTATCCACTGCCATAGCCGAACCTCTAAGCATAATCTTTGAAAAATCTTTCAGGACCAGCTCCTTGCCTAACCTATGGTCACAAGCCACGGTCATCCCCATTTTCAAAAAGGGAGACCCCAGCCTAGTTGAAAATTACAGACCAATCTCCTTATGCTGCGTCACCTGTAAAGTCATGGAATCAATTATTAACCAATCCATCATCCACCACTTAGAGACAAACAACCTACTCTCTAATAAACAATTTGGTTTCAGGAAAAAACTATCCTGTAATCTGCAACTTTTACACTGCAAAAACATATGGACTACACAACTCGATCAGGGCAAAGCAATAGACGCAATCTACATAGACTTCTGTAAAGCCTTTGATTCAGTGGTACATGACAAACGACTCCTAAAACTAAAATCTTATGGTATCTCTGGACAACTGCATAACTGGATAGAAGCATTCCTGTCAAACAGACAACAAATGGTCAAAATTGGGAGTAATGTTAGGGTTTGAGGATTAACCCCTAGCAGAGTATTGCAGCAGTAGTCAAACCAGGCAGCCAAAGGAGAGCGGAAGGGCCCCAGAGTATACACACACTGAACACAAACACTGTTTGTAGTTTAAATAGTTTTTAATCCAGTTAGAGTTTAAGCATTGTCATTCAGTCCATTAAGTCATTCACAGTATTTCCATCCAGTAAGACTCACTAGTATAGTCCAAGTTAAGAGTCCTTGCAATATCTTTATCAGCCGATAAAGATATCTTATCCTCCTCCGGTTTCACTCTCCAGAGAAACAAACGCTGGATATTCAGCAAACAGTAGCAAACAAAAACAGTTCAGTCACAGGCACTCACAGTCAGTAATCACAGTTAGTCACAGTAACACACAGTTACTCGCAGCAGCACACAGTTACAGTTACAGACAGATACAGCCAGTTCACAGTAAGCTTTCCAGCTTCTAATGCTTCCTTATATTGTAACTTCTAACCGCACCCTTAATCGGCTAATTGCCTGCTGCATTGTGCTTAAAGTGATAAGCACTTAAACCATGATATCTAAGTTTTATATATTTATTCACCCAAACCATATTTGGTATCAATGTTATACCTAACATACTCCCTTTGGGTGAAATAAATATATAATACCTTTACAATCTTATCCCATATTTTTCACAACTCTCCTGGTGCTTACTGGCACCTTGGGCTTTAGTAAAATTATCAGCTAAATTGTCCTCCGACAAACAGTACTCTAGCTGAATCATCTTACTTCTACAGATTGTCTCACGTTTAGGTATCTTAGATCTGTATGCTTGCACCTTGTTTTTACTCCAATATTTGTGGCCATTTGAATTGCTGCCTGATTATCTTCATGTATAATTATAGGATAATCTACAGTTATACCTATATCAATTAACATTTGTTTATACATTATTAATTCTGTACATAACAATGATAAACAGGAGAATTCTGCCTCCATAGTAGACAAACTTATATGCTGTTGTCTTATTGACTTCCAGCCTATTAATGTATTACCCAGCATTATGGCTGTTCCTGAAGTCGACTTTCTAGTGTCTCTTTCTGATGCAAAGCTAGCATCTGCATAAGCACTCAAAATTAAATCACCCTTTGGTTCTAAATACAATGAATAATTCATTGTCTTTTAAGATATCTTAATATCCTCTTAGCTGCAATCCAGTGTCTTTCACATGGTGCAGAATTGAATCTAGCCAACTGATTCACACAGTACGATATATCTGGTCTAGACCAATTACTAATATAACTCAAACTACCAATTAAAGATTGATAAATCACCTTATCAAACTCAGGACTTTGTTCATCATTGTTGCTAAACTCCTGACTCATTGGAGTCTTAGCTGGCTTACAAAGCTCCATCTTGTAATCTTTTAGCAATTTGCTTATCTTATCTTCCTGAGATATCTTAAAACCTTTCCGTGTTTTCTTTATATTCAAACCGAGATACTTCTTTATCTCCCTAATTGCTTGATCTTTATTCTCTTCCTAATGATGCTATTATTTTATTTGCTTCATCATTAGTTTCAGTTATCAATGCAATATCATCTGTGAATAGTAATAATAATGATACTTTCCCATTTGTCTCCTCTTAAACAGACATGGATCGGCTAAACCAGCTTTAAATCCTATATTGTCTAGTTCCTTTACAATATACTGGTTCCATTCATAGCCTGATTGTTTAAGACCATAGAGACTTTTCTTTAACAACCAACAATCATTATTATCCTTATTTTCACTTTTAATACCAACAGGTTTTTTCATATAAATAATATGTTTTAATGGGGCATGCAAGTAAGCAGTTTCCACATCTAAATGGTTAACTATATAGTTTTTACTAGCTGCCCACACTAAAGCTGCCTCTCAAGGTTGCTGCCTTAAGACTAGGTGCAAACACCTCATCATAGTCATTAGCATTCTGCCTAAAACCTTGGGCTACTAACCTTGCCTTATGGATTAAATTACCATCCTTATCTATTTTTACCTTAAATATCCATTTGCAGCCAATGGATTTCTTTCCTACAGGTAATTTGGCATTTTCATACACCTTCATATCACTTAATGAATTCAGTTCCTTATTCATTGCTGCATACCATCTTTCTTTTTCCTTATTAGGATACTTTTAATTTCTTCAACAGAATTAGGAACTTGATTAATCTGGCACACTGTGTTAGCCTGGTACCTATCAGGCGGTCTAGATATACGTGTAGTTCTTCTGGGAATTACAGGGCTTACAGGAGGACTTTGTTGAACTACTACCTGTTCATCTTCCTCATCCTGTTCAGCTATTGAATCTGTTTCTTCCTTTATGGGCACTATTTCATCCTGTATTTGTCTCTTTACTTTATTTTTAAAGTTACAGGGATAACTAATGGGATTTCTATAGGATTCAATAATTACATCTTTATTGGCATCCTGTTCTAATTTCTCCCATCCTTCATGTTCTAGAAATTGGGCACTAGCACTACATAACACTTTAGATGTGCCTTTCTCCCAAAATCTATATGCCCTATGGTTTGCCTGATAACCAACGAAGAAAAATCTTTAGCTCTATGTTGCCCTTTTTTCTGAGTTGTGCAGGAATATGCACCCATGCTGGTGCACCAAATGTGTGCAGGTAACTTAGATCAGGTTTCCTGCCATGCCATCTGGTAAATGGTATTTCACCTGTTGTTGTATTAACAACGTTGTTCAATATGTTATTAGCACACATTGTAGCCTCCCCCACAAAGAATCAGGTAACCCAGAATCATTTAACATTGTTCTAACCATTGCCTGTAGTGTTTGGCCTCTTCTTTCAATAAAAGCGTTATGTTCTGGCCTGTATGGAGCAGACTTCTATGCTCTATTCCAGCTATCTTAAGTCTGTTCTGGAATTTGTTATTAATAAATTCCGTGCCATTATCTGTCACCAGGGTTATCAGTTGTCGCTTAGACTTTCTTTCAGCAAACCTAAGCCAATTGAAAAATGTTGATATGTTTCAGTTTTGCTTTTCATTAAATAGCAAAACCCATATCTAGAATAATGATCCATAATGCTCAGTATATATCTAGCACCTCCCATACTGGGTTTCTTTGACCTATTATGTCTGCAAATACTACTTCTAAAGGTTCTTTTGTTTTGAAACTATTTAGCCTATTTGCAGGCAATACCTTGCTCTTATCTTCACAGCAAACATTACAACGCAAATATTTATCACAAGGTTTTAACCTTATTCCTTCAGATAACTCAACTGTACGCTTTAGCATTTTAAAATTTACATGCCCCAAACGCCTATGCAATAAATGGATACATTCTTCATGAGGCTTTATATTATTAAATACAGTTTGAGCCTCCCTTTCTTACTATTATCTAAGACATATAATGTTCCATTTAAAGCTGCAGTTACCCTTTTGTTATCTTTTTCAATTATGCAATTATTATCTTTAAAAGTAATTACATAACCTAATTTATCTAATACCCTTACTGAAAGCAAATTAAATTTTAGTTGCGGTACATACAACATTTTTATATCCTGGTTTATGTACGGACAACGCAAAACCTTGACCTTTCGCTTTCAGGTTCCAGCCATTTGCAAGAGATATATGTTGAGAGCTTGTAGACATTTTTATAAATTTTGTCTTATCTCTAGTGATGCAGTGGGATGCACCACTGTCAACCACCCATAAATTATTCTTCACATCAGAGTTGCTAAACGTGGCTAGTTCAAATGCTTTCTTTGGCTTTTTTACATTCTGGCTTTTTCTCTTTTGCAGAATCTTGCCAAATGTCCTCTGCCTCCACAATTAAAACACTTTTAATTGTGTATGCTGTTGAAGATAAATTCTCTTCTTCCAGGTGCTTTACTTTGCTTTGCTGGTTTCTTTCAAGCTTTGAAGATAATTTCTCTTCTTTCTTATCTTCTCTCAGCTCGTCACGCTCACGCCTTCTTCTGGCTTCTTCTAGTAGCCTGCCTGTTATGTCGGTTAATGAGAGGCTTTCTTTTGGCAATACCTCTAACGAAGTTACATAGTCATCATAGCTTTGATCTAATGAAGATAATATTATGTAGACTTGTTGCAGTTCATTAAATATAAGCTCTTTTTCTTGCAAATCTTGAAAAATGCTCTTCATACAGTTTAAATGAACTAACATATCTCCATTCCTCTGAAGATGCGTTCGAAAAGCTTCCGTGTAAGATTTATATGTGCTCCTACACTGTCCCGAACATAAATCTTCCTGAGGTTCTCCCAGCAGTTTGCAGCATTTTCTTCTCCACGAATATGGACAAGCTGCTGATCACAGAGAGTCAGTCCTATGATGCATAAAGCCTGCTCATTCTTCAGTTTAAAGTCTTGTAACTTTTCTTTATCATCATCATTAGCAGGATCCCAGCTACTCACATCTGGTGGGTTTGCTATAATGTCCCACAAACCTTCTCTACGTAGAAGTAAACTACATTTCATTGACCATGAAACATAGTTTGTTCCATCCAGCCTGGATATCATGGACAGTTGTGACAAATTTACTTGTGCCATTACTCTTCAGATATTTTGACTATTTTAAACTAATTAAAACAGTTTGTTTTTACAGTAATGTGCAACTCACACCAACTCTCTCTGCTATATCCTGGTTAGTTAGACTATGCTGCTGGGCCCATAACCAATGTTAGGGTTTGGGGATTAACCCCTAGCAGAGTATTGCAGCAGTAGTCAAACCAGGCAGCCAAAGGAGAGCGGAAGGGCCCCAGAGTATACACACACTGAACACAAACACTGTTTGTAGTTTAAATAGTTTTTAATCCAGTTAGAGTTTAAGCATTGTCATTCAGTCCATTAAGTCATTCACAGTATTTCCATCCAGTAAGACTCACTAGTATAGTCCAAGTTAAGAGTCCTTGCAATATCTTTATCAGCCGATAAAGATATCTTCTCCTCCTCTGGTTTCACTCTCCAGAGAAACAAACGCTGGATATTCAGCAAACAGTAGCAAACAAAAACAGTTCAGTCACAGGCACTCACAGTCAGTAATCACAGTTAGTCACAGTAACACACAGTTACTCGCAGCAGCACACAGTTACAGTTACAGACAGATACAGCCAGTTCACAGTAAGCTTTCCAGCTTCTAATGCTTCCTTATATTGTAACTTCTAACCGCACCCTTAATCGGCTAATTGCCTGCTGCATTGTGCTTAAAGTGATAAGCACTTAAACCATGATATCTAAGTTTTATATATTTATTCACCCAAACCATATTTGGTATCAATGTTATACCTAACAAGTGTCCTATCAAATTCTGTACCTGTCAATAATGGTGTCCCCCAAGGCAGTGTTCTAGGACCAACTCTCTTCATACACTACATAAATGACCTCTGTGATCATATTAAGAGCAACTGCGTTCTTTTCACTGATGATGTAAAGCTGTTCAATATCACAGACAATACTACTACCCTTCAAAAAGATCTTGACTATGTATCAGAATGGTCAAACAAATAGCAACTTCAAATCTCAACAAATAAATGCTCTGTCTTACATATTGGCAAAAAAAATCAGAAAATAAAATACAAGTGATTGAATAAATAAAATACAATACTTGAATAGTCAAGATCTTGTTGATGATCCAAGTTCTGTAAAGGACCTTGGAATACTCATCTCTAATGATTTAAGTGCTAGAGCCCACTGTAACTACATAGCCAAAAAGGTATTAAGAGTTGTTAACCTAATCCTACATAGCTTTTTCTCTGGTAATACACACTACTAACTGGAGCATACAAAACATTTGCTAGACCAATACTCGAATACAGCTCATCAGTCTGGAACCCACATTACGTATCTGATATTAGCACAGTTGAGAAAGTTGAGAAATATTTCACAAGAAGAGTTCTCCACTCCTCTACTCGTTGTAGAATACCTTATGCCACCAGACTTGAAATTCTAGACCTAGAAAACCTTGAATTACGCTGTCTTCGGTCTGATTTAAGTATGGTATATAAAATCATACATTGCAACGTCTTACCTGTCAATGAATACTTCAGCTTCAACCATAACAACACAAGAGCACACAATAGATACAAACTCAAGGTTAACCGCACCAAACTTGATTGCAGGAAATACGACTTCAGCAACAGAGTGGTCAATGTCTGGAATACTCTACCTGACTCTGTAGTTTCTTCCCCAAACCCCAAAAACTTTAACCTTAGACTGTCTACTATTGACCTCACCCCTTTCCTAAGAGGTCTGTAGGGGGCGTGCATAAGCGCACCAACGTGCCTACCGTCCCTGTCCTATTGTTTCTTTTATTTTTCTTATATGTACCCATTTCATGTATTCATAACTATGTATATACTTATACCTATTATCTTGTAAGCATTTGACAAATCAAATAAATAAAGAAAGAAATAAATATTTTGGTCCAATATCTTTTTGCACAATAAAACATTCCTTTATATTTTTCACATTTCCAGCAGTGATTAGCAATACTTTATATGGCTTAGACAGTTCCTCTGGTGTCATATACCAATGGTATATCATTTTTAAAAGAGTTTTCTTTTATCCTGTAAGGCAGTGTAATGACCCACCCTTTACACAATAGCCAGACCATGAAATCAACTCCACAGGATGGTTAAAACTACATAAAAACTGAATCTTGCAAGTCTGGTTGTGATATAATTATTTTACTTCCTTCCTATAGTTCAGTGAATTAAGAAAGTATTCCAAATGTTATGTGGACATTCTGACTTAAAAATGCTTTACCCCATTTTGCTAGGCAATAGCTTTTACATATCTCCATCAATGGTATCACCTTTACTCTCTACACATATACCTGGCTCTGAGTGACAACATTATGACTGAAACTTTAACTAAATAGAACATGGGTACTCAAATAGGAAACTTAGTTTAGAAGAGGGAACCAAAATCAACCCAATGCTTTTTGTCATATGATCCTTGCGGTAGTTGCCCTCCAGTCTCACAATTACCCAAGACTCAGCACACCTCCCATTGGAGCACTCCTGCCATAAAACAAAAAAATTATGTCAATTAAGTTGAAAAGCCACTTCCGGAACCAACACCATTTCCATCATCAAATTTCCTTCACTTGGTGATGGGTTGGAAACAAATATAGATCACACATCCATAAAGTAATAGAGAAGACTTCCTCTGTACCTGGACCCCAGAGAATGGATAGAAAACTATTTTCTTTTGTATTTGCACCCAGGGGTGGGTTTCTACCGGTTCTGTCCACCTCTGTAGAACTGGTAGCTCTGAAGAGCAGCAGACATAGAACCGGTTCTATGTCTGCTGATGTTTTTGCCCACCCGCCTACCTGGGCTCTTACCTGACCTTTATTTCCTGATTTTTTTCAACTTCAGCTGCCATGCGAGGCACAGCTGCAGTTTAAAAAGCAGGAAAAAAGGGCTTTTTCAAAGGCTGCTTCTCTGCACGCAGCGTGCTGATGACGATTTACAGGCGCCCGCCGACAGCGTGCAGGGAAGCACATCGTAAATCACCGAACCTCATAAATCACCAAACTGGTAGTTAACCCTGTCGGATCCCACCCCTGTTTGCACCCCAGGGAGAAGTAGGTCTTTGGCATTCCTCACATTCTGCTTTCCGTTTCCTCTCCCTCCTGTATTCATTTCAGGAAAAAAATGGGGATTGATTTTTCTCACACTCAGAATTATAAACTATCTTAAACTTTTATTATTTTAAATATTTTTATTGTTTTTATAACTTTTATGTGGTATTTTTATATCCTTGTAAGCCGCCTTGAGTTGCCATGTGTGAGTAGGTGGCAATATAAATTTTTCTAAATAAATAAATTTGAGAGGTTGTCACAAAGAGCAGGGGGTTAATTTGTTTTCCAAAACACCAGAGAGCAGGAGAAGAAACAATGGATGGAAACTACTCAAGGAGAAAAGCAACCTAGAATTAAGGAAAAATTTCCTAACAGTGAGGACAATTAAGCAGTGGAACAACTTGCTGTCAGAATTTGTGGGTGCTTCATCACTGGGTTTTTTTAAGAGAGACTGGACAGTCACTTCTGAAATGGAATAAGGCCTCCTGCTTGAGCGGGGAGTTGGACTAGAAGACTCCAAGGTGCCTTCCTTGATTGATTGATTGATTGATTGATTGATTGATCTGCCATCTCAATGATTGCACGACATAATAAATACTGGAATAGAGCATGACAGATGTAAGATGGGGGAGACGGAGGAAACTTACAGTTCACTCCCACTATCCTCTTTCCTGGCAATACTCCCATTGAAACAGTCCTGCTACTGATGTTCCTTTGAAAGATTTAAATAATTCCATCAAATTAGTAAAACATAACTTTGCTATTGCTTTTAAATATGCTTAGACCCATAGTACTGATACTTGAGATCAGCTGTAGGAGTTTACTATAGCACCAGAAAGCCTAACTATCTTTTTTCACGTTGACACTGTAAAAGTTGTTGCTCATTGTAACAAATGTCAGTTTTTCATTCATATAATGAATGGATGTGTTATATCAAAAGTTAATGAGATTAGTTAAATTCCACAGCAGTCTGTATAGGCAAGACTTTGGAAAGAATATAAATCTATAATTGCAACTAATGTCTAATATTGTAAATTGCACTAAAGTTGATAAAAAAATTGTCAAGTGTATTAAATTTGCTGGATTTATAATCTTCATAATGCTGCTAATATAAATTTATGTCAAAAGAAAAAAAGAGTAAAGGCTTTCCCTCTCTTCTGAAAAAGATATGATAAGGTTTATAGATTCCAATAATTTGATTTGCATACATTATAACCTAATGAAAATTCTGACAAGGATTGCCAAGAGTTCCATCAATAGTTCACAAATGCCCTGATGGAGCCACTGGGTTTCCAAACTATAGTACAGGTGTAGATGTTGGCTGGGGAATGCTGGGAGTTGAAGTCCACAAGTCTTAAAGTTGCCAAGGTTGGATACTCATGCTAACGTACAGACTAAATTTATTAGTAGCAGTAGATTTATCAGTAACCCTGCTCCAGCAATAGTGTTTATCCCCAGATAACTTTCAGCACTTAGTCATCACAATGGTGCTTTTTTCAGACTGCATACATCAATTATAAAAGCTAGATGAACAGTGGCTGGTTCATTGCTAAAGTATCAAATAAAATTATACTCTTTCAGGTGGAGTTAATACAGTTCATAGGAATTTAATAGCATAATTTAAATAGCATGTATATGTGGTTTAGATGCTGTTCTCTAAAGCCAGGTTGGGCAATATAATACACTTTAATAATATAATCAAAATAATGTGAGATGCTAGTTGATCTGAAAGAAGTTGGACTTCAACATATGAAGATAATATATTGTCCATGTATATGATTGACTGAATTAGAAAATACTATGTATTTTCTTTTATTTGTTTTTCCAAACAGCATTGTCAAATCTGTATTAAAAAGTACCTTCTTATCTTGATATGTAACTTCTGTGTTGCAGTAAGATCAATACTTTGAAATGTCAGTTTTTTCATAGCAAATATTTTTGTCTTCCAAGTATAAGAAGGGCTTTTACAGATGCAAATTCTATGGAAGTTGATGAACTTTTCCAGCTTTATCAACTTGACATCTTGAAAATGAAGAACTGGTTGTAATATACAAGGAACAAACAAAAGTGTAATAACCATTATTTATTTTTGCTATGGAAATAGCTATTCCTCTTAGTCTTAGTTCCAATATCAAGTGTCTCTTGCCTTGAATAATTTCATTTATATAACAAAAAGAGGGATAATAGAGAATTATTATGGTAATATGTTTCACTACAAAATAAATAATCACATAACTCTGTAATTATCATAACTGAGATGAAAGCACTTAGTATTTGCTCCCTATTATTTGTAGTTCAGTTTAAAAACGCTTTCTGATATACCTGTTTATAGATATCTCTGAAAGGATAAAGAAAAGGGACTGTAACAGTGTTTCTAGAAGCGCAAGTCAATCTAGCTTGCATAAAGGAATGCATGGTTGTTTATATCTGTCCATAATATTCTGTTATTTTTTTCTCACAAGCTGTTGCTTTAATATAACACCTGAATCTAATGAATGTGACCATTCATTAAAGGTTTAAATTGCACTTTATTTTGAAATTGAATAGTAGGACACATTAGGAAACAACTAAGTGATTATATTCAGTAGTAACTAATTATGTAAACTCTTTCTCAAAACCATATCTATCACTGTGAATTCATTAGACAGTCTTGGGCAACTAATTCACCTCTAGGTCAAAGTAGATGCAATGGGACACATCCTTTCTCCCTCGAGCCGCTCGGAGCATCCAGAGACTGGGATGTGCTTCCGAGTCCTCTTCTTGCAGGCTGAGCTTTAGATGAGGAAACGCTCCGCCCCCTCACGTGACATCGCGGAGCGCCTCCCCAGTCTTTTGCTCAGCCTCGAAGAGTCAGGCTGTGTGTTAGAGAGCTCCTTGGCTGATCGCAGATTTCCTTCCTATTACACTTTCTGATAAGGTTTGCCTTCTTTCTCCTCCTGCGCAAAGGGTCTGGACTTCAGGGAAAATTTTCCCTCGTCCCTGAGACGAAGCTGCGGGCTCGCAGCGCGTTTAGCGCCTACCCCCATCCTTATCAGATCGCATCGCTGCCTCCGCGTTGCCTCGTGGCACGCGTTGTTTTTTCTTTCATTACTGCTGGATTCCCCCCACCCCAAACGCCGACCGGGAGGGTTATTGCCCCTAAGGCCCTAGGCGTGCCGAGCTGACCGGCAAAGCCCTCCTTTTCCGTCCCGAAGGCGTCCCCGACGGTTCAGCTCGCGGTCGCCATTTTGGCTCCGCCTCGTGGTCGGGCGCCTTTTTTTCTGATTCTAGCTGCGGTGAATTAGAGCCCCAGGCCTTGGGTCAGAGCTTTGCTGCCCATTTCTTTCTACCTGGCTCGCTCTTTTATCTTAGTTGGCCTCCCGCAGTCCGTTTCGGGGCGAAGTTGCAGCCCCCCCCCTCCGGTTTTGTTTTCTCTTGTCTGGAGGCCTGCTGCCAGAGGCCCTCTCTTCTACCATAGGCCTCAGGCGTTTATTTGACTGATCCGGCCTGTACTGAGATTCCAGTTACTGCTACTGTTCGAGAATAAAAGGAATATATTTGAAAAATAATAATAATAATAATAATTTCTGTTTTTTTGTACAGTAATAATTTTTTTTCATAGATATATAGACATTTACGGATAACCTGTATATATATTGCGTACAAAAAAAAAAAAAAAAAAAGAAAAAGATAAAAGATAAAAAGAACAAACAAAAAGAAATCAAAGGAATTACAAATAGAGTATCTATTTTTTCCTGTACATACTATATTGTTCAGATACCTCACTGTTATCTCTGTACACTACAAATTCCAAAAGGGGGAGAGGGCCAGCTTCACCTTCATCCGGCCTCATCCAGGCCTATTCTGGGCGAGCCAACCGCCTTTGCTAGTATTGTTACCTAACATGGCAGACGACAATCCATCTAAACGTCCTTCTTTGAAGGCTAAAGCAAAGTCCCACTACTTGCGCAGGCAGGACAAGGAACCTAAGGGCTCCAGACAGGACAAGGAACCTTCCAAGGCCGCACAACGTGACGCCTTGAGGCGCCACAAAGCGTTAGAAAAAGAGTTCGACCGGCGTTCAAGGGAGTCCCGCTCGGAGACGCCTATACCTCCTCCTCCAACCCCTTCTACCTCTGCTCTACCTCTCCCCTCAGACCCTTCTTCCCTACCTAGGCGCAGTTCGCTTCAGGGTCTTCCGACCCTCGGACCTCCGACCAGATGGACCCCCGAAGCCACCTTTACACCCACAGCCGCTGGTCTGCGCCAGGATGAACCCTCTACCTCCGAGGTTCCACCTCACATCAAGGCTTGGATGGAATCAGCCATCCGCCAGGGCATAGCAGAGGCACTACAACACGTGTCCAGATCAGGTTTCTCTCCGCGAGCCTCTGAACACGATTCGTTATCACTCAGATCCCTTCCACAACCGGTCCCCCCAACTGATCAGGTACTCTCTCAGAGGGATAGCCCTCCACCGGTTGGGGCCCAGATGGAGGAGGAAGGGGACTTTGGGGATTTCAGGGAGGAGGAAGAGGATTCCCGGATGGGATCCTCCCGCTATAGTGAACCCCTCTTAGAGGCTGACATCATGGAGGGGAGATGTCGGAGGACGAGGGTCCTTCCCTCGACCAACCCACCTTTGGGGGCTGTTCAAACCACATATGTTCAAGTCCCTCCTCCTTAAGGCCAAGAATGTATCTGGCCTTCTTCCCCAGTCCCCTGCTGAACCCCCCCCAATCCAAGAGGGCCCAGAAGACTCCATTTTCACCCAACCAGTGGTGGAAGCCGAGGTCATCCCATCCCCTCCCATCTTCGTAGATCTGGTTGCAAAGCAACTTACCTCCTCAGGGACACCTCCTGCTCCATCTAGCCAAGACAAGAGATTCTTCAATCTCGATGCGGCTCTGTCTAACCTTCTGAATATCCCGGAGGTTGATGACCCCATTGTGGGTCTAGCTTCTTCCTCTACCCCTAGTGAGGCCCTAGAGGCCTTAAAGCCTGAGGACAGGCGGGCGGAGCTGGCGCTGCGTAGGGCCCACCTATCTGACGCCTGGGCCATTAAATCGGCTACGGCCGCCTCATTTTTCACCAGGTCTTCCATCCGCTGGCTACGTCAGCTCAAGGACCACATCCCTGCTTCCAATCTGAGAGCTCACCAGGATATAGCGAAGTTAGTGGCTGCAGCCGAGTTCTCGGCTGACGCCACTTACCAGTCGGTAAAATTTTCTTGTGCCATTGCTCTTCAGATATTAAAAACTATTTAAACTACAAACAGTGTTTGTGTTCAGTGTGTGTATACTCTGGGGCCCTTCCGCTCTCCTTTGGTTGCCTGGCTTGACTACTGCTGCAATACTCTTCTAGGGGTTAATTCCCAAACCCTAACATTGGTTATGGGCCCAGCAGCATAGTCTAACTAACCAGGATATAGCAGAGAGAGTTGGTGTGAGTTGCACATTACTGTAAAAACAAACTGTTTTAATTAGTTTAAAATAGTCAAAATATCTGAAGAGCAATGGCACAAGTAAATTTGTCACAACCGTCCATGATATCCAGGCTGGATGGAACAAACTATGTTTCATGGTCAATGAAATGTAGTTTACTTCTACGCAGAGAAGGTTTGTGGGACATTATAGCAAACCCACCAGATGTGAGTAGATGGAATCCTGCTAATGATGATGATAAAGAAAAGTTACAAGACTTTAAACTGAAGAATGAGCAGGCTTTATGCATCATAGGACTGACTCTCTGTGATCAGCAGCTTGTCCATATTCGTGGAGAAGAAAATGCTGCAAACTGCTGGGAGAACCTCAGGAAGATTTATGTTCGGGACAGTGTAGGAGCATATATAAATCTTACACGGAAGCTTTTTCGAACGCATCTTCAGAGGAATGGAGATATGTTAGTTCATTTAAACTGTATGAAGAGCATTTTTCAAGATTTGCAAGAAAAAGAGCTTATATTTAATGAACTGCAACAAGTCTACATAATATTATCTTCATTAGATCAAAGCTATGATGACTATGTGACTTCGTTAGAAGTATTGCCAAAAGAAAGCCTCTCATTAACCGAGATTACAGGCAGGCTACTAAAAGAAGCCAGAAGAAGGCGTGAGCGTGACGAGCTGAGAGAAGATAAGAAAGAAGAGAAATTATCTTCAAAGCTTGAAAGAAACCAGCAAAGCAAAGTAAAGCACCTGGAAGAAGAGAATTTATCTTCGACGGCATACACAATTAAAAAGTGTTTTAATTGTGGAGGCAGAGGACATTTGGCAAGGTTCTGCAAAAAGAGAAAAAGCCAGAATGTAAAAAAGCCAAAGAAAGCATTTGAACTAGCCACGTTTAGCAACTCTGATGTGAAGAATAATTTATGGGTGGTTGACAGTGGCGCATCCCACTGCATCACAAGAGATAAGACAAAATTTATAAAAATGTCTACAAGTTCTCAACATATATCTCTTGCAAACGGCTGGAACCTGAAAGCAAAAGGTCAAGGTTTTGCACGTTGTCCGTACATAAACCAGGATATAAAAATGTTGTATGTACCGCAACTAAAGTTTAATTTGCTTTCAGTAAGGGTATTAGATAAATTAGGTTATGTAATTACTTTTAAAGATAATAATTGCATAATTGAAAAAGATAACAAAAGGGTAACTGCAGCTTTAAATGGAACATTATATGTATTAGATAATAGTAAGAAAGGGAGGCTCGAACTGTATTTAATAATATAAAGCCTCATGATGAATGTATCCATTTATTGCATAGGCGTTTAGGGCATGTAAATTTTAAAGTGCTAAAACGTACAGTTGAGTTATCTGAAGGAATAAGGTTAAAACCTTGTGATAAATATTTGCGTTGTAATGTTTGCTGTGAAGATAAGAGCAAGGTATTGCCTGCAAATAGGCTAAATGGTTTCAAAACAAAAGAACCTTTAGAAGTAGTATTTGCAGACATAATAGGTCCAAAGAAACCCAGTATGGGGGGTGCTAGATATATACTGAGCATTATGGACCATTATTCTAGATATGGGTTTTGCTATTTAATGAAAAGCAAAACTGAAACATATCAACATTTTTTCAATTGGCTTAGGTTTGCTGAAAGAAAGTCTAGACGGCAACTGATAACCCTGGTGACAGATAATGGCACGGAATTTATTAATAACAAATTCCAGAACAGACTTAAGGTAGCTGGAATAGAGCATAAGAAGTCTGCTCCATACAGACCAGAACATAATGCTTTTATTGAAAGAAGAGGCCAAACACTACAGGCAATGGTTAGAACAATGTTAAATGATTCTGGGTTACCTGATTCTTTGTGGGGGGAGGCTACAATGTGTGCTAATAACATATTGAACAACGTTGTTAATACAACAACAGGTGAAATACCATTTACCAGATGGCATGGCAGGAAACCTGACCTAAGTTACCTGCACACATTTGGTGCACCAGCATGGGTGCATATTCCTGCACAACTCAGAAAAAAAGGGCAACATAGAGCTAAGAGATTTTTCTTCGTTGGTTATCAGGCAAACCATAGGGCATATAGATTTTGGGAGAAAGGCACATCTAAAGTGTTATGTAGTGCTAGTGCCCAATTTCTAGAACATGAAGGATGGGAGAAATTAGAACAGGATGCCAATAAAGATGTAATTATTGAATCCTATAGAAATCCCATTAGTTATCCCTGTAACTTTAAAAATAAAGTAAAGAGACAAATACAGGATGAAATAGTGCCCATAAAGGAAGAAACAGATTCAATAGCTGAACAAGATGAGGAAGATGAACAGGTAGTAGTTCAACAAAGTCCTCCTGTAAGCCCTGTAATTCCCAGAAGAACTACACGTGTATCTAGACCGCCTGATAGGTACCAGGCTAACACAGTGTGCCAGAACAATCAAGTTCCTAATTCTGTTGAAGAAATTAAAAAGTATCCTAATAAGGAAAAAGAAAAATGGTATGCAGCAATGAATAAGGAACTGAATTCATTAAGTGATATGAAGGTGTATGAAAATGCCAAATTACCTGTAGGAAAGAAATCCATTGGCTGCAAATGGATATTTAAGGTAAAAACAGATAACGATGGTAATTTAATCCATAAGGCAAGGTTAGTAGCTCAAGGTTTTAGGCAGAATGCTAATGACTATGATGAGGTGTTTGCACCTAGTCTTAAGGCAGCAACCTTGAGAGCAGCTTTAGTGTGGGCAGCTAGTAAAAACTATATAGTTAACCATCTAGATGTGGAAACTGCTTACTTGCACGCCCCATTAAAACATATTATTTATATGAAAAAACCTGTTGGTATTAAAAGTGAAAGTAAGGATAATAATGATTGTTGGTTGTTAAAGAAAAGCCTCTATGGTCTAAAACAATCAGGCTATGAATGGAACCAGTATATTGTAAAGGAACTAGACAATATAGGATTTAAAGCTGGTTTAGCCGATCCATGTCTGTTTAAGAGGGAGACAAATGGGAAAGTATCATTATTATTACTATTCACAGATGACATTGCATTGATAACTGAAACTAATGATGAAGCAAATAAAATAATAGCATCATTAGGAAAGAGAATAAAGATCAAGCAATTAGGGGAGATAAAGAAGTATCTCGGTTTGAATATAAAGAAAACACGGAAAGGTTTTAAGATATCTCAGGAAGATAAGATAAGCAAATTACTAAAAGATTACAAGATGGAGCTTTGTAAGCCAGCTAAGACTCCAATGAGTCAGGAGTTTAGCAACACTGATGAACAAAGCCCTGAGTTTGATAAGTTGATTTATCAATCTTTAATTGGTAGTTTGAGTTATATTAGTAATTGGTCTAGACCAGATATATCGTACTGCGTGAATCAGTTGGCTAGATTCAATTCTGCACCATGTGAAAGACACTGGATTGCAGCTAAGAGGATATTAAGATATCTTAAAAAGACAATGAATTATTCATTGTATTTAGAACCAAAGGGTGATTTAATTCTGTGTGCTTATGCAGATGCTAGTTTTGCATCAGAAAGAGACACTAGAAAGTCGACTTCAGGAACAGCCATAATGCTGGGTAATACATTAATAGGCTGGAAGTCAATAAGACAACAGCATATAAGTTTGTCTACTATGGAGGCAGAATTCTCCTGTTTATCATTGTTATGTACAGAGTTAATAATGTATAAACAAATGTTAATTGATATAGGTATAACTGTAGATTATCCTATAATTATACATGAAGATAATCAGGCAGCAATTCAAATGGCCACAAATATTGGAGTAAAAACAAGGAGCAAACATACAGATCTAAGATACCTAAACGTGAGACAATCTATAAGAAGTAAGATGATTCAGCTAGAGTACTGTATGTCGGAGGACAATTTAGCTGATAATTTTACTAAATCCCAAGGTGCCAGTAAGCACCAGGAGAGTTGTGAAAAATATGGGATAAGATTGTAAAGGAATTATATATTTATTTCACCCAAAAGGGGAGTATGTTAGGTATAACATTGATACCAAATATGGTTTGGGTGAATAAATATATAAAACTTAGATATCATGGTTTAAGTGCTTATCACTTTAAGCAAAATGCAGCAGGCAATTAGCCGATTAAGGGTGCGGTTAGAAGTTACAATATAAGGAAGCATTAGAAGCTGGCTGTTACTGTCTGTAACTGGCTGTAACTGTAACTGTGTGCTGCTGCGAGTAACTGTGTGTTACTGTGACTAACTGAGATTACTGACTGTGAGTGCCTGTGACTGAACTGTTATTGTTTGCTACTGTTTACTGAATATCCAGCGTTTGTTTCTCTGGAGAGTGAAACCGGAGGAGGAGAAGATATCTTTATCGGCTGATAAAGATATTGCAAGGACTCTTAACTTGAACAATACTAGTGAGTCTTACTGGATGGAAATACTGTGAATGACTTAATGGACTGAATGACAATGCTTAAACTCTAACTGGATTAAAAACTATTTAAACTACAAACAGTGTTTGTGTTCAGTGTGTGTATACTCTGGGGCCCTTCCGCTCTCCTTTGGTTGCCTGGCTTGACTACTGCTGCAATACTCTTCTAGGGGTTAATTCCCAAACCCTAACATTGGTTATGGGCCCAGCACGCTTCCGCGTGAGATTTTGTGTTGTTACACGTTACAGTAAACAGACAGCTGTGTTTTATCAATTATAGTTTTATTTCCATATAGTGAAATATGGCACAAGACAGTCTACAAAGTTTGTCCCTTATATCCAAGCTGGATGGAACAAACTATGTTTCATGGTCTATGAAATGTAGTCTACTTCTACAGGTTCTTTTGTTTTGAAACCATTTAGCCTATTTGCAGGCAATACCTTGCTCTTATCTTCACAGCAAACATGTGACTGAACTGTGATTACTGACTGTGAGTGCCTGTGATATTTGGTATCAATGTTATACCTAACATGCTGCTGGGCCCATAACCAATGTTAGGGTTTGAGGATTAACCCCTAGCAGAGTATTGCAGCAGTAGTCAAGCCAGGCAGCCAAAGGAGAGCGGAAGGGCCCCAGAGTATACACACACTGAACACAAACACTGTTTGTAGTTTAAATAGTTTTTAATCCAGTTAGAGTTTAAGCATTGTCATTCAGTCCATTAAGTCATTCACAGTATTTCCATCCAGTAAGACTCACTAGTATAGTCCAAGTTAAGAGTCCTTGCAATATCTTTATCAGCCGATAAAGATATCTTCTCCTCCTCCGGTTTCACTCTCCAGAGAAACAAACGCTGGATATTCAGCAAACAGTAGCAAACAAGAACAGTTCAGTCACAGGCACTCACAGTCAGTAATCACAGTTAGTCGCAGCAGCACACAGTTACAGTTAGAGACAGACAGTAAACTCACAGTAAGCTTTCCAGCTTCTAATGCTTCCTTATATTGTAACTTCTAACCGCACCCTTAATCGGCTAATTGCCTGCTGCATTGTGCTTAAAGTGATAAGCACTTAAACCATGATATCTAAGTTTTATATATTTATTCACCCAAACCATATTTGGTATCAATGTTATACCTAACATACTCCCCTTTTGGGTGAAACAAATATATAATACCTTTACAATCTTATCCCATATTTTTCACAACTCTCCTGGTGCTTACTGGCACCTTGGGCTTTAGTAAAATTATCAGCTAAATTGTCCTCCGACATACAGTACTCTAGCTGAATCATCTTACTTCTACAGATTGTCTCACGTTTAGGTATCTTAGATCTGTATGCTTGCTCCTTGTTTTTACTCCAATATTTGTGGCCATTTGAATTGCTGCCAAAGGAGAGCGGAAGGGCCCCAGAGTATACACACACTGAACACAAACACTGTTTGTAGTTTAAATAGTTTTTAATCCAGTTAGAGTTTAAGCATTGTCATTCAGTCCATTAAGTCATTCACAGTATTTCCATCCAGTAAGACTCACTAGTATAGTCCAAGGTAAGAGTCCTTGCAATATCTTTATCAGCCGATAAAGATATCTTCTCCTCCTCCGGTTTCACTCTCCAGAGAAACAAACGCTGGATATTCAGCAAACAGTAGCAAACAATAACAGTTCAGTCACAGGCACTCACAGTCAGTAATCACAGTTGGTCGCAGCAGCACACAGTTACAGTAGCACACAGTTACAGCCAGAGACAGTAAGTAAACTCACAGTAAGCTTTCCAGCTTCTAATGCTTCCTTATATTGTAACTTCTAACCGCACCCTTAATCGGCTAATTGCCTGCTGCATTGTGCTTAAAGTGATAAGCACTTAAACCATGATATCTAAGTTTTATATATTTATTCACCCAAACCATATTTGGTATCAATGTTATACCTAACACCCTCCACCGGTTGGGGCCCAGATGGAGGAGGAAGGGGACTTTGGGGATTTCAGGGAGGAGGAAGAGGATTCCCGGATGGGATCCTCCCGCTATAGTGAACCCCTCTTAGAGGCTGACATCATGGAGGGGAGATGTCGGAGGACGAGGTCCTTCCTCGACCAACCCACCTTTGGGGGCTGTTCAAACCACATATGTTCAAGTCCCTCCTCCTTAAGGCCAAGAATGTATCTGGCCTTCTTCCCCAGTCCCCTGCTGAACCCCCCCCAATCCAAGAGGGCCCAGAAGACTCCATTTTCACCCAACCAGTGGTGGAAGCCGAGGTCATCCCATCCCCTCCCATCTTCGTAGATCTGGTTGCAAAGCAACTTACCTCCTCAGGGACACCTCCTGCTCCATCTAGCCAAGACAAGAGATTCTTCAATCTCGATGCGGCTCTGTCTAACCTTCTGAATATCCCGGAGGTTGATGACCCCATTGTGGGTCTAGCTTCTTCCTCTACCCCTAGTGAGGCCCTAGAGGCCTTAAAGCCTGAGGACAGGCGGGCGGAGCTGGCGCTGCGTAGGGCCCACCTATCTGACGCCTGGGCCATTAAATCGGCTACGGCCGCCTCATTTTTCACCAGGTCTTCCATCCGCTGGCTACGTCAGCTCAAGGACCACATCCCTGCTTCCAATCTGAGAGCTCACCAGGATATAGCGGTTAGTGGCTGCAGCCGAGTTCTCGGCTGACGCCACTTACCAGTCGGTAAAATTTTCTTCCAGAGCCATCTCGTCGCACGTTTCGGCTCGCCGCATGCTATGGCTCAAACACTGGCAGGCGGACGTAAAGAATAAGGTCAAGCTGGCCACTGCTCCCATTACGGGAGACAAACTGTTTGGCCCAGCTTTGGAACCACTGCTGGTCGAGGGCCGCAGTAAGAGAAAGTATTTGCCCTCCCTTTTTCGAAGATCGGAGACCAGGGGCCCCCAGCCCTTTCGGAGGAGCTTCCCCCGCCCCTTCTACCAACCCCCCTTCCCGCCCAGATACCCTAGACCTCCTTCCTTCCGGTCCCAGGACCGCTCGGACCCGGGTGATAGAACCAGACGCGGTGGCGGCTACAAGAGACCATTCCGGGGATCGGAGGAAGGCCCTACCGTAGAAGGTAGATCCTCTTCCTCCCTCCCCATTGGCGGCCGCCTCAGCCACTTCGCCGCCCAATGGGACATATCCACCTCCGATGCATGGGTTAGGGACACAATCAGGTTTGGTCTCGCCCTGGAGTTCAGGTCCGCCCCCTGATTGTTTTATCCCATCCCCTCCTCAAGGGATCCCTCCAAACGGGCTCTAATGGATGCAGCCATCCATCATCTTCTTGACATCCAGGCCATTCAACCTGTCCCTCCGGCCCAGAAGGGAAAGGGTTTTTACTCCCATCTCTTTGTGGTGCCCAAACACTCTGGGGTTGGAGAGCCATCCTAGACTTGAAACGGCTCAACCGTCACCTCATCCAGCGTAGATTCAAGATGCACACCTTGCAATCAATTCTCTTAGGCACCAGGCGGGGAGACTGGTTATCTTCCATAGATCTGTCGGAGGCATACCTCCACATTCCAATCAGGCCCTCCCATTACAAATTCCTCAGGTTCTGCCATAATAACCTTCATTATCAATACGTGGCCCTACCCTTCGGTCTGGCTTCGGCCCCCGGACCTTCACCAAGGTCCTGGCGGCCCTGGCGGCCCATCTCAGGACCGTTCCCGTCCGCCTCCACTGCTACTTGGACGATATTCTTATTCTCTCCCCGTCCAAATCCCAGGCAGTCAGGGATACCAGGGTCACCCTCTCCGCCTTACGGGCACACGGTTTTCTAGTCAATTGGCAAAAGAGCCAACTTACCCCTTCTACTCGAATTAACCACTTGGGGGCCATAATTGATTCGGTGTCACAGAGAGTTTTCCTCTCTCCGGAGAGGTTCCTTAGCATTCAAGCCCTGGTCAATCAGATCAGGCGTTCAAGGAGGGTGGCCTTGTTGGACCTCTCTAAATTGTTGGGCAAAATGGTATCATGCATCTCCATTATTCCCTGGGCTCGTCTACACAGCAGATCCCTCCAATGGTTCCTGCTCCCGCTCCAACGATCCGGAAGAAGCAACTCGAGGGTCAAGGTCAGGGTCCCTCCAAAGGTCCTCACGTCTCTTCTCTGGTGGACCAATCCCGCCATCAACAGAGGCCACCTATTCGCGGAACCTCAACGACTCACCGTCACTACGGACGCAAGCCTATCCGGTTGGGGCGCTCATCTCGACTCGATCTCTGCACAGGGCAAATGGTCGCTGACCGAGCAGGGTGCAGCATCAATTGGCTAGAGCTTCACGCCGTCCTTCTGGCCCTGCGCAGCTTCCTCAGATCCGCAATCATCACGCTCGTGCTCACGGACAACGCCACGGCCAAGGCCCATATCAACAAGCAAGGGGGCACCCAGTCCATCCAGCTAATGAGGGAAGCCGAGCGCCTTTGCCGCTGGGCAGAATCCAACCTCCTATCTTTAAAAGCCGAACACATCTCCGGAGTAGACAATACTCAGGCGGACTGGCTGAGCAGGGCCACGGTGGACCAGGCGGAATGGCGTCTCCATCCATCCCTTTTCGAGGAAGCGTCCAGAATATTCGGCCTTCCGGTGGTGGACCTCTTCGCTTCCCCGACCAACACTCAGCTTCCACGGTTCTTCTCCCGGTATCCGTCTCACAGGTCGGAGAATCACAACGCTCTGCGTTGCCCATGGCCCCCAGGGCTCCTATATGCCTTCCCTCCGCTCCCGTTAGTTCCCAGAGTAGTTCAAAAACTCATTCAGGAGAGGGCAGAACTTCTCCTGGTGGCTCCCTATTGGCCCAGGCGACCATGGTTTGCGGATCTCCGCATCTTATCAGTAGCGCCCCCATGGAGGATCCCCCGGACAAGGTCTCCCTCTCTCAGGGGCCCCTTCTGCATCCGGAGCCTCAATGGCTCCAGTTAGCCGTCTGGAGGTTGAGCGGATCCGTCTGACTTCTGAGAATCTTTCAACTCAAGTCATCGACACTATTTTGGCGCCAGGCGCCTTCCACCACACGAATTTATGATGCCACTTGGAAAGGGTTCTGCAAGTGGTGTAGCGGGTCTCAGGTTAATCCCCTCTCTCCCTCGGTGGCACAGATCCTGGAATTTCTTCAGGAGGGTCTTCGCAAGGGGCTCGCACCTAACACCCTGAGACGGCAAGTTTCTGCTCTCTCAACCGTGGTCTCCTGTGATAACTACGGTTCCCTTTCTCACCACCCCAGGGTTAGATCTTTCCTTAGGGGCGCCACCAACCTGTGCCCTCCTACCGTTCACAGGTTCCCCACATGGGACCTCAACAAGGTCCTCGTTTCTCTTACACGTCCCCGTTCGAGCCTTTGAGGGAGTCATCCCTGCAGTTTCTCACCTTCAAGGTAGTTTTTCTAGTAGCTATTACTTCTGCTCGTCGAGTTTCGGAATTAGCAGCTCTGTCAGTCAGGAGCGATCTATGCGTGTTCCACGCAGACCGGGTGGTCCTTCGTCCCGACCCTACCTTTCTACCCAAAGTTAACTCTCCCTTCCATAGGTCACAGGAACTGATTTTACCAAATTTCTGCCCCAGGCCCTCCAGGGGCAGGGAGGTCCTCTGGCACACCCTAGATGTTAGAAGGGCCTTGCGTATTTATATTAAGCGCACTCAATCCATGCGAAGGTCGGAATCCCTCTTCCTATCCTTTCAACCCAGGTCAATGGGGCTTAAGGTTTCCCCTTCCACCATCAGTCGCTGGATCAGGGCTACTATTGCGAGGTGCTACCTTTCCCATTCTCTGCCCGCTCCGGGTGGGATAACCGCCCATTCCACCAGAAGTGCAGCCACCTCGGCGGCCTGGGCCACACAAGCCCCCATCGCTGACATTTGTCGGGCAGCCACCTGGTCCTCTCCGTCCCCGTTTATCAGACATTATAAAATAGATACGTACGCCTCAGCGGAGGCCTCTTTTGGCCGACGGGTCTTACAGAGGGTCATCAGTGATCCGGAGGGGCCTTCGGGCCAGACGGAGTCCCACCCGTGAGGACAGCCCAGCTTTGGTATGTCCCAGTCTCTGGATGCTCCGAGCGGCTCGAGGGAGAATGGGCGTTGGTTCTTACCTGATACGCCCTTCTCGGCGAGCCGCAAGGAGCATCCAGCCCCACCCTAATTTCTCCGTCTGGTGGGGGCTCTTTCTTCAGCCAAGGAGCCAATAGTAGATTAGAAAGAATCAATAACCTCTCTTCTCGTTATCGCAAAAACTGGGGAGGCGCTCCGCGATGTCACGTGAGGGGGCGGAGCGTTTCCTCATCTAAAGCTCAGCCTGCAAGAAGAGGACTCGGAAGCACATCCCAGTCTCTGGATGCTCCTTGCGGCTCGCCGAGAAGGGGCGTATCAGGTAAGAACCAACGCCCATTTTATTGACATGAACCTCATTCTTTGAAATAGGAGAAAAATGTTACTTCTATTAAGAAAGAAAGCCTCCTTAGCTTTTTTCAGCCCTTTGCTTGAAGTATTTTTCAGTTCAGCTCTGATACTTGAAACTGTCATATCTGGGAACTAAAGTAGTTAAAGCTGTAGAGTATAATGAATATGGATGGATGGTTATTTATCTTTCTTTGCTTCTGCACTTCTTTCTTATATATAGTTTATGTGAAGTTTCCATCATATGAAAAAATGCACATTTGTCCCCATAATGATGATCAGCTTCAATTATGAATACACCGTGAAAAAAGGACTAGTCTTTCATGAACATAAAATACAAGCTACTCACAAAATGGTCTGCAATGTTATCTACATTCTGTTGCTCCCAAAGTGCACTGTAATCTTTCCCAGTGCATTATTGGAAGAGAGATACAATTCTGTAAATGTTATTTGCTGGAACAGTCAGTTGGAAGATAATGGAATTGAAATATCAATGCAAAATAAAAGAGATTTTAAGCAGCCAGTCCCAGCAAATATGGCTCATCAAGGCAATACATGTCTGGAAAATGTTTTTTTTTTTATTTTGATCAAGCTGGGGAATTTAAAGGTAAATAGCAATCATAACTAAATTAAAGAGTCAGTGTAGGGGTGAAAATGAGTGAGCAGAGAAGTCATTACTTCTGTATTTCTGTAAGTACGGAAGGAGAGAGAATAATTAGGTAGATATTCAAGGGCCCAATCAGACTAGTGTAGTTGAAGGGAGCAGGCATATAGAAATTCAAGGTCAAGAGCTGTCAGGAGCTGAATAAGCTGAAAATAAGGCTGATATTTACTTTGTTCCAGCAAGATCTAATCTAATCAAATCAATCAATCAGTAATCTATTACAATCAAAATGTTTTTATCTTTGACTTTTAAAGTTTTTACCCACATGAATTCAGAGGACTTCCACTCAAATAAGCCTGCTGTTTCTGAGTTCTTTTCTTCTCTCTCAGAGGTGATATTCAGCAAGTTCTGACCAGTTCTGGAGAACCAGTAGCAGAAATTTTGAGTAGTTCTTGGAACCAGCAAATCCCACCTCTGACCGGAGATTTTACAGTATCCTTTCCCTGCCACGCCCACCAAGCCATGTCCACAGAACTGGTAGTAAAAAAAATTGAATCCCACCACTGTTCTCTTTACTTTCTGAATCCGGAATCAAAAAATCAAAATCAAATCTTTGTGATTTCACTATGTCTTAAGTTTTGGATTTGACTACGCTAGTCAGATATCTACCGTAGAGTCTGTACAAAATAATTCTGTCCCAAACCTAGCCTTGCATATCCCTAGTGCTTAGGGTATGGGGCATGATCTAAAATCTACTTATATGGATCAAAATAAGCTACAATAGCTGAAAGGCAATGCACTATAATAGCAGTTCTTTCATGAAACACGGCGAAAGAAATTGATAGGAATTAGAACTCAATGGATCCTGGCATCACATGATTCTTATAACAGAATCTGTTAACAGTTTCTATCTGCACTATATAGTTTTAATTTCATTTTCAATTGCACACTGTAATTTTAATATTTTTAGTTCAAAGTAGATATTTTTATTGTAGCACTTCAATTAAAGAATGAATATTCCAAGAATGAAACTTGGAAAGATCTTACATTATCTAGTCAATTGTACCAGTCTGCATTCTAGCCTAGTGCCATGTCAAAGGAGAGAATTTTGTACCATATAATGGATAAGGAGGGAGGGGCGCAGTGGCTCAGTGGTTGAAGATGGGTTGAGCTCCTGTTACTTACCCCAGCTCCTGCTCACCTAAGCAGTTCAAAAGCATGCAAATAGATAAATAGGCACCACTTCAGTGGAAGGTGACAGTATTTCATGAGCCTTGGCATATAGTCATGCTGGCCACATGACCACAGAAGTGTCTTCTGATGATGCTGGCTCCCTCACTAAGAAACGGAGATGAGCACCAACCCCTAGAGTTGGACACGATTGGACAAGGGAAACCTTTACGTTTACCTTAATGGACAAGGACATTGTGGATGATACACCAAGTCACACACTACTACTCTACTTTGCCAGAATACCTCCTGGATGCTGTTTGATAACATGGCTTTTATTCTCTCTGGCATTCCACCAGTTCCCTACATCTAGTCCAATCTCCAACTTGATGCAGAAAACTCATCTAGACTGTTTCCATAGATACCTTCTCAACATCTGTTCCAAATCTTCTAACAAAGAACTTGGTTGCTTCATTAAGCTGCTCTTTGTTTTAGGCAGAAATTCTTGAAACTTTTCTTTAAATCCATCATGCTGCTATGGAATTCCATTTGGTCACTTCTCTGGGAAATCCAGGCCAATCTCATGTTATTGGAAAAGTGCTATTATAACTTGCTCCGCATGCTGTCATAATGCTGCATATGCACATTTTTCAACTTCCCTTATAGAATTTGCTTTTCATACTTCATTGTTCTTCAATTCAGGATAAGCATTGCTCTTCTTTAATTTGTCTACATCCTTTCTCAGAGTGTGATTGTATTAACTAGACAAAATATTTCAAATGAAGTCAAACTAAAGCAGGATAAAAATATTGCTTTTCACAAAATTGGAATAAAGATTCTTTTATAATATCCAGAAATAATGTTATCTTTTTGCAAATAAATTACATTGCTGATCTATGTTGTAATTGTGATTTATTACAATCCCAAGAGTCTTTTGATATGTACAGTTTCCAGCACTAATTTCCATTTTCTCACCTCAATTCCAACACAGAAACATAAATACACAAGATGCAGAATTTGGCAGAAATTTTTTGCTGAATTTTCTGCTGAAACGTTTTTTGTTTCAGCTTAGTTTTCATATTTAATATTATGTTTGTTTTCTGGATTGTAACTTACCAGCTGAGTTATATATGATTTGCAAATCTGATTAAGAAATATTCCCAAGTCTTTATTTGCAAAGTATCCTTACCACCATTCTTTGTGGCTTTTCAATTGTCTGTATTTTTGTTCTCTTCCCTGTGTTTAACCATTGATAATAAAATTATCATGAAGCTTTGCCAAGAACTTTGCAAAAGTCGGGATAAATTATATCCACAACATCCTATAATCAATTAGAGTAGTAGTCTGATGGACTACCATCAGATAATAGTCTATGAGCACTCTTCAAAAATTTAAATAGAGATCATTTGGAAAGGTAACGGGCGTATCAGGTAAGTACCAACGCCCTTTCTCTTAAAAATATTTGTAACATTTGTTCATATCATTCTATAATTAATCACTTTTCAGCCCACTTCATGATCACTAGGATTATATTCACATTATTAAAACAAGCAAAATTATGTAAACTACAATTCAATTTCACAGCAATACTTGTTCTATTTATAATTATAAACTTACATTGCTATTATTGATGTTATGTAATGCCAAAATTAAGAAGTTTATAAATTTATTCATTGACTGTTCAGGAGATATTCCAACAAATTTAAAAAGTGAAAGAATACCTTTGTTCTGAAGATATAAATTAAAATACCATATTTACTTAATTATAATCACTTGCATAGCTTGGCAAACATTACTTAGTAGCAAATTAAATTTCTACTGATCCTCCCTGTTGCCATCTGCCTCATTTTTTCATTGAATCAGCAAGCTCAAGCATTAGCTGTTGCAGTCAGATTCTTGAACCTAAGAATTATTTTGTTTCATTTCTTGAAAAATCCTTCTCAGGTAAATAATCTGATTACTTCTATTGGTACAAAGAAAAATCAATATTAACTGTTTCTCTTGTGGCCAAATTTTGTTGTCACTCCTGTAACACTTAATAGTTATAATCATTAGTTTCATTTTGTTATAAAATGAATCCAAACATTAATGGATCTACCTTGATTAAATGTAGCACATTGGTGGGGGATTATATGATCATTTAAGAGCTTCTTATATAGTCTCACATGAGCTTCTATTCTAGGAACAAATCTGGATTTGGGATGCTTAATTTTTGAAGTCCAGAGACTGCTTTGAGTTAGTGTCCCAAATATAAAAAATCTGACACATTCTGTATCTCTTTCAATATTTATAAGAGAAGGAGCGACAGAACCTTGGGGATGGAGTCAAAAAGAGGAATCAAGCTAGAATCTCTCCGTATCCGCAAATGGACTAATCTCTAAGACCATCCCCACCAACACTGACAGGCAAGAATACAGGTAGTCCTTGATTTACAAGTTTGTTTACTGACTGTTCAATGTTACAACAGCACTGGAAAATGTGACTTATGACCATTGTTCACAATTACGACCTTTGCAGCATCCCCATGATCATGTGATCAAAATTCAGATGGGTTGATTACTGTTGCTGTATCCCAAGGTCATTGTGATCACCTTTTGCAACCTTCACACAAGCAAAGTCATTAGGGGAGCCAGATTCACTTAAGGTTCCTAACTTATCAACTGCAGTGATTCATTTAATAACTGTGGCAAGAAAGGGAGTAAATAGGGCCATACTCACTTAACAAATGTATCCCTTAACAACAGAAATTTGGGGCTCAGTTGATTGTAAATTGAGAACTAACTGTCTAAACTGACAGCAAACTGCACTTCTTACTAGCAAATGGTGATGTTGCGTAGTTTGCGTAATAAAATGTTTGCACGAAAACAAGCAAGCTCAGAGAGCAACAAGGACTCCTCATGTCAACCCTGAACGACAAATATTCTCCTTTATTAGTACGAAGAGACTAAGTCCAACCCCTCTTGAATTCTGTTGGCCTTTATCTAATATCATGATAGTCAGTTTTGTATGATTCTATTCCTGTACATAGGCATCATTAGTATTAAATCAGTTTAATTGGAACTTCATTTGTGATTCTAAACTTTCACACCTGACAATATCGGGGTAGATTTCTTTTATTTGTATGCTTAAATGTAGATCTTAGTGCTGCTATTTATTTTGAGACTTTTAAGGTCTCGCTGCAGTTTAATCATTGTGTTTTATTCATCAACATTTTTATTGATTTTTGTTTTGTTTTCCTCTTACATAAAATGGCTTAGAACAGGGGTCTCCAACCTTGGCAACTTTAAGACTAGCGGACTTCAACTCCCAGAGTTCCTCAGCCAGCAAAGCTGGCTGAGGAACTCTGGGAGTTGAAGTCCGCTAGTCTTAAAGTTGCCAAGGTTGGAGATCCCTGGCTTAGAATGCTCTTTTATACAAAAGAAAAAAAGACATATATCACCAGCTTATTCAACGTGTTATGTAGCAATTACTATTGATGGCACAAATCATTTAAAATTTCTGGTCAATTTAAATCTGTATGTAAATCAGCTTCCTGTACCAGTGGTGGGATTCAATTTTTTTTACTACTGGTTCTGTGGGCGTGGCTTGGTGGGCATAGAAGGGAAAGGATACTGTAAGATCTCCAGTCAGAGATAGTCTTTGCCGGTTCTCCTACTCAAAATTTCTGCTACCAGTTCTCCAGAACTGGTCAGAACCTGCTGAATACCACCTCTGTCCTATACTCATTTCTATATCTCTTTCTTAGGCTTTTAGAGGTTTCTTTCCTTTTTATCTTGTTGATGAGCTATTTCATGATCAAAAAATGAGGAGAAGTAAAGGGCATGGGCTACCTCTTTGGACAAGATGAGATAAATTTGGGTAAAAATACCCAAAGCAGTACAGATTGAAACAAATGGTGTGGGAGGGGTAGTGCGGAAATGAATAAGAGGTAATAAGTGGTGATATATGACATGCAAACTGTGTTAGAAACCAGAGAAGACATAACAGTGAGGAGAGGAGAGTGATAACAATCAGGGGCCCATTAGGTGTAAATTAATCCATGGCACTTTTTCTCTTCAACATAATTGTTGCTTTATGTCATTTATAGCAGGGGTCCCCAACCGCCGGTCCGCGGACCGGTACCGGTCCGCGGAACAAGTCTTACCGGGCCGCTGGTTGCTGGGCGCCGCCATCTTTTTTTGTAAAAAGTGCTTCCGATGAGCTTTTCGGTAGAAAGCTCACCGAAGCACTTTTTCATCAAAAAGATGGCGGCGCTAGCGCTTCAGTGAGCTTTTCCGGGTAGAAGCCATTTCTACCCGAAAAGCTCACCGGAGCGCTTCACGCCATCCATCTTTTGGACGAAAAGTGCTTCCGGTGAGGTCACCGGAAGCACTTTTTCATCAAAAAAAGATGGCGGCGCCCAGTTGATGCCGGTACCGGGCCGCGGCGTCAAAAAGGTTGGGGATCACTGATTTATAGTATCACCCAACCATCAGCGTGGTGATAAATCACTTATAGTTAATCTTTATATGGCTGTAGTATTGTAAGTTGCTAATAAGGAATGGCCAATGAGAAGACATTCAAAAGTTATTTTACTCTCATTTCTAATATATATTTTATTGTTTGAGCACACTGTAAAATCCAGCATTAGTTTCAAACTATGTCAGCTATAGCAGATGCTAATAATATTATTTATTAGTTTCTTATATCATCTTATTTTAATTTCCTTACAAATATTTCCACAACTGCAGATGGTAAAGAGGTAATTATGGGAAACTTTCCAATTGGCAAGGATAATGAATCATTCCCTGTAGTTTTTGGAGAGGGACCAGACTATTTTATTTACAAACATATAAGAGCATTCTAACAAATATTTTTACAATCAAATTTTTAACTTGAATTACGCTCTTTTAGGATTTATGTTTATAGTGAGATATCATGTAACACACAAAAGCAAAATCTTGAACACCTTATTAATTACACAGACATAAACTGCTGTCTATAACAGCAAATCAAATTACACACAGAATCAAAACTATAAACTTCATATTGTATGTATGTATGTATGTACTGTATATACTCGAGTATAAGCCTAGTTTTTCAGCCCATTTTTTGTGCTGAAAAAACCCCCCTCGGCTTATACTCGAGTCAGATTCCCCTCTGAAAAAAAAATGGTGTGGAGATCCGGAGCTGGGCAGGCGCTTCCCTGCTTCCGTGTTTCCTTTGCAACTTTTAAGCATGGGGGTAATCGGAAGCAGAAAAGTTCTTGCATGAGGATATGTTTTTTCTTTTTTTAACTGTTTTTAGGGGGGGAAGACTCACCGTCATGTGAGAATGCTCAGACACTAAATCTATCCGCCCGAAAATAAGTGTGTGTGTGTGTGGGGGGGAAATTTTAACAGAGGGAAGATGTAGGGAGAAGGCAAAAGCGACGGAAGATCCTTCAGGGGAAACTGAGGGGGAGACTCACCCTTGGTCCAGATGAGCCCCCTTCCCCGCCCCTAAGGAAGCAGAGGCAGCCAGCAAGGGCAGGCAAGCCCCGCTTCACAGACTCCGTCCGTCCTCACTCCCACCCACCCACCCACCCAAAGCCACGAAGTCCCCCAATCGCGCAGCCCAGAATCGCCCTCCCCTCAGGGGGCAGCAACGACGCCCGGTTTTTCCCGAGACAAGAAGCTCCGCCGTGCAATGAAAGCGCCCTGGCTCTAGGCTTGCGGGCTCAGAAAACAACGCGAGCCGAGGTGGCTTCGGCTCCGCTCGGCTTCTCCAACATCCAGCACCGCCCTGTTCTATGTGCCGGGCCCGGCAAGTCCGAGCAGCCAGCGCGTGGAGCAGGACGGCGCCGGAGATCGTTGGCTGCCTCTTTCGCAGCACGGGAGGCCTCCCCCGGCTGGCCAGCTGCTCTCCTCCTTCTCTGCCTGTTTGTTCTGTGTGACCGAGGAGGAGGAGACCGGCCGGCTGGTTGGGGGAGGCTTTCTACGCCGAGGGAGGCGGCTGCTGGTGTCCGGCTTTGCTCCGCTTCTCCGATGGTCCGGCGCGGCCCTGTTCTTTACTTGGGCAGCCAGGCGCCCGCAACGGCGCCCACGGCGGCAACAGGCAGTTCCGCCCGGGCTCCACTCAGGTGTCCGGCTGGGGCTGTCGGGAGTTGCTGCCGCCGGTGCGGCCCCAGTCCCGCGTCGCCTCGGGAAGGGAAAGGCAAAAAGGAAGAGCCGCGGCAGTGCTGAGCGCAGGCAGAGAAGGAGGAGAACAGCTGGCCAGCTGGGGGAGGACTCCTGTGCTGCGAAAGAGGCAGCCAACTATCTCCGGCGCCGTCCTGCTCCACACGCTGGCTGCTCGGACTTGCCGGGCCCGGCACATAGAACAGGGCGGTGCCGGATGTTGGAGAAGCCGAGCGGAGCCGGGGATCATTAGCCACCTCTTTTGCAGCACAAGAAGCCTCCCCAGGCAGAGAAGGAGGAGAGCAGCTGGCCAGCCGGGGGACGCCTCCCGTGCTGCGAAAGAGGCAGCCAACGATCTCCGGCGCCGTCCTGCTCCACGCGCTGGCGGGTGTTGTTGCTGCCTCCTGAGGGGAGGGCGATTCTGGGCTGCGCGATTGGGGACTTCGTGGCTTTGGGTGGGTGGGTGGGTGGGAGTGAGGACGGACGGACTCTGTGAAGCGGGGCTTGCCTGCCCTTGCTGGCTGCCTCTGCTTCCTTAGGGGCGGGAAGGGGGCTCATCTGGACCAAGGGTGAGTCTCCCCCTCAGTTTCCCCTGAAGGATCTTCCGTCGCTTTTGCCTTCTCCCTACATCTCCGCTCAGGTGTCCGGCTGGGGCTGTCGGGAGTTGCTGCCGCCAGTGCGGCTCCGGTCCCGCGTTGCCTTGGGAAGGGTGGGGCAAAACCAGGAGCCGCTGAGCCTGAGCCTCCGGTGCCGCTGCTGCTGTTGCAAAGCGCTGCCGCGGCTCTTCCTTTTTGCCTTTCCCTTCCCGAGGCGACGCGGGACTGGGGCCGCGCCGGCGGTAGCGACTCCTGACTCAGGGGGCCTCCGAGGGAGGGGAAGAGAGTGACTCCTGCCTCCCGCTGTCATCATCATCATCTTCTTTTGGGTTAGTGAATCAATTAAACCTTTCATGATAGTGAGATCGTTTCCCAAATTATTTATTTTTATTTTTGAAATTTACCAGTAGCTGCTGCATTTCCCACCCTCGGCTTATACTCGAGTCAATAAGTTTTCCCAGTTTTTTTGTGTAAAATTAGGTGCCTCGGCTTATATTCGGGTTGACTTATACTCGAGTATATACGGTATGTATGTATGTATGTATGTATGTATGTATGTATGTATGTATGTATGTATGTGCACCTTTGCAAAATACATTCACATGACACGTCTGTTTTCCAATTCAAACAAAACCTTTTAAATTTGTTATTTCTAACAAATATTCTATTATTCATTGTTAGATGTGGCGACACAGGAAGGAAGAGGGTTTTTTTTGCTGGATATAAAGTAGCATGTTATCTTCCAGGCACTTACTCGGGCCTTTATGTACTTTTATTATTTTTATGTTATTAAAATCAGGTAATTGAATAGCCAAGTATTATACAAGGAGACCAGTTTTATCCTTTCTTGGCTTTCAACCCCACTGCCCAAGTGTACATATTTCTCAGGATAATCAATATCTGCACTATCGCTTTCTGTGCTTGTGGGGACAGTTTAGAGAAACATATAGAAGTGGCTCTTCCTCAGAATTGCATTCTTAGGGGCCTCTGAAGCAGAAAAACACCTTAAGACTGATAGTAGAAGATTTTTTCATAAGATAGTGAGCACTGAGTAACCTATAGCTTGTAAACAGAGTATTTCAGAGGAGGCAGGAAAGTTATCCATGATAATGGAGTAAGATCAAAGCCAGTGTGACTGTTGTATTAGAAGAAAGTGGGTACCAGCAGTGAGTATGTCAATTTAGTTGTAATCATTCTTCTATAGAGTAATTTATATCCCAAACTGAACTACAGAGGGAGGGCCCTGGCATACAACTGACTTTAAAACTAAAGCAGTGTTTGCAGACCAACAGAAATAGAATTCCCTACAATTTGTAAAAAAAAAAAAACAAGAATTAAATTCCACAACTCCGTTGAGTAAGTTGATGAAACCAGATTATCTACCTTTTTATGACCCTGTAATCCTTAATTCGGGCTAGAGTCAGGGTGACTGGATGGTGATCATTTACTGGCTGGATGCTCTTCTGATGCCATGTGGAGTTTCTGCTCTAAAAGAGAAACATTTGTCGCTACCTAGATTTGAACTCTCAACTTTCCAAATGGGAGGCGAGTATCTTCACCACAATGTTACCATGCCACTCAAAGGAAACCATATTATCTACAATCACCCTTTTATTAGGACTACCTACTTTCAGCTATAAAAAATCTGGATGGGCATTAAGTAAAGGAAACCAATTGTCTACTTTCTTCTTTTGGTGATTTGGATTTTTCAGCTGAGATATACAGTAGTAGCCCTGACTTTGTAATAAGATAAACAACACTGTAAGATTCTTGCAATAAATATTATTTGCAATAAATATTTTTCAATATTATTTCTAAATATATTGTACTTCAACATAACTGGATATCTGGTTATATAATCTGTATAAATAGTTTTGTTTGAAGAACGTTCTAAGCTGTGTTTGCATTATCCTCTAGCAGTAACTCTTATTATGTCTCATGAAAAATATATAAACCTGGAAAACAGGATAAACCTGCAAACAGACCTAAAGAGGTATATGAATTCTCAGTTCTTTAACATCTCAGCCAGATTTAGCTTCTTTATCATTTATTCTGCTTCAATGAGTTTGGACTGCCAACTCAAATGGCAATTAGTGTCAATCACATTTACGGCTTGCTTTCATGCAACCAATAATTTTCCAGAAAATAGCTAATTAGGTTTATTGAAATTTTTTGGTTCACTTATCAGATTACTTTACTCTTAACAATTATGCTACTGTAAGATGCATGCTTTTCAGATCTTTTTTAAAAAGAAACTATATGCAACAGAATACTTTAAAAAAAAACTTCTCATAGATATATTTAGCTTCTCGGAACAACCTGTATTCAAAATGAAGAATTAGCTATTACTTTAAGGATATGAAATAAATTTGAATATACATATGCTATATGGATCGACCGTTCTGTTAAAAAAAAAATGAACTTTTCAGCCAACTTTATTCAGATACAAAATTCATTAATTTTAGCTCTACGTTTGTAATTCGTAGCCATGATTCCCAATCAGTTTAACACAGGCAATGCAGAGTGCAGAAAGACATTTTTGCATATTGTTGTGAACACTCAGTAAACTATCCCCATTATGTAAACACAATAGTATGTTGTACTTGGAGTAAGGAGTCATCAGTGACTTGGGGCTCTTCCTCAAGACCACATTTCCCATGTCCCATGTTGATGAGTGGTTCTGTGTTTTTTTCTTCACTCTTACTTTGATTCTCCTACTCCCACCATCATCACTCAGCAGATGTTGTAGCAAGGGATGCTTGGACAAGTGTGGGTGGCTTTCCAGGCAGAGGTTTTAGCCATCTTTCAGACTGCCTATGTTACAGGTTGCCAGCCCAGGAATGTTCAGGTCCAGCTAGTTTTGAACATGGTTTACCAGTCTTTTGGAAATGCAGTAGATCTGTGCCAAGAACGGTCCACCTGTCAGGTTGATGTGGATCAGTGAGAGAAGCTTTCTGAGAATGCTTCCTCCTGCTTTATCTTAGACTGTTTTTTCCCACCACCCCCCTCATCATCCTGGCAGCCAGTCTATTTGGGTATCGATTTTAACCCGTCATTTAGATTAGAAGGTAAAACTGACAGAACTCTTGTCAATTTCACTGCAGTTTCCCATTATTCAAAATCCATAAGAGACAATAGAACTAGCAGCAAATGGCACTTGAAATATCCCTGGACTATACGAAACTTATCATAGAGAAAATTGCTTCATTTTCCCATTGTAGTAAAAATAGAAGGAAGCACCCTTGTTAACACAAGCCTCAAAAAGCCTGTAATGGACTTAATCTGGGACAAAACCAGCAGAATATATATTTCCCAGTTTAAATCAACTGGCAGCACTTACTTACATACAGATGTAGCAGTCTTTTGAAAGACCACTAAATGCTTGTTTAACAACCATTCTAGTGGTCTTCCTGTAGACCACTACAGGTGTAAATAAGAGATAGTATGTAGCGTTTGAAAGGCATTTTGTGAAGCTAGGGCAGATCAGATGCACAGTCTCTCTTGCAGCCCAGCCAAAATGATCACAGAAGGAAAGCCTACTCATCCAGAGGGAAGAATATGGTCATAGCAGCCTCTACTGGCCAACTAGAACTTAGTAAGATGCAGTTCATGAATATTGTAGATTGTTTGTACACTAAGGCTTGTGTTTGAAATAAAACAAAAACTAGGACAGGTAGGGACAAAATTAAGTTGTCTCAATAGTAGGCTGCTGATGGTGTTAAGCAGTAGTGGGATTCATTTATTTATTTATTTTTACTAACAGTTCTGTGGCTATGGCTTGGTGGGCGTGGCAAGGGAAGGATGCTGTAAAATCTCCAGTCAGAGGTGGTATTTGCCAGTTCTCCGAACTACTCAAAATTTCCGCTACCGGTTCTCTGAACTTGTCAGAACCTGCTGAATACCACCTCTGGTGTTAAGGCTTCATCAAGAGGACATGTCTTTAGAAAACAATTAATGGGGCATCTTTATGCCAGATATAGCAAAATCTAAAAGCAAATCCTTAGTAAAAACCAAGCTTTTGTTCTTTTTCTTTTCATCTGTTGTCTATCAAGTCAAGTAATCTCAATGCACTGCTACAGTCCACATCACAATAGTAACTTTATATGCAGACAATCAATTTTAAAGTTCACACTTATTTTGGCTTTTACATTCTTAGTTGCTTTATCCCTTCCAATTATAAGCCTTAACGTTATCCAATTATAAGCTCTCACTTTTTCTATGAAATTGATTCTCTTTCCACAATGTTGCATTTTATGCATAAACCTATTGTCAGCCTTGGAAGCCATATTCCACACTGCCACATAGTCTGAGAAAGTGGGAGGGGGTGATTTCAACTGAGTAGTTCTAAGTAGACGAAATTTTAAAAAAATGTTAGTTCAAGGTTATTAAGTGTGGCGCAGGATGGAAAAAGGATCTTACTCTGGGATGGATTGTGATTGGTCCATGTGATGTGATGATGGGAAAAAAAGGGATGGATTGTATTTTGGGAAATTGTGGGAAGTCCGGGAAACTTTTAGTTTCGAGATTCCACAGATGTGCCAGGTGCTCTTCTAATAAAGGTACTTTTGAGATTATGCTTATCTCGGAGTTACTGATTGGAATGGAGGTTTGCTGGAACACTGACACCTATTTTTCTTATTCTTCTGTCTGCTTCTCATCAGCCCACCTTTCACATTATAGCATTGCTTTTTATACTCTTTCACCTTCAAATGTGTAGACTGCATGTTCATTATTTGCAACTCAACTTTGTGACCGATTGTCATCATTTAGGTTGTGATTTAATTAATTTGGCTTAGTGTGTTGTATAAACAGGCAGTTATAATTTATTCAATAAATGATTTACTAATCTTGGTTTGCTATAATGTATAAATTCAATGTAGATACTATAGGTCCTTTCTTGCTCTCTAGAGTATGGAAGGAAGGAAGGAAGGAAGGAAGGAAGGAAGGAAGGAAGGACTCTGACCAAAAATATATCAAATACTAGTGAAAGATATTCAATTGTGTGAAAACCCAGTACACATCAGAAATTCTTTTATCAAGAGCATGGTCATTAATAGCCATTCTAAGCCACAATTATAATGGCATGTAAATGATGTAATTATCTAATTTGTATTATTTCTACAATGAAGATATAATGCAGAAATATAATGAAGTATCATTATTATACTTCTTGCCAACACATAAGGACAATGCAAATCAAAAATATATAAACAATGTACCTTACTTTAATTTTTTAAAAAAAACTTTGTGTTTTAAAAACTAACGTTTAACAGACTATTTTGTTCAGAAATTAGAACAAACAAAATAAAAATGGTTACATTGCATTCATTATTGTTGTCTTTAATATTAAAATTGATGAAGAAAGGTCAGTATATCATACATTGCAGCTAAAAAAAGAGCAACTCAATAAATTCAGAAGTAAGAATAGAAGTGTGGCAGTAGGTGGCAGCACCTGGCCAATCTTCTCTGGGTTCAAAAGCTGGGCTCAGGCATGGTTAGTATTTGGAGGGCAGATCTTCAGGGATCTCCAGGGAGCATCAGAACCATAGATAGTTGAAAAAAGAACCCAGAGGAAGTCAGTGATAAATTACTTAATGCTGTTGAAAAATTACATTGACATATTCATGAATAACAAAAGTACTCTATTGTGTAGTCTAAAGAATAGTGTAATGTCAGTAATCATTTTGGTCTTTCTTTCCTGCTAATCACTTTGATTTCCTTGTTCTGCTTTAATATTTTTAAGATATGTTTTGTTTACCTGGAGACTTTTTGCTAGTATAACAAAATTAAGAAATAAATCTACTCTTCACAGCCTGAAGGAAATGTAGCAACAAATCTTACAGCAGATGGTCCCAACCATAGAAAAGTAATACAGGAAGTCCTCATTTAGCAACTATCTCTTTTAGACACTGTTCAGTTCTGATAGGAATGAAAAAGTAATTTTGTGATTTGTCCTTACATTTACAACATTTGCAGGTCTGTAAAACAAAAGAAAGCTTAAAGAAGATTATAAGCACAGTTGTGGTTTAACAAGTAAATGGCTGGTCCCAGCTGTGGTGACCAAACAAGGACTACCCAAATCTTTCTGGATTTGTGGACCAGCAGGAAGGGGGAAGAGGGGATGGTTCTGGGTGAGCAGTGGGCAAGAGTGTGCGCATCCGCTGCTTGTGATACCCTATATCACCAGGCTTGAAATTTTGGGCTTGGATAACCTTGAACTACGCCGCCTACAATTGGACTTAAGCATAGTACACAGAATTATCTGCTACAATGTCCTGCCAGTCAATGATTACTTTAACTTCAACTGTAACAGTACAAGAGCACACAACAGATACAAACTCATTATTAACCGATACAAAGTTGATTGAAGAAAGTACGACTTCAGCAACAGAGTGGTCAATACCTGGAATGCACTGTCTGACTCTGTTGTTACATTCTCTAACCCTCACTCCTTTAACAACTTAAACTATCTACTATTGACCTCACCCATTCCTAAGAGATCTGTAAGGGGCCTGCATAAGTGCACAATTGTGCCTACCATCCCCATCCTATGATCCCCATTTATTCGTACCAATTTCCTGTATTCTTACGTATGTTTATATATATGCCTATTATCTTGTAGGCGATTGACAAATCAAATAAATAAAATAAAATAAATAAATAAAGGCCAGGTATTGGGCCAGGTCCGGGAGTTGGGGAACCCTGGACTACCTGAACAGAACAATCTTGTTACCCAAGAGTATGTGTCTCAGTTAAGAACTGAGATAGTTAACAAGTTGTCTTTTGACAATGAAAAGACATCTCTCCCTTTTTGGATTGAAGATATGCTCACCAATACTTTCTTTTCCTTAATGGAGAAGGAGTACTGCCATCCTATATCACTGTATCCTGACAGATGAATATCCCAGATAAAGAAAATTGGGCTACCAGTTTTGTCCATCCACATGTCAAAACATGATTGTTGTGTAACAGCTTAAACTGAATTGGACAGTATTTTTATGAATGTCCAAGCAACCCTATGGATTGTATGTATGTAAGCCCTAGGAAGGAAGCAGTGGTAGATCAGTTCTGAAGAACCTTGGCAAGAAAACTGCAGGGACTTTTCCAGTCAGTCACCAAGAATCAGACACAATCCAACAGAAGTAACAAACAAAAAACAAGCAAACAACTTTTTCAGGTGCTGCATCGATCTTCATCCCTCCAGCCCCAAACTCGTTTCTTTCATTCTCTTTTAATAAATAGAAGAGCTGGGAGAAATTAAATGACTGATGGTTCTATCTCTTAATCACAGAGAATGAACTTAAGAAGAATTTGGCCATTTGTCTATTTTAATTTTACTGTGATTTTAAAAGGCTGGTTGTGTCATTTGAGGAAGAGACAAATGCCATATTGCAGACCTCCCGAATTGCAGGTCACAGTAAAACAATCTCTGTAGAAATGTATTTTAAACACAAAATGGCAACTTAGGTCTTCTAAGGTCAAAAAAATGTCATTTCAGTCATAATATGTGGGAAATACTTAAAATATCTTACACTGAATTAATTATTACAAATTAAGTTTTTTCAAGCTTACTTTTCTGATTAGACGCATGGAAAAGAATATGAATGAGAACTCCCCGTCTGTTAGTAAATTTGATTGCCTTTGATTTCTCAGGCATATTTTCTTTTTTAATCTGATATTAAAATTTAAATTGAGGGCAATGGTGATATTTATATAGGAGGAGAAAAAGGGATTATTCTCTATTACTGTGCAACTCTATAAGTTCAACTTGGATATAGACATATGCAAAGCCTTTGTGTAGCATGGCTACACAAAAGATCTCTATGACAAATTGAAAGAAAAAAAGGACAAGTACAAAAAATGGAAAGAAGGACATACAACTAAGGCAGAATATCAGCAGATAGCCAGAATCTGCAAAGACGAAGTCAGGATAGCAAAGGCTCAGAACGAACAAAGACTTGCAACAAAAGTCAAAGATAATAAAAAAAAGTTTCTTCCAACATATAAATAACAAGAAAAAAATCAAGGAAACAGTCGGTCCACTAAAGAGAGAAGATGGCAAGGAAGTAACAGGCAACAGAGAGAAAGCAGAACTGCTTAACTCATTCTTTTTATCCATCTTCACGCAAAAAGAAACTACAGCTCAACCCACCAAAAACATAACTGTAAAAGACAGACCAGAAATAAAAGTTAAAATAAGCAAAAAAATGGTAAGAGAACACCTGTCTGATCTTGATGAAAACAAATCACCAGGGCCTGATGGATTACATCCCAGAGTTTTAAAGGAGCTGGCAGAGGTCATATCAGAACCACTGCACTATATCTTTCAAAAATCCTGGAGCACCGGGGAACTACCAGAGGACTGGAAAAGAGCTGATGTGGTTCCCATCTTCAAAAAAGAAAAAAAAAAACAGACCCAGGAAACTATAGATCAATCAGCCTAACATCAATACCTGGGAAGATACTGGAAAAGATAATAAAAAAACAGATCTGCCAACATCTAGAAACAAGTAAACTAATAACTAGCAGTCAGCACGGGTTTGTAAAAAACAGATTATGCCAAACCAATCTTATTTCATTCTTCAACAAAGTGACTAAATTAGTAGACCAGCGGAATACTGTGGACAAAATATATTTAGATTTCAGCAAGGCATTCGACAAAGTAGACCACAACCTACTTCTTAGTAAGCTAGAAAAAAGTGGAATAGATAGCACCACCACTCGATGGACTCGCAACTGGCTGGCAAACCGTACTCAACGAGTAATCCTTAATGGGTCTAAGTCTACATGGAGGGAAGTAAGCAGTGGGGTGCCACAAGGTTCCATCTTAGGCCCAGTACTCTTCAATATCTTCATTAACGACTTAGATGAGGGAATAGAAGGGGAACTTGCCAAATTTGAAGATGATACTAAGCTGGCAGGAATAGCTAACACCCAAGAAGATAGGCTCAAGATCCAGATGGATCTTGACAGACTAGAACACTGGGCCATATCTAACAAAATGAAATTCAATGTAGAGAAAAGTAAAGTCCTACACTTAGGCAAGAAACACCAAAAGTACACATATAGACTGGGTGAAACCAGGCTCAATAGCAGTAACTGTGAGGGATCTTGGAGTCTTAGTGGACAACCAGCTAAATATGAGCCAGCAGTGTGCAGCAGTTGCCAAAAAAGCTAATGCAATCCTAAATTGTATTAACAGAGGGATACAGTCAAGATCAAGGGAAGTGCTAATACTACTCTATAAAGCCTTAGTAAGACCACACCTGGAGTACTGCATCCAGTTTTGGTCACCACATTATAAAAAAGATGTTGAGACTCTAGAAAAAGTACACAGAAGAGAAACCAGGATGATTAGGGGACTGGAGGCTAAAACATACAATGAACGGTTGCAGGAACTGGGCTTGGCTAGTCTAGGGAAGAAAAGGACCGATAGCAGTCTTCCAATATTTGAGGGACTGCCACAGGGAGGAGAGGGTCAAGCTATTTTCTAAAGCTCCTGTAGGCCAGACAAGGAATAATGGATGGAAACTGAACAAGGAGAGATTTAACCTGGAAATAAGGAGAAACTTTCTGACAGTGAGAACAATCAACCAATGGAACAGCTTGCCCTCAGAAGTTGTGGGAGCGCCATCACTTGAGACTTTCAAGAAGAGATTGAAGTGCCATTTGTCAGAAATGGTGTAGGGTCTCCCACTTGGGCGAGGGGTTGGACTAGATGACCTACAAGGTCCCTTCCAACTCTGATTATCTGTATCTACCTTTTGAAAGGTAAAAGAGTAAAAAGATGACAGAAAAGGGTTGGCGTTGAGTTGAAGATGAGGCGCTAGAGAGAAAGGAAAAGAATAAAAAAAAAATGTTTAAACAGCAAAGATTGACAGTCACAGTCTCTTAAGAGATGTGAGTTTCAGATGGATTCAGGACTACCAAAGAGAAATGTGTAACTTTTCTGTGCAAGGAAGGCAATGCAGCATCATATCTGTGTATTCTATGTAGATATCCAGAGGGAAAAGATGCAGAAAAGAAGATCCAAATTTTGTCAAACATGAGAAATTGTCAGCTAACTTCTAACCAGAGTTCCTAATTAATTATTTGGAGAAGGTAGTCATATTCATATACATAGGAGCCTCTGTGGCACAGTAGTTAGAGTGCAGTATTATAAGCTACTTCTGCTGCAGCCAGCTACCTACAATTTGGCAGTTCAAATCCCACCAGGCTCAAGGTTGACTCAGCCTTCCATCGTTCCGAGGTGGATAAAATGAGGACCCAAATTGTTGGGGGCAATATGCTGACTCTGTAAACCGCTTAGAGAGGGCTGTAAAAGCATTAAAAAGCTGTATATAAGTCTAAGGGCTATTGCTATTGCTATATCTAGGCACACTTATTTTAGGAGAAGCAGTGCAGTACTATAACTGCCAGACAGGTTAATATCTGAATTTTAGAATAGTTAGATAATAAAGTAATTAATTCATTTTACAAGTTATGATTTGGTTGGTAGGTGGGTGGGTTGGTTGGTTGTATATAGCAGCTTATCTCACTTGCATGTGACTCTGGGCGGCATAGACAACAGAAATTAAAACAGAAATTATCATTCAGCATAAGTCAATCATTAAAATCAATTAAAAACAGTTAAAAACTGTAATAACAAAATGATAGAGGGCAGTCAAACTTACACCAGTCATTCTTACTTACTACCAGCTATTCAGCTACCTTCCAACTCCATTTAGCAGAGGGAGAGGAGAACTGTAGGTCTCTTTGTGTGCGTGTAATAGATTCCACTTGCTCAGTTATCTGACAGAGAAAGTTAAGTTTTTAGAGATGTGGGTCTTTTTCTATCCTTGTTAAGAACCTCAGGATTTTTTTTACCTTGGTTAGCTCCAATCTGATTTTTAATTTTAATGTAAGGACATTTGCCTACAAATTCAATACCTTGAGTGACATGATTACTGATGCTTACTGTTGTTTAAATGAAAGTATGTGTATGTTTTATATTATAAAAAAGTATATTTAAAATTCTAGTCAACCTAAGCATGGCGATATTTCCTTCTTCTTCCACCATTGACTGATTTTTAGACTAGCCTGTCAGAGTAAATTCAATATTTTAGGGAATTTTGACCGTCCATATTTCAGTTTAACAACTCCCAGGAAGACTCACAAATAATAAGCCTTTGGAAGAATTGGCAAGAAAAGAACGAAGAGGGAGCTAAAGCTGGGCTGTCCGTAAGGAAGCAGAGTTAATTCATTATGCCTGACTACAATACACTGTGGATGATATTATCCAAAACATGATGAAAAAAACTATGGTGTTAAGAGAAAAGAGAGATATACAGTAAGAACTATGAAAAATATTACACATAAAACTAAATTAGACTGATAGAAAATGTGCAGAATGTCAGGTTTCCAAGTGATGAAATCCATTTAAAAAGAAAAGAACAAAGTCTTCAAAAAAAGATTTCTTTTATTTAGGAAAGCATCAAATGGGCAAAGTCCATTGTAATTCCGGATCTGACACAACCCGGAATTACCCCACAATATTACAAGTTAGAAATAGCCCCCCAAAGTCACATTCTCCAATAGAAGTAATTCAACTTTGCTTGATGTCATAAATTTCCACTTCAAGGGATCCAAGCACGGACAGCTCGTTTCCCACGGGAAGAAAGATCACTTAGCCAAAACACTATCTCCACTCCTCCCCCCCCTTAGGAATGTGGCAAACCTGAAACCCATCCCCCCATGACTGCCACAGAGAAAGTTAAAAAAAGAATATATACTAAGACTAACTAAAATGGCTACATTTATGTCCATTTCAGGCTTGACACAGACTGTTTTTCATTCCAGGTATTTCAGTTTTTCTTTCAGAGCCTTTAATGGTTTTGTGTTATATAACAAACGCATCACAAATTATAGATCCATTCACCTGTCAGCTGACATTATGCACTTGCCGGTAGTTTATGATCAGGGACTCTGTAAGTAGCAACAATAACATTGTAGGGAAAGAACGCATTTTATTGAGTCAGGAGATAGACTGAAGTACGGGTAATCATTACAGTTAATGTAATAAACAAATTCAAGAAAAGATAAATAGGTAATGTATTTGCTTTCTTTATAAAAAAGAGTGTTCTATTTTCAAATTGAAAATAGAATATTTCTAATATAGTTTTTCTTTATTTATCTCATTATAACTACAAACCATTTATAGAAGACAAAGTCCCTGAAGTTTCAAAGCTTAAAGTTAGCATCAGTCTGCTGGAAACCTGCCAATTTTATTTTAAAAACTACCAGTAATAATAGCTGTATGAAAATGCCAAACCCAGTCTAAACATCTGGCTGACTTAGACTAATCATAATGCCTTTCCTTGGGGTGGACTTGATAGATGGATCAAAATGCCAAATTCAGTCTAAGCATCTGGTTGACTGTGTGTCTAACCACGACAATCAAAGTGCCTAGAAATACCAGGAGTTAATAAAATTATCCAAAGCTTTGCATAAAAGTCAGTGGCATTGAAGACACAGTTTCTGTCATTGATATTAATATTAAGAGAGGAATCTTTCAAGGAAATTCATCATCACCACCATTTTGTCATTGCACTTATTTTTCTTCAACAATACTGAATAGCTCAGGCCATGGCTATTAAAATCAGAAAACAACTGCCACTATATCCCATCTCCTTTACATGGAAGATCTGAAACTGTATGGAAAAACATTGTCTGAAAGAGGATCACTGCTCTGTACTGTCGATATATACAACCAAGACATTGCAATGGAGTTTTGACTGGACATTTTTAAATATTTTTTATTCCTTTTTCAAATGTATACAGGACTCAAGATGATGTACAACAATTGCAGCTATCATATTCCAGCTTTTCCAATGGAACACATAAGTATATTCCTACAGCGACCGTACAAAGTCAGCATATTGTCCCCAACAATTTGGGTCCTCATTTTACTGACCTTGGAAGGATGAAAGGCTGAGTCAACCTTGAGTCCTATCAGGATTGAACTGCAGATGGTGGACATTCCATTTCTAACCACTGCACCACCAGGGCAGGGTAAAAACATGTATTTTCTCCAGAATGGTTCTGACAGGATCCAGGCATGGGATATATTCAGCTTTGTTTGGCTATAGACTAAATAGAAAAAACTGAAGACACACCCCCCTTTAGGCCACCGTCCCTAGTTCTTCTGTTTAGTCTCGGCTGAGATAGACTACTGTTCAATAGCTCCTCTGTTTTTTACTAAATAGAGAGATGCTGGCAGCTTTTTTTTTTTTTTTTGTAATTACTCCACCAACGGTCCTAAAGGGACTAGAGGCATGAAAGGCTTTAATTTGCCTTTGTGCTTCCTTCGAGGGAGAAAAAGAACAGTTTCTGGCACAGAAACAGCTTCGAATTAACCTTGAGTCCTATCAGGATTGAACTGCAGGTTGTGGACATTCCATTTCTAACCACTGCACCACTAGGGCAGGGTAAAAACATGTATTTTTTTTTCCCTTTAATACTTCCTGCTTCAACCAGAGGAAAATATTGCCTTTCACAAACAGTTTCTAAAATGCCAGGCTTTTTGTCAAAAAACAAAAAAGCAAAAAGAAATTTTGCACTAACCTGTTCCCAACCACACCAACACAGAGAGAAATTTAATTTATGTATGTGTATTTATCAGTACAATCCTACATATGTTTCTTCAGAAATAAGTCCCACTGTGTTAATTGAGGCATATTTGCAAGTCAGTGTGCACAGAATTACTGTACACTGTTGGCAAGAAAATCAACTAAAAATAGTAAAGTTGCATTATGAATAGATGTTAGTTAGATATGCTGTGTGGAAAACAGAAAATAAATTCCTGCAGTGTGCCTAATTTGATATGAAAGCTCTGTCTCGAAATAGAACAGGAGAGCAATCTGCTTTGATTTACTTTGCAAAATATTAAAAAATAAAATAAAAACCAAACACAAAAAAATACTTTCTCTGTGAGAACTAAAAATAAATCCTAGTGGAAATATAAAGCTCTGTAAATCTGGTCCTATGAAAGATTCTGTGGTTAATCAACAGCGTTTTTAAAGCAGATGTCCTCCTCCCAGCATTGACCAGGCCAGAAGGGCACAACATGGCAGTGATCTCTGTTTCTTTGTCCCACCCACATGATCTGATGAGGGGCAGCCATAACCTTCACCCTCTCAAGGGGAGGACCATCTGATTGCATAACCCAGTGGTGGCAAACCTATGGCACACGTGCCAGAGGTAGCACACACGGCCTTCTCTGGGCAGGCAAGCCGTCGCCCAACTGAGCTCCGCCATGCATGTGCACGTGCCTCCCACCAGCCAGCTGGTCTTTGGGTCTCTGCCATGCATGTGGGGGGGGGGGCAGGACGCATGTGCAGGATATGAGCGCACATATGGGAATGGGGTACATTGTGGGGGTGCGCATGTGCAGGGGCGGAGTGCATGCATGGGGGATGCACGCACATTGCACTTTGGGCATTCACACACATACCATCACTGGCATAATCCAACTTTAACCAGTGGGATGCAGATCATAGATGAAAGAGCAAGAACCCAACCCAGACTGACCACCCGGGGTAGATATAGCTCTTGTAGGTCACAAGGCTTTATGTGACTAGAGAAATGATGAAGCATTCCACACAGAGGATCAGTGTGATTAAAATCCAGCTCAGTTTCATCCAAGGATCAAGCCTATAACCAAATGTATATATCTTAAATGCAATCATAAAAATTGTCAGTACCATAAATCCTGGCTAAAGGAATAAATTCAAAGGAGACTCATAAAAGGCATACATCATTAGCTGAATAATTATCACCACGAGTTGCAAAGTTGAAACACATATATGCTGCCTTTAGTCATAATAGATCGTTCCAGAAGATAGGTGAGGATACAGACTATGAATAAAGATTTCCAGTTGGTAACACTTCCTTAGGAAGGATATGTTCCAGCCTTACTATAGCAGGGGGGAAATAGTGAAAACTGAGGGAATCAAAATGCCACATGGAAATAACATTAAGGATCTGGGTGAAGCTCACTATAAATACTGGGCGTCCTTCAGACTGACAACATCAAGCATACTGAAGATAAAAAGAAGGTTAGTAGTAAATATGTCATGACAATGAAGATCTTTAAAATCCAAACTCAGTGGTGGAGATACCATCAAGGCGATGAACACCATCAGCTTTGACAAAATCACAACCAGTCAATTGCAAAAAGCAGCTTTACTTGGAATAGCTTACATCCTGCGGCAGTACCTTTTATATTATAACAACATCTGCCTATGCCAAGTCTTTGGAAAAAATTCAATGCATAAACAAAAATGCCAGATGCAGTCAAACATCTGGCTGATTGTGCAACCAACCCTAATACGCATATCGTATTACTTAAAGTTGTCCCATAGAAATAAATGCTTAACAGCTTGATGCTATTCTCATTCTTTGGTGTTGTTTAGAAATATGCAGAATAATACCTTATCTAGGCCAGGATGAACCTCAAGTTCACATAGACTGAATCATAAGTATTTCCTTCCTATTTCAGCATTAAAAAAGAACTGTGGGTTAACATTAAGTATTATTTGTTTTAACATATGACCTTCATAAGTTTATGTAAGAGTCAGAGTTTTATTTACTTCCATTATTCAGATGGTGCAGTAGTCTAGAGGTGGAGCTCACACTTTACAATCAGGAGGCTGTGAGTTCAATCCTAGGTAGCAGCAGGTATTTTTTTCTCTGGGCACAATGAATAAATATCAGTTGCGAACTCTGCATTGGCAGCAAGAAGGGCATCCGGCCAGTAAACACTTAGCTCTAGTTAGTTAGTTGCCCTGACTCCATGCCGATGCAAGGGATTACGAGGTCATTGAAAGAGGAAAAAAAAATCAGGTTCATCATATCTTGCCAGGTCTAGAAGACCTTATAAACTCACTTAATTCAAATTACAATACTTGTGAAAATGGGAAGAGTAGAAAAGAAATAATATGTGATTCTTCCATTCCTCATGGTTCATGCTTACAGTGTTAAATGAGAACATGGAGCTTATAGAACCATAACTTTCAACAAACCCAGATGTTTTGGACAGGGATGGGAGATGTTGGAAGTGGTGGGATTAAAAAAAAATATACTACTGGTTCTGTGGGTGTGGCTTGGTGGGCTTGGCATAGCTTGGTGGGCGTGGCAGGGGAAGGTTACTGCAAAATCCCCATTCCCTCCCCACCCCACTAACTTGCTTTCCAGCTCTGTTCTCCTGTGCAGGACAACAAAGAAGACCCAGCTGATCTGGGACTTGGGAGGCAGAGAATAGAAGGGGGCGGAGCCAGTCAGAGGTGGTATTTGCTGGTTATCTGAACTACTCAACATTTCCGCTACCAGTTCTCCAGAACTTGTCAGAACCTGCTGAATACCACCTCTGGTTGGAAGTCATAATATAGCAATATCTGGAAGGCCATTCATTTTTTTAGCATTAAATTATAACTCAGCATGATGACCAAATGTAACTTTTGAGTACACAGCCCCTTTGGAAATAAATCTTAAAAAGCTGTGCCATCATCTTGATGTCTTACTTTCTTGGAATCTTAACAACATATTAAAAAGAGTTGATAGGGTGGCTTTTTTACATTTGATAGAAGCATAATATATTCCAGGGTCTCCTTTTTCTCTGTAGTTGAAACAAATGAGTTGTTTCTTTGCAATCATGCGGTGTTTGAAAGAAGAGAAGCAAAAGCTGTCTATCATCTGATAAAGAACTTTTTAAAAAATTTCAAACACCGTGAGGTAAATACTTTTCTAATTTAATGGTGTCTCACTTTTATTTGCTTGCTTCAGAACTAAGACAGATGCTTATTTCAACACGCCCAGAACTGAGATGGAGTTTGGGGAATATCTCTTTTGCTAAAAACCTGCAGAAACAAAACTCCCAAACAAAACTCTCATGAAGTGGTTAGTACCATTCAGAATCTATTCAGTCTTATCAGTTATTTATAAAAGAAATTGGAATCTGAAAAGCATGTTTTAGTTTTGGAAAACACTGGCACCTGTATTCAAGGGCTGTTCATCAGTTCAGAGACACTTCAAATGCTTTTGAGAGCTAAGCCATTTTTGATAAGAAAACAAATGTTTTGTTCCCAAAGCTGAAGCTCGGCTTTAGTTATGATTGGTTTTCCATTTGAAGGAGCTTGTGATTCACCCCATCTCATTTGGACTGTGCTGTAGCATTTGTTCACATCTGGAAGCCCATGCCTCTGATGTTATAAATTGTGGTTCTGTTCTGACCAAGTTTTCCTGAGACCGTAATTAAGCACACGCTGTTAAAACAACTCTTGTTTTATTTCAACGCTGGGAATTATGTTCATTCCCAGCCTGTAATGAGTCCCAAACAGTCCCTCGAGATAAGCACCCACCTTTCTCTTCTTTGAATTGCTGCCAACAACAAAAGTGCCAAATGAACTATAAAAAACCAACCGAAGTACAAGTCCACACAGAGTTTCAAGGATTAATCCGAACAGAATGAATGACTTTGCTTCTTACAAAGGCTTCGTCACCATTGCCTGTCCTTTATACCTTATGGGAGGGGCAATCTCCTTATGGGAGGGGCCTTACTCGCCCCTTTTGTCTCAGCTGCTCTTGCCTTCTAGCAGCTCTGCACACATGCGTACTGGGAACAGGCTCCTGTAGTTCCTCTGCCTCGCTGCTGACAGACTCTGGAGGCTCTGAGGTCAGCACACCATTCCCAGATGGTCCTGGCCCCATCTCTGCATTGGACGCAGGAACCTCTCCAGACTCCCAGACTGGTTCCCGTTCTTCCCCACTGTCCGATTGCACTGCCGTCTGCACAGGCTGCCGGCAAACCACAACAGATTGCAGTATATTCATTCTGCCTTAATCCTTTAATAAGAAATGTTGAGATTGGACCTGCTTTGACTGGCTGCCTCCTTAGAGATGTATTCTGCACATGTAAGCTAAGCAAGGTAAAGGGATGTTTCTCTCAATCAAGGTACTTCAGAGTGTTTGTTCAGTGGCACCCATGTCAAAACAATAGATACCTTTCATATGCATCGCACAGCTTTCATATGCACTGACTTTTCTGCACCAGGATTGTTGAAAACATCCATAGTTCTTTCTCCCTAGAGTTGGAGGCCATGCTTCAGAAAAGTAAATAAAGGAGAATAATAGGATTTGTGTCACAGACAGGACTTTCATGGCCTATCACCTTATACCAGGGGTCTTCAAACTTGACAGCTTTAAGATTTGTGGGCTTTAACTCCCAGAATTCCTCCTCCAGTCATGTTAGTTCAGGAATTCTGGGAGTTGAAGTCCACAAGTCTTAAACTTGCCACGTTTGAAGACCCTTGCCTTATACCTTCTAAAACAAGAATGAAGAAAACCAGGCATTTGTTTTGTCCTTTTTTCTATTCTGTCTGGGCAATTAATTTTATCCACTGAGTGAATCTTGATGCTTCCAGTAAGAATGTTCTAACTGTGTTTTCATCAAGTTCCAAGAATCTTTGGTTGTTCTCATTATTCAAATATTGGGCCTAGATTGTATCAAGCAAAATTAATTGCAGTCTCCAATGGAATGGAGCAGGGTATCCAATAACTTTGATTTTATTAAAGCTAACAATAGAGGAACTGAAATTATAATTTAAATAAGTCTTTGCAAACCAGATGGAAAACCTGCTGGGGCCAAGAACAGCAGGCAGAAGTTCATTTATGTACTGTCTCCTGATAAACCCTAAGCTAAACTGAAATTTTGATTTTACTGTGTTTGCAATTAATGCATGAATGCATTATACATGAACAATGCAGGAAGAAAAGAAGAGAAATATCTTCTTTGTCTAGCATGCTAATCCAGGTTTATTTTCATCATGGTTTACTGAATAGTGACCATTCCTCTGTTAATCCAATATGTTAAAATAAAATAAATAACCCACATTATTTTTTGTGTGTATTTATTTCATTTTGAATAAAGAGGCTTTGTTTTAGGCACATGGAATAAATATTTATTTATTACATTTATATCCTGTTGCAGTTCTGAAGAACTTGTTTTATAGGCATTTTCTAAAGAGACAGTATAAACTAAATCCACCACATTTGGAACACTGCTCACTTGCCATTCTCTCGTCCTTTCCAGTCATGTGACTTGTAGCAGAGCCATTTTTAAGGGGCTGGAAGAATTCCCGAAGCCATGGTTTGCACAGTTTTCTTACCCTGTTTAGCATCTTTCATCTGGCATTGAACTCATCATAATAAAAAGACAGGAATGTCTCTCTGGTATGATATTCCATGGTGGGCATTTGTATAGAACAGGACCTCTTCTGGAACTAACAGATACTAGGACTGGAAAAGGGCCTTAGATCCAATTATTGTGCTCAAGGAGAAGCAATCTTTTAAGAGTGATTATTTAGCCTGTCTCAGGCTTCTTAATCTATTGCATTACTGCATTCTATTTTGTATGCAGAATGCCTACTTTGACCCTAGTAGGTACTTTCTAATAATTAATGCTCTAGCAAAGTGCTTCTGAACAACTACAGAATGTGAGCAAAAGTAGAATTATTAAAGTATTAATATTCATAAAATGGTATATGTAAGTAGATGGGACATTAATCCTGTAGCTAACAGCGATTGCATATTTAAGAGCCATCATGGCTGTCTGAAAATCATAAAATGAATTATGACTTAATTTTGTTTATGGTAATTTAGAAATATTATAAGAATCATAAGTACTGCTGTACTTTATGGATATGTTGGAACTAATTTTGAATTCTGTTTCTTTTGCATTAATTGTAGCCTTTTGCATTTTTCTATTCCTCCAAGGATAATATCCATTTTTATGCTGTTCCATAACATCCAATCCTTCCTACATCAACCTCACTATTTCATGTAGTTATATTTTTTGGGATGTATATATTCTCAGTCAAACTCTAATAGGTACATTAATAAGTTTACCCCAAGATTGATATGTATTTACATTAATACTTACATAAATTAAGGTTATGCGTGCAGCATTAAATTTGCATATGGATAGCCCTTGTTTAGTGACTGTCTCGTTAAATGACTGTTTGCAGTTTTGATGGTGATGAAAAAATAACTTTGCAACCAGTTCTTGCATTTACAACCTTTGCAGGTCTGAAAAAGCAAAAGAGAGCTGAAGTAAGATCATAAAATTGTGATATTTCATTTGGTGACCTCTTTGCTTAATGACCAAGTCACAAGCCCAAATGTTGGCCACTAAATGAGGACTACACCTGTAGATACCTCCATGGAAGTTCATGGATTTTTATATTTATACCATGGATGTTTAAAGCTCTTTTATAATGTTCTTGTGTTGTAAACTGCTAAGAGTCTATTGAGAATGTAGCAGTATACAAATTCAATAAATAAATTGGGGGGTGGGTTAGTAGTTAGCAAAAAAAATAATAAAAAAAAAGAAAGGTCACAAGAAAATTAAATTAAGAGATATAGTCAGAGATAATAATTTATATAAAGGGAATATTTACAAGACGGTTGTTGAGTTTAACATATGCAGTAAATGCTCTACAATCTTAAATGCATTTTTATCTAAAATCCTAGACAAAATGGAAAAGATTATATATTCTACTGTGAAACAGGTTGAGGTTTATGTGCTTGAAATTTTAATTGAGGGATTTTTTAAAAAAAGGACCTGCTAGCATAAAACTAACATAAAAATCTATTGGAAGGCAAAGTGAGCCATAATTAAGAAAGAACACTTTATTTGACAGAAATGTTGCAGCAATTAAAGCAACAAATAAAACTCTTAACTGCATTTATATATGCCCATTCACTTTGTATTTACTGAACTATATTGGAAAATAAAGAGATGATTTAAAAATTACAAATTGTTATCAGTATTTGGAAAATTGGAACAGGGAGATCAGAATTAGCCACTATAGAAAGATGGATTTTTATTGATAACACCAGATTACGTAGAATAAATTAAGAAGTGACAAGGAAGAGAATCTTTCTAAGATGAAAAGAGTAAAATGACAAATGGAATTAAATGTAACTTAATGTAAGGACCTGTTACCACGTGTATGCTGAACAGATTTAATGTGGTAAATATCACATCACAGTCTTCTTGTCTAATGGATAATTCAGTAAAAAAAGCTATGTTAGAGAATATGAGCTGCAAAACCCAAAACTGTTAATAATTTAATAAACATACAAAATAATGATGTAGCTATGCTTAGATTACCATGTAGAGTTTTATTTGCCTAACTTTAGGAAGGATATGTTTCATCTAGAAAAGACAACAAAATTATTAGTAGGCCAAAATAATTCCCTTGTGATAAAAGGTTGTGTACGATATCAAAAACTTTATAAATTAAATTAAAAGAAAAAGAGGGCAGTGTGATAGAGACAGGTAAGATTACACCAGACAGGAAAAGTTTATCCTCTTCCCTTTTTTCAGAATAACTAAATCTGAGGTCATCCAATAGAATTGAAAGTTAGATGTTATAGAATAGATAAAAACAAAATACTTCTTCACATAGGTTAAGGTTAAGCAATGTAGTTAACGACAACAATATACTGTACACTGTTGTGACAGATGATCTGAATGTTTTTAAGAGAAGACTAAACAAATTCATCATTGATAAAGTTATTAATAGTTATTAATTATGATGTTTATCATATTTCTCAAATTCTGATAATCTTAAGGTCTCTTTTTGATCTCATGTTATTTTACACAATTAAGACAATTTTGGAGAAAATTACAGTTAAAGGTCTAAACATGATATTAAACTATACTCCAGAAGTAGGAAATGTGACATTTTATGAAGAAATCTGATTTAGTTGACCCTAGGGATAGTTAAAAGAACCATTCCACATAGATAAGAAGAAAACAACACTCCAACAGTTTCAAAAATGTGTTCTTTTTTAATCTGAGAAATGTCTTTATATTGTAGAGGTAAGAAGATATTTTATTTGTGTATTGTCTAGTTTTAGTAACATAGTTGTATATTAATAAAGATCCATTCCTGTCTATTTGATATTTTTTTAACCTTTTTGTTTTGTATTATAACTATTACGCTGTTTTCATTTGTTTCTTATCATGTTTCATAAATTCACCAGTTAAAAGAAAAACTTTATAATTCTGTTCCCGAACAGTATGCCTCTGTAGCATTTATGCTCTGTGCCTGGTTAATTGTTGTGGTAACAAAATAGTAGACTATGAAAACTCTTCTTCTGCTGCAGCACAGATCTTATGTTCGTATGGAAATTAAATGGGGGGAGCAGCCAGCATGAAAACTGGCCATTTAACTAAATGATGCTCTCAAAATGTAGTTACGATGGGCACTTAAGGGAAAGAAAATTTCTCTCTTCTTTTGAAAAATACTATTAAAATATACATGAGATGAGTATGCTTCGTGAAATTGGGAGATTTCCAAACACAACTCTTTAGGACAGGCAAGAAACACATTGAGTCCCTGAACATAATTGAAGAATATGAAATGAACTATTGCTTGAATTTATTGGTGAAGATCAATGCACCAGGAGCCATGGTGACGCAGTGGTTAGAATGCAGTATTGCAAGTTAATTCTGCTGACAGCTAGAGGTTCAATCCTCACTTGTCCAAGGTTGACTCAGACTTCCATCCTTCTGAGGTTGGTAAAATGAGGACCCTTATTGTTGGGGCAATACACTGACTCTGTAAACTGCTTAGAGAGGGCTGTAAAGCAGTGTGAAGCGGTGTATAAATCTAAGTGCTATTACGATTGCTGTTGTTCCCAGGAGCATATTCTCCCATGAGCTGTTCAGAGCATCAAGTGATGGGAAGGTGCTTCAGTCTCTTCTAGGAAGGCTGGGCTTAAACTTGAGGATGCTCCTCCTCCTCCATGAGACTCCTCCTTAGCGTCCCCAGTTTTAGCTCAGCCTTTTTTTCAGAGAGGTTGTGTTATTGTTTTCCTGGTCAGAACAGAACACTGTTGATTTAGCTGATTTAGCTGATTTATTTCTCAGGTCAGGTACCATAGTTTCTGTCACCAACTACCCCCACCACCCCTGGGAACCTCCAAAAGTCATTTCACTCGTTTTTTTACGAGCGTTCCATCCTCCCGAGGCTAAAGCCTCATAAACGCGGAGGCTTATCTTTCCGATCTGCCCTGAGGCCAAAAGCCTCTTGTTTCAGAGCCACTGCCTTAAACTTTTCAACAAGGAGGCTTATCTCTCCGATCTCCCAGCCGGCTAAGTAAATGCTCTGTCTCTTCAAGGCTCAAAGCCTCAATTTAAACAGTGCAGCCTTTTTTTCCTTTTATCGAGGCTCGAAGCCTCAATTTAAACAGTGCAGCCTTTTTTCCTTTTTATTACGAGGCTTTCCCCGCAGAACACCTCAGGGCAGGGAATTAGCCCCTGCGCCTTCCCGCTGAGCGGTTTTGCTTTCAGCAGGCCGGGCGGTGATAGCTGCTTTCGTTTTCATTCTGCCACGAGGCGGCTGTCATTTTAAAGGCCACGTGGTTAGATTTTCTGAGTAATTGTTACTGTCTGTGAGGCAAGTTACCCAACAAGATTTCCCTTCTTGGGGACCTGGGAAGGGGAGGTCCCTACCACCAGTCCACTGGATGATAGAGGACTTGAACTGCTGGATTCCACAGGCGATAAGTGCAGCTAAACTGATCTAATTATCAGTTACAGACCTCTGTGCCCTCATATAGGTGCCAGGTCTGGATATATATATATAAACAAAGCAAAACAGAACAAGGAGACAACATTTGCTAAAGGCATCAGGGAACTATTTATTCCAGGATCCCCTGCCCCTTAAGGGAGCAGGCCACTAGGTGTTCCAGCCACCTAATTTCATAGCCTCTTTCCATTGCTAATCTATCAAAGGCATTACCATGGCCAGAAACTACAACCCCAGATCTAGACTAACTGCTAAAAATAGAGATAAGTCCACGGAGCCCAAAAAGACCTCTAAGGCAGAGAAAGATGCACGCAAACGCCATCAGGCATTAGAAAGGCAGGTGGAAAAACGTACACAAGCCGCTGTACAACCCACCTCTTCACCACTCATCATACCCTCTACCTCACAGGCCCAGTACCCTCCAACCGCCCCTCTGGATTTATCCAGAAGGAGCAGCATATCGATACAACCTCCTCAGGAGGCTCTTTCTAACATTCTCTCCCCAAGGAGGGCCCCAAAGGCAACATTCACACCAACTGCAGCTGGCCTCAGACAAGAGGAGGAACTTTCAGAGGAAATCCCTGCCAACATGAGGGCATGGATGGAGCTAACTATCCAGAAGGGCATATCAGCAGGTGTCCAACAGGCTATTCAGGCAGGACAAACACCATCAGCTTTGGTTTGCAGATCGCTTTCTGAACAATCTCTGGGCATCACGGATCCACATCTTCATCAGGTACCCCCCCAGCAGAACTATTGTTGCCCACTGTCAGAGACCCTCAGTACACACAGGATATGGGAGATCAAGGAGATCCAATGGATTGGAACTTCCGGTTTGTCGGCCCGCGGCGGCAGGGATTTGCGAAGCTGCGCGATCCCTGCCGCGCTAGCCGTTTTAAGGGGCTCCGACCCAGACGGGTGCGGAGCTAGGCTGCCCTGCAGGGGCAGCTGAAGGTAGGGGATCCGGAGAAGGGACTGGGGTGTTGCACACCCTCCCTGGCCGGCAGAACCCCCTTTCCCAGGACGGTGCAGCGGCGGTCTGTAATGGCCGCCACAAAGAAGCTGGCAGCCGGGTAAGAATGCGCAGGAGGAAGTGGAGAAAGTGCTTGAGAGGAGAAAGTTTTCTTGGCTCCTAGGACTCTAAGACATATTTAATAAAATTCCTGAAAAGTATGACTTTCTGAATAATACCTGCCAGAAGAGGAAAAAAGCGGCTGTTTGAAGGTGCTGAAAGGATAGCTTTCCCTCTTTTCCTACGGAATAAATAACTGGATATTAAGAAACCTATTTTTTTAGGTGAAAATTGGTTTTAAGCGATGAGTGGGAAGAGAGAGGATTAAAAGAAAATATTTGTATGCTAAGACTTTGTTGGAGCAGATGCCTTAAGGATTTGAAGACTAGAATATATTGTAATAAGATTTTAAACAGATTTGGACTTTCTTTCTCTTTGATTGATATTACCCCAGAAGGAGAAAGTGAGAACTCTGCCTTGGTTTGGACTGATTGATAACTTTGGGACTGTTTTATCTTTTTATTTTCTTTTGAATATTCTGGTTGTTGTAAGAAGAAAAGAAGGAGAAAAGAAAAGAAAAGATTTATAATGGCTCTTTCTGTTGAGGAACTAAGAAAAGAATATGAACAAGCAAAAAAAAATGGTAAAGATGGTGTGGAAGAAGCTTTCCTTTTCTTAGAAATGGCGCTTACTAATTATCAACAAACATTACAACAGATGAAGACAGCAGAGGAACAAGAAAGAAAGGAAGGAGCCATCTTTAATGAATCTCAGAATTTGATCCAGAAAGAAGGAAGAGAGAAAGAAAAGAAAAGAAGAGAAAAAAGAAGAAAACTAAAGGACTTAAGGACTTAAGATCTAAAAAACATTTAAGAAAGGGAAAAATAAAGTGCAAAACCAATATGATGATAGTAAACAAAAGGGAAAAGGAATACGACAGAGAAGGGAAGCCGGTAAGGCAGAGGCTAGAAGAAGGGGGTAGAAAGGTTTGTTGGGAGAAGAAAGAAAGGGAAAAGGTGGAGAAAAGCTACAATGTTTTGAAATTAAATGGAAAAAAGGAATTTTTATGGATAATGGATAAAGTATAATTTAAAAAAAAAAAAAGATTTTGCAAGGTACATAAGATGAGATGGTAGTATTGCAATGGTTTAAGAGTTGATAAGAGATTAAAATGTTAAAATGTTTAAAAATGATTGGCTTTAAAACTTAATAATAGGAGAGGTTTAGAATATTGTTTTAATTAAAGAGTTTAATAAAATTATGGTATTGATGTTATTATAAAATTTTTATTATAGTATTTTTTTTTTAATATTTGGATTTATTGTCTAATTATGCACTTAATTATGTTGGATGTATTAGTTAGATAGAATGTACCAAGCAAAATCTGATTGGGTATTAGATATTATTTTAAAGATTAATTTGATTAACTTAGGGGAGATAGAAAGGCATCATACTCTGATTAATGATTTCAGGAGAAACTGATTTTCTTTTTTTTTCATAAGGAATGAGACAAAGGGATGATAAAAAATGGACAAAAGATACAAATATAATGATTCAAACTAAGATGATTAATTAAGGTAGAATTAAGAAGTGTGAAATATGTGGAGAAGTTAATATAGAAGGCTTAGAATGGTAAATAAAATAAGTAATGATATGTAAGATGAGCATGAATATAATTGAAGTCCATGAAGAGAGAGACACCTGGGTCCAAGTTACTTTCCAAAAGATTTTTTTATGTTTTGTGTGTTGTGTGTATATGTCTTTTTGGGGGGGGAGAATTAGTAAAAACTTGTAGAAATATAGAATGAGAATAATGGTAACTAAGTCAGAAAGAAACAGATGAAATAATAATAATGATATTGAATAAGAGTAAAGAGAAGTAAAGAGAAATTGAATAAGAGGTTTTGGTATGTTATATGGAAATGGTTTAAAAACAGAATCATAATTTATCTGACTTGTTAAATGTACAATGGAAAAAGGTTTAAACATGTAATGAATAATGATAATTTGTGTGTTTTAAAAATTAATAAAACTTGTTTTTTTTTTAAAAAAAGGAGATCCAATGGATTAAATGGAGGAGGGGTCGGTACACACCATTGACCAGGTATTGTCAGAGGTGGATCTGCTAAAAAGGGGATGTCTGATGATGAAGGCCTCTCACCTGACCTCCCTGTATTTACAGGATTATTCCGCCCACAATTATTTAAATCCCTGCTCTTTAAGGCCAAGAACATCGCGCTGGCTGGATAATCTGGGTACCCCTCCCCCACCAAATACTCCAGGGAAGCAGAGGATCTCATATTCTCTCAACCAGTCACTGAGGCAGAGGTTATCCTGGTGCCACACATGTTTTCCAATTTAGTGCAAAAACAATGGGCTGCAGCAGCCTCATATCCCGCTCCCACAGGACATGATAAAAAATACTATAATTTGGTACCCGAGTTCTCTAAATTTCTAAACACTCTGGAAGTGGACGAGCCTATCATTGCACTTGCATCTTCCTCAGCCATCCCAAGTGAAGCTGAAGAGGTTCTCAAGCCTGAGGAAAAGAGGGCGGAACTAGCCCTCCGCAGGGCACACATCTCGGATGCATGGTCCATCAGAGCGGCCACAGCCACCTCCTTTTTCATCAGATCATCTCTCAGATGGCTCTGCCACCTGAGGGATACCATTCCAGCCTCAAACATTAGGGCACATCAAGATGTGGCTAAATTAATCGCCGCTGCAGAGTTTTCAGCAGAAGCTATCTTCAGTGTAGTTAAATTTTCCTCTAGGGCCATTGCTTCCTAAATTGTGGCTAGAAGGTTACTTTGTCTCAGGCATTGGCAGGCAGACGTCAAGCACAAGTGGCACCTTGCCTCAGATACCATCTCGGAGAACAAACTATTTGGCTTGAACCCCTCCTAATTGAAACCAGACCCAAAAAGAACATTCTTCCCTCTCTTTTTCATCGATCAGATCACCACAGCCCTTTCGTAGGGGTTCCTTTTGCCCCTTCTACCAACTCAACTATCCAAGATTTCAAAGACAGCCTGGATTCAGACAACACACAGATAAAATTGAACCTGGGGACAGATATAGAAGGGGACTCCATCCTAGGAGACAATTTCAAGGAACAGGAACTAGGCCCTTCTGCAGGTCCAAGTAACGACCACAACAAGATTCCCATTGGTGGTCACTTAAAAATGTTTGCTGACCAATGGGACTCCTTTACCTCTGACGCATGGGTCAGGAACACAGTACAATTTGGTCTGCCTCAACCCCCCAGATTTTTTTAATGATTTCCAGGGACACAGAAAAAAGATTTCTCATGGACACAGCCATAACTCATCTACTAGAGATCTGGGCCATACAACCCATCCCTTCTAATCAAAAAGGTCTTGGTTTTTATTCGCACCTCTTTGTGGTCTCTAAAAGTTCAGGGAGGTGGAGGGAAATCCTGGACTTAAAACGTCTAAACCAATTTTTAGTTTACCAAAAATTTAAAATGACCACTCTCAAATCCATCATACCCAGCATCAGAAAAAATGATGTCCTTACCTCCATAGACCTTATGGAAGCTTACTTACATATCCCAATTAGGCCCTCACATTTCAAATTCCTTCGTTTCTGTTACAACAACGTCCATTACGAATATATTGCTCTCCCATTTGTCCTAGCTTCAGATCCCAGAACTTTTACAAAGGTCTTGGCTGCCTTGGCACCATCACTCAGAGATAGTTCCATCCGACTTCAATGCTACTTGGATGACCTTCTCATTCTGGCATCTTCCATCAATCAAGCAAATTCGAACATTCAAACTATACTTGTAACCCTACAACAACATGGGTTCTCAATCAATTGGTTAAAAAGTCATTTAACACCCTCTACTAGACTCATTCACCTTGGCGCCATCATTGACACCCTGGAAGGCAAAGTTTTCCTCTCCCCTGACAGACAAGAAAGCTTTAGAGATTTGGCTCAACAGATCAGAACTCTAAGGAAAGTACAACTATGTCTCCTTTCTAAATTGCTCGGAAAAATGATTTCTTGTATTTCTATTATCCCTTGGGCCCGGTTCCATGCAAGAACCCTGTAATGGTTCCTGTTGCCATACCAATGCGTCAGGAGAGATGACGCCAGGACTTGCGTAAAAGTTCCATCAACTGTTCTCAGGTCTCTACAATGGTGGACACGACCCAAAATCAACAAGGGATGCCCTTTCAAGGATCCATACAGGTCGATAGTTACAACAGATGCCAGTCTAGTGGGATGGGGCCCCCACTTCCAATCACACACAGCGCAAGGCCTTTGGACGGATTCAGAGAAGGCACACAATATCAACTGGCTAGAACTGAGAGCGGTGTACTTGGCACTCCGACAATTCCTCCTGCATCTCCATTGCAAAGACGTGCTTGTCTTAACAGACAACATAACTACAAAGGCCCATATCAACAAACAAGGGGGCACTCATTCCAATTTACTAATGAGGGAAGCAGAAAGACTATTCCTGTGGGCCGAAATCCATCTTCTCTCTCTAAAGGAGGAGCACATATCTGGAGTAGCGAATGTACAAGTGGATTGGCTCAGCAGAGCCATGTTAGACCAATCAGAGTGGCATCTGGACCCCAAGATCTTTCTGGAGGCTACTCAGAGGTTGGGCCAACCAGTAGTCGACCTGTTTGCCCCCTCACTCAATGCACAGCTTCCCCGATTCATTTCTCATTACCCATCGCAGGGAGCGGAGGACATGAACGCCCCCAGATGTCACTGGCCTACCGGACTGCTATACGCCTTTCCTCCCCTCCCCCAAATTGATTCAGAAGTTGCTTGAAGAAAAAGCGGACCTGCTATTAGTGGCTCCTTATTGGCCAAGGCGAATATGGTTCGCGGACCTGAAGGACCTCTCGACGGTACCACCGTAGAGGATCCCATCATTGGTCATATCACTGTCTCAAGGCCCAGTGCTACACCCAGACCCCCAATGTCTAAACTTAGCCATATGGAAGTTGAACGGCGACGTCTGAGAGATGAACAGCTTTCTACTCAAGTTATTCACACTATTCATCCGGCTTGACGTCCTTCGACGAACCGAATCTATGAGGCCACCTGATCTAGCTTCTGCCGTTGGTGTCAGAGGGTTCAGATTGACCTTACTTCCCCATCAGTAGTGCAGTTATTAGAATTTTTACAGGAGGGCCTAAACAAAGGGTTATCACCCAATACTCTGCGCAGACAGGTGGCGGCCCTGGCTTTGGTCATATCTTGGGATGATCTTACCTCCATATCTCATCACCCTCGCATTCGCAGTTTTCAGCGTGATCTCTGCATCTCTGCAAAGACCTCTGCATTTTCCATTCGGGTAGAGTGGTTCTCAGACCAGATCCCTCCTTCATTCCAAAAGTTAATTCGGCATTCCATAGAGCTCAAGAGCTAGTGCTCCCAAATTTTTGCTCACGTCCATCACACAGGCTCAAACACCAATGGCACCGCTTGGATGTAAGAAGGGTCTTACGCATCTACATAGAGCGCACGGCGCCCTCCAGAAAGACAGAAGCCCTCTTCGTGTCCTTTCAGCCTAACACCCTGGGGTGCAAGGTTTTACCCTCTACCATAGGCAGATGGCTAAGGGCCACCATCTCTAAGTCGTATGACTCTCACTCGATACCAGTGCCCCAAGGCATTACCGCTCACTCCACCAGGAGTGCAGCCACCATAGCAGCATGGGCGACCCAAGCTACAATAGAGGAGATTTGCCGAACTGCAACCTGGGCTTCTCCATCTCCATTTATTAGAAATTATAAAATTGATTTATTTGCTTCTGCTGAGGCTTCATTTGGTAGGCGAGTTCTGCAGCAAATTATTTCAGAGACAGTTAGGTCTGCAACCCAGACAGAGTCCCTCCCTTAGGGCAGTGCCAAGCTTTGGTATGTCCCATCACTGGATGCTCTGAACAGCTCATGGGAGAAAGGGCATTGGTATTTACTTGATACGCTGATTCTCTGTGAGCTGTGAAGAGCATCCAGCCCCACCCTTTCATTCCGTCTGGTAGGGGGTCTGTTCCGGGCAGGGTTATTACATAGGCTTAAGCATATAGGGTATCAGTACCTCGGCTTCACAAAACTGCGGACGCTAAGGAGGAGTCTCGTGGAGGAGGAGGAGTGTCCTCAAGTTTAAGCCCAGCCTTCCTATAAGAGACTGAAGCACCTTCCCATCACTGGATGCTCTTCACAGCTCTCAGAGAATGGGCGTATCAGGTAAGTACCAACGCCCTTTTACTTACATTTTTATAATGGTTTCTGTCAGCTCTACCACTATCAATTATGCAAAAGTAGAAGAATAAATATTCCCAGTCTGAAGAAAAGAGAAAGATGATTCCCTAACATTTAGTAAAATAATTAATTGCTACTGAAATTGCGTTTCACAAATAGAGACAGGATGTAATCATGGTACAAATGTCTCAGATATTGAAATACAAATTTGAAAACAAAGTTTAATAAATAATTACTCTGAAGACGGGCAGTGCTGGTTTTAGTATCTTCACCCACCATTCTTCCATTATAGGTAGGTACCAAATCTTTCCATCTTTGTGCATGCAATAATCTTGCTACAGTTACCATGTAAAAAAGTGAAGTACTTTCCAACTTCATATCCATCACTCCCAATAAAAGGCCTTTGTGTCAACTGTATGCTCTTTAAAATCTTCTGAATCAGTGTATGAATTTGAATGCAACTTCTGATTCAGTGGGTATACTTAAATCTCATAAAATGTTGGTGATCTCAAATGAAGATCTCACAGAAGATTACCAAAATGTCATGATTTATCATTGGCAACAATCTCCCCCACCTCTCCCTCTCCCTCTACTTCCCTCCCCCCCCTGTAAAAATAATTAGATATTATTTAGGGGTGTGTGATAGAGAACATGGCACCTATGTTTACTATGATGCCAACACTTTCTTTTGATACTTGATGGTTTCTCTGATGCTGAAACATTTAAATCCTCAAAATGCCCACTATTAGGTAGAAACAGTTCATTAATTATAACAATATACCTTCATGAAATATAAGACCAACTTTCTGTATGAGAAGATATATTACTTAATGTAAAAATGCCAAAACGTATCTCATGAATACAGGTAGTCTTTGAGGCATGACAGATCATTTAATGACAGTTTATAATTACAACAGACCTTTCCCTTCCACCCCCCAAAAAGTTACATGTGATCCTTATGACTGATGGCAGACTTGCAGCATGCCCGTCCACCTATTTTCTCCCTTTCCGGCTCTGCCAGGTCCCCAGAGGCAGTGGGCTTGCTTACCCAGCCCTCCGGGTTTCACATGGTCCACCTCCTTCCACAAGCACCCACTTACCTTCTGAAAATCTTCAGAACTCAAGAGGTGGAGGAGGGGAAGGAGAACAGGCTGCTCTATTGCTGAGCCACGTGGCCCTTGGAACTCATAAGCAGTGTCTTTTTGTTAACCGTACATCTCACATCTCGTGCAGTGAGCCCGCCAGTCACCCTAGCAACAAATCAGTTTCTGCTTGCCTCCCTCTCACACGGGGTACGGCAAATAGCTTTCTGTCAGTTTGAAATTTGAGCTCGGTTTGCTGATGGGGAGGGTAAAGAACTGACTTGGTAAGTGAATGATTGTGGGAGGGGAAGAGACCCAGACAGCTGTGGGGACCTCAAGGAGTGGGAGGCGGAGAATGGGGTAACAGGGTGTGAGGGGATGCCTTGGGAGTCTGAGGCAGACGGACTTGTCCCTGCACTAGACCCTCTAGGATCACCCCTGAGGCATTCCATGCATACATAATGACCTACACATTTGTTTAACAAATGCATTGGGGAGAGTAGGGATGTTGGGAGGGGGGAGGGTCATTAATGAGACAGCTCATTTAAAGTTTATCCCAGCGCCTGACAGTAGAGGGCAGGCTCCATTACTCTAGTAACTCGAGAGTTACCTGTACGAAAATATAGGTTGTTTTGTTTATGTGTAACATTTTTGTCTGATTGCTACAATTAGTAAAATGGAAGATGGCAAAGTTGCTTCAAAATGGGCTGCTTCATTACAAGATTGATTGATATGCCTCAAGAGAAAAAGAGGCAGAGAGAGCAAAGTAGTCTTCATATTCAGTAGTATTATTTGCATTTGTGGAATTTTTTTCCCTTATTATTACAGTTGATAAGTTAGCCTTTAAAAACTCAGCCTGGAGAGATATTTTTCTGAGGTGTTTTATAAAATATAAATTCTGAACAAGGCTTGTGTTCATAAACTTTCATTAAAACTTCCTAGCTATTATTCTAGGCTGATTTATTGACTATAAGTGCTTTACCCTGAAGAAATATCTGAAGCTAAATTGTAATGTTTTGAAATAATATCTGTGCATACTTATTTTCATTAGTGAAATATCAGAGTCTAGATTTTATGAAATTTGTTGTTATAAATATCTGCATGAAACTTATATGTTTGTGTCAGATTAATATTATACAATGTCAAATTATCATGTTCTTTGATTAAAAATTTTAAGCCAGCTATACAGTATATTCACAATGGTACTACCATCAAGCCCATGCATAACTATGTTGTTAATTAGCACATTGTAGGATTCTTTCAGTTCTTCCTGACAATTACTTTAGTATGCATTTCTTTGTTCCTCAGTCAGAAGAAAACTAAGTTGTCACAAATTCCTGTACCACCAGAACCAAGCTTTACTGATATAGGCAAGCAGTACTATTCTTACATGTTTAAGAGGAGCAATGGGCAGATTTCCTGGCTTCATGTTGAGTTTGTTAAGCCTGAATTCCCCAACAAGTGTTAAGGAAAACAAACAACAGAATGTGTAGCGTAGTCAGATAGGCAGACAGGTAAATGTGTGAGATAAGTTTGTATTTTAGTTAACACGCAGTAAAAAGCAGATACGCCTGTGCTATCAAAAATATAGTTTATTCCATTAGGAATTATAGCATAGTCAAAATAAACGGTCCATTAGTCATGTATCATTTCAGTCAGTCCAGTCGAGGATACTCAATTTGCAAAGTCCGTGTTGAATAGCCAATGTCAGTTCACTTACAATAAATCAGTCCGTATTATCTCTTCTCTCCGTTGAGAAATCAACACTCCTTTCTCTCCTCCGTTCCAGTAAGGAAAAACGCAGTCATCAATCCATCCAGTAATTAGGGATCATTAAGCCAGAGAGAGAGAGCTGCAATTGACTTGCTTCTTTTATGGTGCTTTTACAACCACACCCTTAATTACATTCTTATAGTTAAAGTTACACACACTTTAACCAACAAACCATGATAACTTATTTATTATTTTTACCCAAACCAGTTAGGGTAAACAATGTTATCCCTAACAGAGTTCACTGGCCAGTGGAGAAAACAACCATCAGACAGTTTTAATAAAATGTGGTAGGACAGATTTGGGATATTTCAGATATTTTGCTAAGATTAAGGGTTACTGATTTTCCCAAATGCAGATGATCTTGTTGTTGCTCCAACAGAAAAGGCAGATTAGGCATATGACCACTTGTATTTGGCCCCAGGTGATCTGGGACAGGCCCAAGGTCCGTAGTGGCTATGAACTCCTGAGCTACTTCCGACATCACACTCAGGAAAGCAAGTTAGAGTCTCCTAAAACCATACCACCAACTCTACCACTAGCCTGGCCATGGGCTCAAGGAGCTGAGGAAAGGATATTGCCACCCAGCAGAGCAACTGGTAGAGTCTCAACCGAACCCTAGAGTCCAATTTAACAGAGAGGGTCTGGGCACATTTCTGAAAGGAGAATACACCCCTCTGGTCCTAGCCAAATTTTGGTAATACATGTCAGGTATCTCATCCTTAATTAAGTCACAGTCTTATTACATGCCACCCTGGCATTCAGCAACAGTATCTGAAAATCCAAGATCTTGAAAGTCCATTGACCAAGACCTGGAAATGAGATTAGGACTGGAACATGCCACCAGAACTGTCCTTTAGAGTAGTCCCTGACAGTGCCCCTCCTATGTCTCCTGTCATGTCTCCATTAGCCATCACTACATACTTTTAAAAAATTATGTATTCTTAATGTCCTTTACTTTCTTCAATTCATTTTGAGTTTTCGCTTTCTTAAGGCCAGAGTTAGAGTCCCAGTCAATATCCTGGGACTTACTATGCTGTCCTCCATTGTTTTTTCACTGGAATTGATTGCAAATGTAGACTGAGCATCATCTTTAAGAACTCCCACACAGCCTCAGTTCCTTTTCCCATTAGCTACTCATGCTATGGACTCCTACTGCATGTTTATTAAAATCTAGTTTTTGAAGTCTAAGATGCTGTTTAACTATGATAAGTTCTGATTTTCCTTAAAACCATGAATGTCAGCACGACCTCACTGCTTTCCTGTCATGTTCATATGATTTCTAGTTCCTCAACTAAGTATTCGCTCTTGACTTCCCTCAGTCAAGATTATTTTATCTGTTCCCCCAATCTTTGAAGGAGAAGTGGTTAGCGAGGGAAATAAGGATTGTCCTGGAATGACTATACTTGGCAGAATTTGTTTTCCAACAGATATCAGGGTAATTAAAGTGACCCTTTACTACAGCTTCATGCCTCATTAAAAGTTATGTATTTTGATTTTTGAAAGTGTTGTTCACATTATCTTGTCTGGACAGGCTATATAGACACCAGCAACAATATTGGTTTTATTCATTGCACCACATATTTTAGTGTATTTGTTGTTCTCTGTATCAAAGGTACCAACCCCTGGGCCGCAGCTCATCTCCGGGCCTTGAGCTGTTTGGAACTGGGCCACAAGCATGTGTATGTATCCCCACTTACGTGAACAGCAGGAGAGGGTGTGCATGCATGCTCCATTTGCGCAAGCAGTGGGCACATTTGCCCACTGCATGCGCAAATTGAGCTGTGTACACACCACACGTGGTTGCCCACTGCTCACGTGGAATCATCCCCTCTCTCCTCTGCTTGTTTTTATATAATAAATCATTTCTGTTTTTTTGTAGTAAAAACTGGAGCTATTTTTTTATTTGACCATTAGCATCAAAATAGTCAAGACAAAGATGTCTGAACATGATTTATGAACCAATATTCTTTATGTAAAGTACTTACTTCAGAGTTTTCATTCCCCCCACAGATTCAGTCTATAGTTCTCCTAATCAAACACATCAAATTTTTGAAGTGCAACACATCTTACACCACTAAAATATCCTCAGATAAGTCAGACCATAGTTCCAGAACTATATGCTCACATTTACCTAGCCAGAAAAGGACTCAAAGTATCATTTGTTACTTTTACCGTTCCCTTGCATAGAAGGATGGATTGGAATGCCTCCTATGCCCTACAATGTAGGCTTTCTCCCAATATTTTCAAAATCTGTGATTGTAGTACTATCATTTGTCTTCATGAAGGAATAGCAAAAAGAAGGAATTGATAAGATTTGGAAGTTGTTCTGTTACAGCCCTAATTCTTGCTCCAACAAACAGTATATTTCACAAATCAATGGGTTGGGTTGCTCATAGTAACTATCATAACTTCTTTCCTGTCTATTATGGGCATAGTCCTATATTTTCTATTCTTTATTGATCCACTGTCACGTCATCAGGCTTGCAGTTGTTTTCTTCCCCTGAATATTTGAAACATGTTACATCTTAAAAACTATTTCTATGTTCCAGGGTGCAGACTCTGGTTATTACCTCACCCATTGAGTTTGCTTTTTTATTTTCTTTTGGCATTTTTCCCTATCAGAGCCTACTTTCTTTGAATTGATAAATTCTTGTCCTTCATCATCAGATAAAGTGTAGCCGGTCACTCCAGAAAGACTTTTATATCTCCTTGTTCCTTCTCAGGTTTTTGGATTCTTAAATTGGCCAATGATGACAAGATGGGAAAATCTGTTACATGCTGTATCGCCTTAGACATTGAATTGTCCTGACAAATTCTTGGCTTCTCCTGCTTATTTGCTCCATGAAATTTGGATGCCTCATATACCTCTTATAGTAGCTACTTACTCAGCAATAAGCAATCACTCTTCACCCACATAAAGCACTCGACAGGGTTTGGGGCCATGACATTCTCCCATGAGCTGTTCAGAGCATCCAGAAATGGGAGGTGCTTCAGTCTCTTCTGGAAAGGCTGGGCTTAAAACTCCGGGACACTCCTCCACCTCCACAGGACACCTCCTCAGCGTCCCCCAGTTTTAGCTCAGCCTTTGTGGTAAGAGGTTGTGCACTCCCTGACTGGAACAGTTTTCTGATTCAGCTAGTCAAAATTCAGGTTTGCTCTTGGGTTAATTTGGCTTGTAAATTTTTCCCCAATTAATTTGCCGATTTCAAGGCTTGTGGCTCTATTAGGTCATTCCCCCGATCAGTTTGAGAGGAATTCTTTGTGGCTGGCGGAGCCTGCCACTCCTCAGGCAGCCTGAGACGGCCACTTCAGGCCATTAGATTATCTAATCCCCCGATCGTCTTATCTCTGTGATCTTGGCGGAGCGCTCGCAGCCGCGGCTCACTTCTCCTTGCCATTTCAACTGACAGGATCATTTATCTGACAATTTAGAGAGTCAGCAGCAGCGGCTGACATCGGAGATTCTGCCTTCCCGCCATTTTCAACAGCTGGCTTCAAGTTCGCGCCTATATATCACAGGCGCCATTCCCCGCTGGTTTCCCTTCTTGGGGACCGGGGCAGGTACCTTCCCACTCCGCTTCCCTGGCATTATTTCTCTTTTATCTTGCTGGTGTTGGATAAGCAGGCTAGTCCTTAAACAGGAATTTTTTTTCTCTCTCTCTTTTTGCAATTGCTTTTGGATCATTACATTGGAGTGAAACTGCAAGTACCATCTCAAACAGCATGACGTTTTTGACAGGAAAGGATCCATCAGGCCCTGTATAGCTGGTTTCCCTTGTTGGGGACCATTTTCTCAAAACGCTGGAGGTGGATGAGCCCATTGTGGCACTGGCCTCTTCTTCAACCTTTCCCAATGAGGCCGAGGAAGCCCTGAGACCGGAGGAAAAGAGAGCAGAGTTGGCACTCTGTAGGGCGCATGTTTCTGACACCTGGGCCATTAGGACAGCTACAGCTGTGTCCTTTTTTACACGGTCCTCCCTACGATGGCTCTTCCACTTGAGGGATATATTGCCGGCGTCAAATGTCAGAGCCCACCAGGACATTGCTAAGATTATTGCAGCGGCAGAATTCTCTGCCGACGCCACATTTAATGCAGTCAAATTCTCGTCTAGAGCCATAGCATCTCACGTATCAGCACGGAGACTGCTATGGCTCAGACATTGGCAGGTGGATACCAAGCATAAATGCAAGCTGGCATCAGCCCCAATATCGGGGGATAAATTATTTGGCAGTGTCTTGGAGCCCCTGCTTATTGAGAATAGAAACAATAAAAAAGTGCTTCCCCCTCTTTTTCAGAGGTCTGAAAACAGAACACCCCAGTCGTTTCGAAGAGGTTCCTTTCGGCCCTACTATCAAGGCCCATACGTTCCCGGATCGCAAAGAACATCAGGCTACAGACCCAGTTTTAGACAGGATAGGTCAGAATCTTCTGACAAAGGTCAGCGGGGAGGCCAAAACAGAAGAAACCAAAGAGGTACCAGAGGCCATTTTTTTCATCGCCCCAAGTGAGTCCTTGACAACAGCTCCCATTGGAGGGCGGCTAAAATTGTTTGCTGATCAATGGGACAGCTCCACCTCTGATGCATGGGTCAGGGACTCTGTTAGGTTTGGTTTGGCGCTAGAGTTTCAATCCTCCCCTCCGAACTTTTTCATTAGGAGCCCTAGGTCCACGTACCCCATTAAGAGAGCATTGATGCAGGAGGCTATCAATCATCTTCTGCATATTCGGGCCATTAGAGAGGTCCCATCTGAACAACGGGGTCAAGGCTGTTACTCTCTATTGTTTGTGGTCCCAAAGAGTTTGGGGGGCTGGAGGGCAATTCTGGACCTCAAACATCTGAACAGATCATTGGTTTATCGAAAATTCAAAATGACTACTCTCCAGTCCATTCTGCTCAGCATCAGAGAGAATGATGTCCTGACCTCTAGATCTGACAGAGGCTTATCTACATATACCAATTAGACCTGCTCACTACAAATATCTTAGATTTTGCTATTGTGATTGGCACTACGAATATATCGCCCTACCATTCAGTCTGGCTTCGGCTCCTAGGACTTTTTCCAAGGTTCTAGCGGCTTTGGCTGCCTCCCTCAGGATCAAATCTATTCGTTTACAATGTTATCTGGATGATATTTTAATTTTGTCATCTTCCAGACATCAAGCAAATTTGGATACCAAGATTACTCTGGAAAGTAATCAAGGTCAAGGTCACGGCTTTTCTATAAATTGGGATAAAAGCCATTTGATCCCCTCAACTAGGTTAGTTCATTTAGGGGCAGTGATAGATACCATGGAGGGCAAGGTTTTTCTCTCTCAGGACAGGTTGAATAGTATCCAGTCTTTGGCCAGAGAGATCAGAGCCTTAAAGAGGGTTTCCCTGGCAGTTCTGTCTCAACTGTTAGGGAAACTGATTTCTTGTATTTCCATTGTGCCTTGGGTTCGATTCCATTCTAGAGATCTGCAATGGTTTCTGCTACCTTTCCAGCGATCTGGAAGAGCCACTTCCAACGTCCGGATAAAGGTACCGCACATTGTTCTCCGATCGCTCTGCTGGTGGTTGGAAAACACGATAAACAAGGGGTGTCCTTTCAAGGAACCTTGCAGGGCAACGATCACAACCGATGCCAGCCTGGTAGGATGGGAAGCTCACTTCCAATCCCACACTGCACAGGGAAGTTGGACTATTTCCGAACAATCACAAAGCATCAACCTGTTGGAACTGCGAGCAAGTCATCTGGCGTTATGCAGTTTTCTACCCCTTTTCCAATCATGCCACGTTCTGGTCTTGACAGACAGTATCACAACCAAGGCCCGCATAAACAGTGGGGTACCCACTCCAAACTTCTGATGCTGGAGACGGCCAGGTTGTTCAAGTGGGCCGAGGCCAATCTGTTTTCACTCAAGGCAGAGCACATAGCAGGGGCCTTAAACACACAAGCGGACTGGCTCAGCAGGGCCACGATAGATCAGACAGAGTGGCGCCTACACCCATCTGTCTTCCAGGAAGCAGTGCGGAGGTGTGGGCAACTGGTGATCGATCTATTTGCCTCTCCCCTCAACGCCCAATTGCCCCGGTATATTTCAAGGTACCCAACTCAGGGGGCAGAGGCCGTTAACGCCCTGCGATGTTAGTGGCCTCCCAGACTTCTATATGCGTTTCCTCCACTCCCTGTAATACCCAGGTTGATCCAGAAGTTATTGGAGGAACGAGCGGAATTGATATTGGTCGCCCCTTACTGGCCCAGGCGGACGTGGTTTGCGGACTTACAGGACCTGTTGAGAAAACAACCTTGAGGAGGTTTCCTCTCGCAAGGGCCGGTACTTCACCCGGACCCACAATGGCTCAGCCTAGCCATATGGAGGTTGAGCGGAGCCATTTAAGGACCCAACAGATTTCAGAGGATGCCATTGCCACCATACAAGCAGCCAGACGGTCCTCAACAAATCGTATATACAAGGCCACGTGTTCCACTTTCTGTCGCTGGTGCCAGGGGTCTAAGATCAACCCAACCGCCCCATCAATAGGACAATTATTGGACTTTTTACAGGAGGGGTTGACCAAGGGCCTATCTCCAAATACTTTACACAGACAGGTGGCCGCCTTAGCCTCAGTAATATCCTGGGGTGACCTTCGTTCCATAGCGCACCATCCACATGTCCGCAGCTTTCTTAAGGGTGCTGCAAACTTAGGACCTCTTGTAATTCACCGCTATCCCACTTGGGAGCTCAACAAAGTGTTAACCACACTTACAACTGGCCCATTCGACCCTTTAAGAACCGCTAGTCTCAAATTCCTGACCTATAAGGTGGTCTTCTTAATTGTGATTACATCAGCAAGGAGGATTTCCGAATTGGCAGCATTGTCGATGAGAAAGGACCTGTGCGTGTTTCACGCGGACAAAGTGGTTCTCAGATTGGATCCCTCATTCACCCCTAAAGTAAATTCAGTCTTCCACAGAGCGCAGGAATTGGTGCTTCCAAATTTTTGTCCGAAACCATCGCATAGACTGGAGCATCAATGGCATCGACTTGACGTTCGAAGGGCATTAAGCATCTATCTAGACTGCACAGCAGCATTTCGAAAATCTGAGGCTCTATTCCTATCCTTCAACCCATCCACTTTAGGACACAAGGTGTCGTCGACGACCATTGGTAGATGGTTGAGAGCCACCATAGCTAAAAGTTACGAATGCCAGTCCATCTCAGTTCCTAAGGGCATTACAGCCTACTCAACAAGGAGTGCGGCAACATCAGCAGCATGAGCCACATGGGCTTCCATAGATGAAATTTGCAGAGCAGCAACTTGGGCTTCACCATCGCCCTTTGTCAGAAATTATAAAATTGATGTCTATGCCTCAGCGGACACTTCATTTGGCAGAAGAGTCCTGCAGAGGGTCCACAGAGTTTAGGAGTGGATTTTGATCCGGACGTTGTCCCTCCCTAAGGACAGGCCAAGCTTTGGTATGTCCCACTTCTGGATGCTCTGAACAGCTCATGGGAGATACGCCCGTTTTCTGTGAGCTGTGAAGAGCATCCAGCTCCACCCATTTCTTTCCATCTGGTGGGGTTCCGTTCCGGTCAGGGATCTAGATTAGGTGATGAGTTCCGGACTTTGGCACTCAGTCTTCGCAAAACTGGGGGACGCTGAGGAGGTGTCCCATGGAGGAGGAGGAGCATCCCAGAGTTTTAAGCCCAGCCTTTCCAGAAGAGACTGAAGCACCTCCCACTTCTGGATGCTCTTCACAGCTCACAGAGAACGGGCGTATCAGGTAAGTACCAACGCCCTTTTTCACTCCCACAGCTGAACAAACATGCAGAACACACAGCTTATGTGGTTACTTTCTCCCTTCTGTTATGTCTCTGTTAACTCACTCAGCAAGCTCTATATAGTGTAATGGGGGAGGGGACCTGAGGGGGTAGAATTTCAGACTTTAAAATGTACTTTATGACATCTCTTAGTTTATATATTTTTGTTTAATATAGTAATTATTAAAAATTTTCTTGCATAGTAAACTCATTGCACATAAAATGGCAAACTCTGATTTAATATTATTACATATTACCAATTTTATCATTCAATATTCTCAAATATTAATAATAGGAATATGCAATTATGGTCAGGTTTGTTTTAAAATGTTAAAAGACCAGGAACCACACTGTTCACCCACAGATGTATTTAAAGAAACAAAAATAAAGAATGTATTGAAGAAAAAATGACAAACTCATTCTACAATAAGTAGAAAAAGTCTAGAAAAAAATATGCTTTTTTAAAATAAAACTTTTTATTGTATTTTAAAATAACAGTAAAAAAGCAGGGAACAAAACACAAATACATAACTAATGGCTAAAAAGCAAGTGAAGAAAAATACAACAGAAAAAAAATAAAATATAGAGTAAAATATGTTGTTACAACAGTAAACAATTACACTTATATATAATTATCTAATGCAAACATTACAGTATATATACAGTATACAGTATATTATACAGTATATATTTGTGTGTGGGTATGTATTTCTAATATACTTCTATAACTATTATACCATTTTTTTAACTTACTACCAGTATGAATTCAAAGATTACGTCTATGGGCAATCTGCTTGCAAGTAGCAAGTATAATCAGACCTTCAATTCATTGAGTAAATGGGAATATTTATTTGTTTGTTTATTTCCCGCTTTTATTATTATTTTACAAATAACTCAAGACTGTGAACTTATCCAACACACCTTTCTCTTATTTTCATTACCACAACAATCTTGTAAAGTGAATTGGGCTGAGAGTGAGTGACTGATCCAAAGTCACTCAACAGCCTTTCATGACTAAGGCAGGACTTGAATTCTTGCCTTCTAGACTGGTATCTAGTTTGACACTGTTTAGTTTTCCAGCTCAAGTGAACATTTACTCCAGTGTCATTATTCAAATACTCAATATTGAGTGTTTGACTTTTTTTTGTATTGAATAAAATAATTCATCTAGAATATCCATCTCTCTTATGTATTACTCTGTAATGTGATTGCATAATAATTTTCCTCTTGTGATTTAGATCTTGGGTATTGAAGTCATTGGTGTTTTCTTCTTTAAGAAGACTTAAATTTCTAGGCTAACAGGGGAAATAGAAAATAAGAGAAGAGACCAAACATGCTCTTATCTTTCTTTAATTTTTCCATTGTTACAATATCAGTCCTGTAACTTTAATAAGGGCACAAAGAATCCACTTACACTGTCTAGCTGCGAAATTCCTTACTAGATATAGCTTCTGTCACACAGTCACACATGTAGTCCATTACTTTCTCCTAAAGATACACATATGCATGTTTTGTACAGTTGATTATAATGTATAGCTTTTACAAGTGCTTAGTTTTGTTTTGATTGAAGCAACATAAAATATTTTAAATCAATAAATAATACAGAGGAATTATTGAGTCTATCATCTGCACCTCTATAACTGTCTGGTTTGGTTCCTCAACCCAACAGGACAGACACAGACTCCAGAGAGTAATTAGGACTGCAGAAAAAACAATTACTACCCACTTGCCTTCAAAAAGAGGGCTGTGAAAATATTTACATACCCCTCACATCCCAGACATAAACTGTTTCAACTCCTTCCCTCAAAACGACGCTATAGAGCACTGCACATCAGAACAACTAGACACAAGAACAGTTTTTTCCCAAAAGCCATCACTCTGCTAAACAAATAATTCCCTCAACACTGTTCAACTATTTACAAAGTGACTGTACTGTTACTTCTGTCGCTTTGTATCCTTATCCTTACGATTTATATTGACTGTTTCCTAATATGATTTGATTGTTTATTGTACCCTATGACTATCATTAAGTGTTGTACATTATGATTCTTGATTCTTAACGAATGTATCTTTTCTTTATATATACTGAGAGTATTTACACCAAGACAAATTCCTTGTGTGTCCAATCATGCTTGGCCAATAAAGTATTCTGTTCTATTCTAATAAAAGAATTTTCTGTGGAAATATGTTTGCAGTAGGGTGGCATCCAGTATTTCAATATTTATTTTTCTAAAAGTCATATTCTGTGTGAGAATGAAGATTCTGGAAGTCTGTAGGATACTGTATATGATATTTGAATCATACAAAACATATGGGATCCTGGAGATTTTCAATCCTAATTCTGTGGTTTGTTTTATAATACTGACATGGATGTTTTTATCATACAATTGCTATTGAAAATACACTTGTGGAAGCGAGGACTGGTGGCTAAAAGAGTATTTAAGCATTATATAAATGATAAAAAATAATCCAAATGACTTTTTTATTTTTATTGCTTCATAAATAACCTTTATGAGTAAACATTGGATGAGTTTATACTTTCCCCCATTTATGAAAAAGCTTTTGCACTGTTTTTATTTCTAATAAAATCATACAAATATAATTATATTTTACTTCATTACACTTTACTGTCTCACCTAGAATAGAAAACGGTAGCATTTTGCTAATGCTACTTTTTGTGTTTAATTTATTTTAGTTGTCTCTGATGGTGCTGATTGGCCAGGTATATACAATGGCTATAATCTCTATTATCAAACATGTCAGTCATTTTTCGTGCTAATAATGGAAGGAGAATTAAGTTAGCCCAATGATGACTGTTGGAACAACGAAAAAATCTTATGTAATTTGTCATGAGAAAGCTCATCACTTAGTCTGATTTCATGCCCTTTCCATTGTTGGTAAGTGATGACAGAACATAACTTAAACAAAGGTTTGAATTAATAAGATTTTCAGTACATAAAAAATGACCAAATATTCACATCGTATGACTGTCAATTGATTTGGGATCCAGATGGCTTATTTTTAAGAAACTGGAGTGCAAATATATTTTACAATTTTGTTTGGAAATGAGCTTTACTGGAACTTTTTTCTCAAGGGTTTATACCAGATATCCAAAAGGTAAATGTCAACAATGAAAGAGTGAATTTACACTATAATTTTATAAGGCTCTTTTTGTTATTTTGATATCATTATGGTTGGAATCAAATGCCTGTATTTCTTATATGAACATAGCATGTATAGTATCAGGCTGGATTTGATATGTTTGTTTTTAGGAAGCGCTCACATTCTTTTCATTCTTCTTTATGGGTGAAATGTCTATGTTACTAATACTGGTATTAAACATTAAGACAAAAGTACTAGTTGTAAGAAACTAGCAGTAATTTAAAAATGCAGAGTGACTCTATTTATACACAAAATAGCAACATTATAGCTCCTGTTCCTTTGCAAGATTTATAGGCATGCAAAAGAATCGGTATTTGTGCAGTTGCTAATACATAAATCTCTCTTCAGATCTTTCATTGGAAGATTGTACATTAGAGGAAAAGACAATCAGCAACAGCCACTCCTCTTTGCCGTATATTTACTGTATTTTAAATAATAAGAAAAGAGATGTTGGATGCAGAGGTGGTATTCAGCAAGTTCTGACCAGTTCTGGAGAACGGGTAGGAGAAATTTTGAGTAGTTTGGAGAACCGGCAAATACCACCTCTGACTGGCCCCGCCCTCATCTATTCTCTGCCCCCCAAGTCCCAGCTAATCGGCTGGGTCTTCTTTTGTTGCCCTGCACAGGAGAACGGAGCTGGAAAGCAGGTTAGTGGGGTGGGGAGGGAATGGGGTTTTGCAATAACCTTCCCCCAGGAGTGGGGAGGAAATGGGGATTTTGCAGTATCCTTCCCCTGGAGTGGAGTGGGAATGGAGATTTTACAGTAATCATGCCCACCAAGCCACACCAACAGAACCAATAGTAAAAATTATGGAATACCACTACTGATTGGATAAGACTATTTCCAATTGTAGCTGGGCATTAATAAAATGTGCCAGTGGAATGATTCTTCTTCTATCCACATTCCCTTGTTCTTCCTCTAGTCAGCTTTATTGATTGGAGAAATCATTCAGGTAGATTTGGGAGAAAGTGAAGATAGAACACTTCAATTTAAGTGTGCTTGCACAAGATAATTCTTAATTCTTATTAGAGTGCTATTGTTCTTTCACATTGATGCACAAAGGGTTGCAAGCTGTATGTATCCAACATTGAATACATATGCCTTGCATAAAGTATTCCCCATTCTTAGGAGTAGTAGATTAGATCAAAATTATAATTGATTGAGTAAAAATGATTGAACCAGAATGATTTGTTAAGTGATGTACAGTTATTTATTTATTTACCACATTTACAGACTACTCCATTCTCAAAAGACTTTGTAATTCACATGATAAAGTATTCAAACAATATGCAATTAAAGTATACAATTAAAATATTCACACAAGAGCATTCAGAAAGTATGTGTTGTAGTCTGTGTTTTTTCTACAAGAGAATACCCAAGAAGGAAATTAAAGCCTACATCTCAACTTATTACTCTGCTACTTTCAATTAATCAACAGTGAATGAATTCTTATTGACTCATTAAGAAATTTACTGAGATATTTTTGTATTTTTCTTCTGAACTAAACTGGCAAGCCCATCTTTTTTCTTATGATTTAATCTATTATAGAACTAAGACTTTCTTAAATTGAAATTGATTCCTAGTTGCTACAGGGTCATTTTCTTTCTGTAAGTGAAGGTTCAAGTTAATGAAAGCAGCTTCATGTCATTTCATTGCACATTCTACACCTTTGGGACATGCCTGTGATGTTGCTATCCATGTAAAAAATGGCTAAGTTCCTTTTAGGATATTGCAATGCTGCTTTTTGTTTCCAATCCGATCCACTCTTGCCATTACTGTACTGTGTATATAATTTTATTGCCAGAAAGTATAAAAATGGTTTGCCTTTGGTTTTTTTTTTCTAGGATTCTTTTTTCTTCAGTTCTGGTTAGGTCTACTATCCTGGGTTTCTCTTATATCTTTTCATCTATCTAGTTTCCCAGCTTACACAAGTTCAGCCAGATATTGTATTTTATTTATTAGTTGATAGCAGTGAGAACAGTGAGTTCAAGTGAACATTTACTCCAGGGCTATTGAGTATTTGACCTTTTTTTTGTATTGAAGAAAATAATCCGTCTAGAATTTCCATCTCTCTTTTTTATTAGTCTGAATGTAACTGCATAATAATTGTCCTCTTTTTAGCTCCTGGGGATTGAAGCTATTGGTGTTGTGGTTTTTTTCCCTTTAAGACTTAAATTCCTAGACTAACAGGGGACATAGAAAATAAGTTAATCCCAGCCATAACAAGAATGCTATTGCTATTCTCCACAGATATGTAAAGTCTTACATTTTTTTCCTTACACACATCTGGTCTACATCCCTTGATAAACCACACTGTATTTTTGAAATCATCTTCATTGTCAACATGTTATGCCCTTTTGATCAGAACTCTACCAGATATCTTCCCAGGCACGCTTAACAATTGAATTCTCTTTTGTTTGTGAATTCACACCTCCATTCTCCAAATTGTCAGGCATAGATGCACCATACAATACTCATCAAACATGTTGCACAGCTTTCAATGATCCATATTTCAATATTTTTCCAATTCCCAAATCTATATTTGTGATCTTACCATTTCCAACATTCTTGCAATATTTTAGATTTCCTTTTCGTCAGTTTTTTTTCTTAGACACTAAAATACGCAATATTTGCTTCAGTTCTAATACCACTATCATTCTCTCGTAAATCTCAGAAATACTTCTACCACCATTCCTTCGTTTCAGTTACATTAGAAAACATGTCATTATTTTATTTTTAATTATATTTATCCTGCAAGATATTTGATTTGTTCTCTTCCATCTGTTCTAAAGCACATTTTTATGTCCATCAATATCTTTCTGAATTTTCTCTCTCTTCCTTAATCTTAGCTCTTCATTGCTCCTTTGTCTATATATTTTGCAAGTCTCTTTCTCTAAATACACATTGGACAATATCTTTCTCAACCTAAATTTTCCCAGCAGTCATTTCCTTACATTATTTTTTCTCATCCACTGACTCCTTTCATCAGTAAGCTAATCATTCTTTTTATTCTTTCTAATTCAACAGTATATTGGAAAGGAATTCTGTAAAGGGGTTCCAGACTCTCTCTGTCTGTCCATCAGCAAGATAATTCTCCAAAAAAACTGAACAGAATGGGGCCATATCTGGCATGGGCAGAAGAAGCCAGCAAAAGTAAGATCAAGTTCCAAAAAAGTATGATAGTGGCTCAGGATGCTGTTAACACCTGTATTCTGTCCCCTTCCCTCTTCTTTTCCTGTCACATAAACTAGGGTTCTTATTAATGCGGGAGAATAGATTCCGGAAGTCAATCTCTACCTTATTCTGTCTTGTTTGTATTTAGCAGGACTCCATAAAGTTCTATGATATTATTCTTTTCATGTTGTTCCAAGCAGCTGTTATATCTTCTTTCCTTATGTTCTCTTTCTATTATTCCATTGAGAGTGTAATTTAGTTTCTATTGTTTTTTTCATCCTGAATTTGTATTTTCTCTTAAACAATTCTCCCTTCACATGTTCATATCTTTCTCTTCCATGTACTTTTTCCTAATCCAGTCTTGATAATGGTCTCATTATCCTAGATCATTCCAGAGCATTCTTTTTGACATAAATTTTGTTCCTTTTATTCATAGTAAAACTACTACTTCACTTTCTTGAATGTAGTCTGTTTCACAAAATCAGATTACTTTCATTCAGATCTATTTCATCTTTCCCCTCTTAGTTTTATAAGCATACATCTCATTTATTTTTATTTCTGTTGTGTTATACTTTAATTCATTTATGTTCTTACTTTACAAGTCATAAACATGGTCATAATTGGATGAATAGGCTGGAGACTAAAACATACAATGAATGGTTGCAGGAACTGGGCAACCATGTGAAGAAAAGGACCAGGGGAGACACGATAGCAGTGTTCCAATATTTGAGGGGCTACCACAGAGAGGAAGGGGTCAACTATGTTCTAAACCACCCAAAGGCCAGACAAGGAATAATGGATGGAAACTGGACAAGGAGAGATTTAACCTGGAAATAAGGAGAAATTTTCTGACAGTGAGAACAATCAACCAATGGAACAGCTTGCCCTCGGAAGTTGTGAGAGTGCCATCACTTGAGACTTTCAAGAAGAGATTGGACTGCCATTTGTGAGAAATGGTGTAGGGTCTCCCGCTTGGGCGGGGAGATTGGACTAGATGACCTACAAGGTCCCTTCCAACTCTGTTAATCTAATCTAATAGATAGATAGATGGATGGATAGACAGATGCCACATGCTCACAGAGAGAGAGAGAGAGAGAGATCGAGAGATCTGTGTCATTCATTCTGAGTTTGTTGAATCAAGGCTTTCACATTCAATGAAAAAGAGGGTATTGATTAAGATACCAATGGTGTAAGTACCTAAACTACAGTATATGCAATATTATTGTTAAGGACAGTGCTAGCCAATTTTGGCCAGTATAACATAAACACAACCAAAGTTTTAGCCAAGCACTTTCATACCATGGTCTGCACACTAAAATCTCTAATCTAGAGGTTACCTTACATCCAGGGTAAAGTTGCCCACATTCTTTTAAGTGGTGTACTAACCATATCCAAGATAGGAAATATTCAGATTTTTTTTTTGTTATACATTAAAAAAGGATACTACTGAAATTCATATACTTATTTTCTTAGTCTACTAATTTCCATTTGAGGTCCAACATGGCTTAGGGGTTATAGTTATTTGCCTAGAAACTAGGAAAAAATGAAACCAGCTGGTGACTTTGGACCAGTCATTCTCTATCCGTCCTCAGAAGAATGCCAATTTCTGAAAACTTGAGAAAAAATCATTTCTGAAAAGCATTACCATGAAAACTACATAAACTTGTTCATTTTAAGCAGTCAGGTCAATGCTAAAGGAAAGGCAAAAATGTCTAAGCATACTTTGAACTTTCCACTGATCCAAGAGGGGAAAAAAATCAGGCATAATGTTCCCCTTATGTTCAACCATTGGGTGCTGCAGCTGCTATTATTGACTTTTAACTGCCTGAAAGGAAGAATTTTCAGAGCCAGAAGCAAATGGTCTGAAGCCAGACTACTCTACTAACTAACCACAAACTGTTTTCCAGTATATTGTATTCCATAGATTTGTATAAAGATTGATTATATGCTATCAAATTGGTGTTGACTCTTAGACAACCATACATATAGATCTTCTCCAGGATTTTGTATAAAGGCAGTAACATTATCTTTCATAGCAAGCACACAAGTAGTTGATATTTTCATTTAAATATTCACTCCAAGTAATGTATTTGTTTACCCATAAATTTTTACCATCTCCAACTACACCACTACATAAGTGAAAATGGAACCTTTTTTTCCTATGGATAATTTTATACTTACACTGAATTTCATTTACCATTTCACTGCCCATTTCCCATTTTAAATTAACTGCTACCCTTTTAACCATCCTAAATAATTAGATATTCCCAGCAAATTGCCAAACCTAACTCAAGGTCATAAATTATTACAATTGTAAAATGCACAGCCATGATATGATATACTGTAGTTCTACAGAAAAAAAATACATTTTTAATTTTCATATGCCTGGTGTTTTTTTTAGTAAAACAATATTTCCTGCAGTCATTTACAGGTTATAAATCTTGTTAATGTAAATGTCAGCTGTTCAGGTGATGTTGGAAAGCAACTGTGTAATTTTTTTTTCTTTAGGAGCATGGGTTAAGATTAATAGCAGGCATAATAGATGTTTTATAATATGTAGGAAAATCAAACAGCTGTAATAGTGAATGAAGACAAGTTAATTTGAGTAAATTACTAAAATTATCCAATGCATGACATGTTAACTGCTGAAAGCAAGCTTTAACTGAATCAGTTTGTCTCTAAATGGTTCAGTAAAAATAGTAAATTATTACGCTTGTACAAAGCATCATAAGGTCCACCTCACTCCATAGTTTTCCTGTCCACTACAATACATTCTTCCGAATTGCTTTGCTGTGATTTAAAACTGAATATCCTTTGCATCACTTTCCACTTTCATCCTCATTCCTTTTTATATACAATACAACAAATAAGCTCAAACGAAGAGGGCATTGAAGAATGACATAGGGCTGCACAAGGTTCAAGACAAGGTTCAAGAAAAAATAGGGAACTCCGAGCTAAACCATAATTATTACTGACTTACAAAACAGATTTTATTTTATTGCTGCTCAAGTACAATATATTGATATATTTTAATGTGGCAATCTCCGGACATGTTTATACAGGCGTTGTTATAGAAAGAATGCTGTAATACCTTTGGTTATCTAGCTAACTTTTATGACGGAAAGTTTCTGCCACTTCCTGTTTCTAGTAGCTGATTTTTATGGATTTTCTTCCTTATTTGCTGTTTGTAAGCCACCAAGGATTATCCTACATTAGGTGGGCAACTATGTACATTTTTTAAACAAATAAAGAAATCAGTTTAGTTGTTTATGACTGTGGTTATTTGTTGTATTGCATGACCTTAGAACTTTGTATTCTTCTCAGATCTAACAATAACTTTCATAGCTTTAAAAAGGTTTGGAATTGCTACTGTTAAATTAAAATAAATTTTATTTTAGCAATCTTTCCATTCCTTTCATTTATATGTTACATTTTTAATTATTTTTATTTCTCTTGAAACTGTATTATTTTTTTCTTTATTTATACGGAATTATCAGCCAATATTTTTCTCTTATGACTGCAGGCACCAAGAGTTGTAAAAACAGAATCCCAGTGGCTTATTCTCAAGGGAAACTACAATTGCAAAATAGTACTTTTCAGTATTGTACAAGGTGCTTATGTTATGTAACACATAAATACAGAAACCTGGAGGGCTCTTTCAAAACAAATAGATTATTTGTTACAAGAATGATTTGAGTTGTTTCTGTGCAAGGATTCTCTCTCCAGCTGAATTAAAGATTAATTGCATGTGGTTTATTGATCTGCTTCACAAAGTAATGTTTCATGGGTTACAGCATTGAACTATATGAACAGACAGTACTTGAACAGAACAGAATCTGTTATCACTATATAATTAATTATTCAATGATTCTTAAAGTTTGCAAGAATTATATACAGTAGATTGCTAAGTGCTAAAAGAATTGTATAGTAGACATGTGATCACATAGCATTCATCTGATTTTTAAAAAATCAAAGAAAAAGAAAAAGATCAGCAAAACAACTAAGCAAACTGCAGATGAGATGTATACATGTTCCTTTTTCATGTGAATTCAATCAATGTTTAAACGTGCCTTCAAAGTTGCTACTGGATATGAGACCATGAATTTATGACAAACTAACCAACTGCAAAAAATTACACGTTATTGTTAAGAATATTTATTAAGGATAGTTCTATCTATACCCTATAGGCCACAGATCCAAAGTCAAAATGTCTCTTTTGATCTATTTCATTCAATCTCCTTCATCCCTGCTTCTGGCTTTCTGGATATCAGAGTGACCAATTTTTGATCTACCAATATGAGAGTATGACAGATTGACTGATGTAGTGGGAAAAATGCATGCCTCTATATTTATTTATAAAATAATTCCCCAATTGTAGATACCTTTCATAAGACAAGAATCTTATTCTAGGACTGGGTAGAATTAGAACATTTAACAGTTAAAACTTTTTTTAAAATTGATAATGCTGTGAAGTTTTATTTTAATCGATTGTTTTCCTCCTCAGAAATTTAAACCTTCAAAGACTGAAAAAAATAACTGAAGATAAATAAAAAGAGCAACACAATGCTTGCTCTGTCTCTGGTCTAATTTTTTAAAACACAGCTATGCGGCAGTAATGTGAAAATACATTATGTAATGCCACTCAGCTGCCCATTTTTGCATTGAGTTTGGTTCTCCCTATGCTTGCTCTATCTCAGGTATTAACAATCAAACAAAATACTTCCTAAATGGAAATGGAAACTTGCTAAAACAAAAACTTGTTTTTCCTAGATATTTTGAGCTTGGGGAGCGCATACAGCTGTTTGATTGTGCAAATCCTTTGAAAATGGAAGCATATGCATGTGCTTACAGTGCAATCATGCAGTTTTGGAAAAAGACATAGTAATTTCAATAAATCTAATATTTTATCACTACATAATTCTGGAATGGCTGCATCTTCTGGTCCAGTGTCAAGAGTAACTCTGTTTGGAACAGTTGCTGCTAACACTTTTCAGTGAAAGTCATTGAGCCAAGAGTGTTCTCAATCCCCCAGTCTGGAACTGGACTACATAAGCGGTAGGTGAGCATTTGCGCACAAAGCGGCATTTATGGACGCGATGAGCGCACAAAGCCATCCCCTCTCCTCCTGCCACCGCCGCTGGTCTACCAAGCTGGAAAGGTGGGAGTCCTTTGCCATATAATAAATCCCCTGTCTCTAACTAAGTCTTGTTGTTGTTTGTTATTTGTTTTTTTAAATTCTTCCTTAAAGTCAAGTCATTTAATTTAAATTTAATTTAATTTTAAATTAGATTTAAATGAAATTGAATTTAAGTCATGGAGATTTCAGTATTTTTTGTGACACCATCAATTAAAGAATATTAGTGAGGCATACTAGAATATCCTATGTTAATGAGGTCTCTTAAGCTAAAACTAATTCAGCAGATTTATTTTATAGTTGTTGGATATCTAGGATTCATTGTTTTGCTGAATGTACACAGGAGAAAATGAGACTGGGAGAGAAGACATATTAAAGTCACATACCTGTTTAAAAAGAACAGAAAGAAAAGAAGAAAACCGTAGAAAAACCCAATCATTATAAAACTGGTGACATATATTTTGCAAACAGTAAAACAAAGCTTAGCCATATTAAGAAAATCAGATCTCATTCATCAGATAATAGCAACTGAAAATAATGTTTCTGGCTGGTTTTGAAATCTGAATATATGAGATATTACTAACTGTAACCAGGTATCCTTGTAACAAGAGCAATATCAAATAATACAGGTTAGTGTTTCATGGATTCCTTCACCACAAGGCCAATGTTTTGTTCAAATGAAATGTCCAGTAGTTTTCTCTTGAGAACAGCTGTTGGGAGGGATTAAATCTTGCCAGAACTAGGACACTTCTCAATTTAGAAATTTGTATTTGGCATAAATATTTAGCCAGCTTGAAAAATGTTCAATGACCACCCAAGAACACATTTCTGAGAATGACAGCTAGATTTTGGCACACGCTTTAAGGGCTACCTCTCTGTATGCTCATATCCCATTGTAATGATTGCATTAAGTAAGGAACCCTAGCCAACTGGGAAAACAGAAATGACATGCATGCAAAGTCGACATACATAGACAAGACTATGATATTCAGCATGGAAAAATGCTTCCATGCAATTCCAGATATATATAGCCGACAGACACGTTGTTTGCTCCCATATGGCCTGTCAGAACAGATGTAGATCAAGATGGGGCCTGTTATGATCCAATTTATAATCTTTATATTACTAGGCCACTAGTACATTTCTAACTTGGAAAGAAAATCTATATTAGACACTCTAATCTGGAAAATGCTTCACTTAATACATAAAAGCAGTCATTTTTCCCTTTCTTGTCTAACAGAAAAAGTAATTACTCTTCTCAGCCTTTTTTTTTTTCCTATGAAGGAACATAAAATTAAAGCAACTAATCCACTTTTTTGAAGGTATTTAACCAAGTTTAGAGGCTCCAATTAACCATGGCTTAATATAGGCACTAATCTGTATTAATGAAATTCTTCAACAAATTGCATTCAAACAATGCTTAAGAAATAATCAACGTGTTTTAACACAGGCTCTTGCTGGGGCAAATAGTTGGAATGCTCTAGTTAATCAAATTCCATAGAATTTACTTCTACCAACTATCAGAATATGTCCAAGGTTTACAAGTAACTTTTCCAAACCAAATCACTTACAACTTGTGCAGTTGGGGGGGGGGGCGCTTATTAAGCACTAAAGTAGCCAAATCAGTCATTCAGATCAAGTCAAAGCATGCAAATTACTAAGCTGTTTAAGTGCTTTTATTTTGTCCCTTTATTAACTGTACCTTTCCAATACCTTAAACTTTAGTACTAATAATTCATTTTTATTGTAGACATGATTATTAATCTTATTTAATGATGTCTGCATTTAAAAAACAATCCCAATATTTATTCTGCACTTTGAAAAATACACAATATAGTAACGTGCCTTTGACTAAATTGTATATTGTATATTCTATACTAAATTGTAAAACGTTATTCCTAGTTTTTAAAGTCGCTAACAAATCCAAAATCAGATGCATAGGTTAAGGGCTATTCACACAGTCCTATTTCATGCATATGATCTTAAGAGCATGGATGGTTTGTAATAGAGCTTGACTACATTCTAGATATATTCATTGAACTTGAAAGATTCCTTGTTAGAGATTACCAATATACGCCTGAAATGCAGCATAATTATTGTTATTTTGCTTAGCATATGCCATAGCAATTGCTTTCTGTCAACCTAATATGCCAGGGATTGTTTTCATTTTAATAATATATCAAAAAGCAGAATGAATTGTTTCCTGATGACTGCAACCCCCTTTTTTTAATCAGTAGCAAGGAAAATGCAAAGATGTGCTTTTCACATTCAGGTCAACTTTAGTGGCATCCACAGCAAACCAAGATTGCATCAAAATAGTAAAATAGCAGTTGTGATTTCACAGTTCACGTCAACTCTTAAAGTACTTGCATGGGATACAAGCACAAAATCTATTCAGCTTGTGTTAGAATGCACATTTTGTTATATATTACCTTTTGTCCTGCCCAGCCCCATGGAGCATTTGAAACCCAGGATCAAATTATTATTATTTCTTGTTAAGACAAATAAATCACACACTATATATACGACTATCATTGTGCTATGATAGTTGCATAAAGTTATTACATATCAATTTAACCATTAGCTATTTATGTTTATCTATGGTTGCAGTTATGATTATTGCAGTTCTAGTCAATATTATTTTTTTATTTTCAAAGGCTGAAAGATTATTTCGTATTACAAATGTATGTAAGATATTTTATTTATTTTATTTATTAAAGTTAGGGGTTGCCCTTCTCATCTTCAGAGCAATTTAATATGCCATTGTGTAAAAATATTTTGTTTAAACAAATATGTCAGCAAATCTTTATATGATATCGCTAACATATCAATGCTATATCAAGCTGTATCAAGCATAATCTCGATGCATCTGTAAAGCATATAAATGATGAAAGCAATATTGTCTTGAGTTCCTTTGCGTGAGATGTTTTTTGATTAGGCATAGTAATACTGTAATGATGGAAAACTCTAGAGTTTGTCTATAATGCACACATCGTTTCCCCCCTATTATTTCGTAGTCAAGTAGCATAGCATCTTGGTCTATCTGTGCTAATCCAATGAGAATAGTTTACCCGAATTAAACAGTGTATACCTTGATCAGATTAAATTATATTTGAAACAGCACCCATATTATCTGCTTTTGATGAAAGTGTTAGATCTTGGAAGCAGATCCTAGTCAACTATGTATAGAATACCAGATTGTCTGCCTACGGTATATTTTATACCACTCTTCCTTTCCCCCAAAGGAAGACAATACAGGCTATAGTTTTTAATCAGATTTGTTACTGATGTGCATGTGGGTTTTTTTTCTTTAATCATAGACTACAAAAATGAACAGTGCGGTTTCATCCTAACAGCATGTATTTCTAATTTGCATGCTACATTAGAATCCCCTTAATTTACTGTGCAAGGATATAGCACTGTGAAGTTCTTTAATGGGACTGTGTTAGCCCATATATCATTGTAGTCAAATAAGAACAACCATAAACTCATCTTTCTGATATTAGCTATCTCTATAATCCAGGCTGCTGGCAAAAAGAATTTCCATTTTTCACGCTGTTAATTTCTTGTCTGACAAGGGGGTTGATCATAACTTTCATTTGTACTCCTGTTACCCCTTTAATGTCATGGCATAGAGGAAGATAAAAGTGTGAGCCAAACTTCATAGAACTTAGATAAGGAAGTTAATAGTTGAGCATAGAATACAGTAAAAAATACCTTTGGTGTCCAGCATTCATAAAATAAATGATTCCTCTGAATCAGATACTGTTAAGATAGTATAAATTAGTCATAAGTATTAAAAATACTTAACATTTTTGAATTACTGATGTGAAGGTTTCTGGGCTATTTACCGTATAGCCTCAAGAAGAACATTCAATGTATAAAGCGTATCTAAATTATAGACTCGTGTGAACCTTTCTTTGGGTTTTCTCCAAATTGTTTCTTATTATTATAGTTCAAAAAGTATCAAATAAACTATGAATGGTAATAATGAGATACTTCATTTTTTTTGTTATTCATTGTGTTCAAAAAACTATTGGCAACTATTCTTGCTGGCACTCAGGCTGTGAGAACAGATAAAGGTTTAATTTTTAATTGAAATTCTTCTAGCAATACACCTCATGAAGAGTATAAAGAACCTTTACTTTTTCTGGCAAACATTTTCCACTCTCTGCAATGGAATACATTAGCAGTTGAAATGGCCGCACAAAAATATGCTTGTACTTATATACAGTTTGTCTATGCTCCTACAGTTTTGAGCTGCATTATTTTCAGGTACAATTATATTGCTCTGTAGGAAGTAAAGCCAAACTCCTGTTGGAGACAAAATAGAAAAGAAGAACAGAGAAAGGAATCAAAAAATAACTTGTTTTTCTTATTAGGTATAAAAATGCTTCTTCCTTAGTACACCACGATTCAAATTAACTTCTTTGATCTAGATCAGTCAGGTAACTGCAATTAGAGATTAAAACACTGCTGAATATAAAAATTACTGTTTTATATTCAAACCTGCCCTTAAATGCTAAGGGTATGGGGTTATAGTTCTGTGACAGAGTCCATATTGAAGCATTACAAAGAGTTGCAAGGTTCACTACCTATCATTTTCATTCACTGCCTTAGCCAGTGGTTTGATTCTGTATCAAGCAGCTCCTGCAAATTTACTCTTAGTGGTAAGTAAACACTAGTAACTCACTGTCACAGTTAATACATTCAATATTTTGTGGAATTACAGAAAGGTGTGACATATTATCCATCATTTCCTGATTCTAATTATTTCATTTCATTTTAATTTATTTATTTTACCATCCATATTATCAATATAAAAGCAAACAAGCTTTGGAAATTAGGAGGTATTTGTTAGAAATGAAAATAGACACTAAGCTTGATAATGCCTTTAGAAATCAAAACTAGTAGATAACAGTTTACAAGACTTAAACCTTTTGTGGCATTGCCACTGATTTTGAGCTTCCTCGGCAAATAAAGTTCGCGTCAAAATGACATCCTGTAATCTTTTATTTAGGACATCATGACACCCATGTTGTCACTTGTGTCCCCTCGGTGAATGCCAGTGCCGCTGACTGCTTTGATGCACATTTATCAAGCTCCAAGCCAAAACCAAGCAACCGTTACTTTTTCATGCATTGACAGACAGTAAAGGATGGTTTAATTTAATTGAATGAATTATATCAGAAGTATACTACAGTGATCATAAAGGGAGCTGAACTAGATTTCTTGCAAAATATTTAAGTGTCTAACAATCCTATGTTGCATATTATAATTGAGCTGCAAAAGCAGTTTAAGATACTGCATATATAATAGAATATATATAATCAATAAATGTAATCAATTACCACATTTAAACCTCTGGTACTTAGTAAGCTTATTTAAGCATTCTGGTCAAATGAGCTATATACCCATCCTTGGTGTCTCACATAGTGTAATCTCATAGAACGCCAATGGGTTCAAATATAAACCATTAAAATATAGAACATTGTGATTAAGATATTGGCTGCTATGAAAATTGTGCCTGCAATTTGCAGTTCTTAACTACATTTCTTAATACTTGGATTCATCCAACACAATAGAGAAAATATATATTTCTGTTTTCCTGAAATAGATATACAAATAATCCTCAAATTATAATGGCCTTGGAAGGAGGTGCTTTGTGGCCCCTAAAGCACTATCAGATGTTGTAAAATATCATGTTCCCCCTTTGGTCACATGACTGCATTCAAATGCTTGGCAACCAGCTCACATTTACAATTAGTTGCAGTGTCCCTCAGTCGTGATCATGATTTGTGTCATTTTTGCCAATTTGCACTGCTTCAGAAGAATAGGTTCATTTAATGATCATGGCATATGCTTAATGTCCACAGTGATTCTCTTAACTGCCATAAAAAAATGTCAGAAAACCTGATCCAATGCCTAAACTTATGACCACAATGGCTTACAACTGGATTATGGTACCTATTGTGGTTGTAAATTGATAATTACCTGTATCTTTTCCTAGCCAATGCAGGGGGAGCCAAGTCTGAATTGAAACTCTACATAGCTTGTAGCCTTATAAGTTTATTTTTAAGGCAAAATAGGCAAATGTGATCTAAATCAATCGAACAATGAAGAAAAAATATTCATAATACAATAATTATTCTTAAAACATGTGGCATGATTTATTTTAAACTACTAAGTGTGAAATTATTTTATCAGCGGCATTCCTTACAAAAAGAAATACAAAGTATTGAATCCCATCTTGAATAAGCCCTGAAAAAGCAAGAAAAAAAGAACAACCCCAAAGCTTTAAACCTATAATTTCATTACCCTCTTTGCAAAGTTTGACACCCCAATTTTGTTGTATTCTTATGCATATTGATAATCTTAAAAATGAAGTCACCGTCTGAAGACATCCATTTCTTATTCCTTGAAAACATTGTAAAATCTCATGTTTGAATTTATTCTAGACCTACTGTTTTGACATAACAGTATCATTATACATCCTTCCCATATTCATACCATTTAAGCCAATATTTTTCTCTAAGAACTGCTATCACAGATCCTTTTGTTTTAAATAAATATGAATGCAAGTCATTTCCAAAATCTTTGGAGAAGTTCCCTGAAAGGAGAAGCAAAATGCTTTTATCTGAGAATGAAGGTGTGCAAAGAGCATTCTTTTCTTTTCTACCCCCACTTCACCCCCAAGAGCTACTCTGGAGACATACAACTCCTGGAAAAATATGAAATTTAGTACAAAAGAGTGCAGTCAGTTGGAAGTATTGTAAAGTGTGACGGTGACCTTTTATACAGTATAATCTTTCTTATACAAAAATCCCAAAATGCTGCATAAAATGTGATAGTCTCTTTCTATAAGATTTTTTTAAATTTGTCATTGTGTATCTTTATTATTTCATGACTTACTTTGCTCTTGTGGGGATCCAAGAAAATCAGTCCCTAAATTTTGAATTATCTATACGTTTCTGTATGTTAAGAGTTTTACATTTTAAAATTAATTTCTGAAAAATACACTTTTACTGTATTTAAAGACTGCCAAAAGGCAGTTGCAAACTCCATCTCTTTCGGTAAATACTCTTGTTTGGGAACTATAATGTATATTTTAGTTCATAAGATTCCCAGCAATTGCCAAACAAGCACACTTTAATCTTCATTCTTTGAAGATTAAAAATATCCCATGTACTTTTCAGATCCTTTCCAGTTTAATACACTGTTTCTTTTGACGGATTTGTTTCTCTGAGTTGAACTTTCAGGACTCAGAACACCATATCACAATTGCACAAGACCTTTTCTGGAAATGAAAAGAGAGAGAAAGAAGAAAATCCATCCAACTCGCTTGTCAGGACTTGTGCCAGTTAAATACAAAATCTCTGGTTATGTTTTGTTTATTGGTTACGGGAGGGGGGGGTTGGCACCAGATTAGTTCTTCAAATGAAGGCAGTATTTGAAGGCTGCGAGTGAATCTCTTTTGAGCTCTTAATGAGGCTAATCCCATATCAGGACATTCCAAGTAGCTAATGGGCGCAAGTTCATTGCTTACTTTAACATCTCATGGTCAAAACTGGAATGAAAAACTTGTCTGGTGGGCAGTCATGAGGCATTAGTATTAGTAGAATGACCTGCTGCAATGAAATTTAGACAGCACAAATAGATCAGAGAGAGCATGAGATAGACTCAGTGTGGAACGAAAGGTAAACATTGTTCTTTCTGTTATTGCTATTGTTAGTCTTAACAAAATAATGTTGAAACCATATTCACTCAAATGGTATAACGTTTAACATAACATTGTGTTTTATTCATTGAAGCTAAAATAATAAAGACTAAAAATGTATGACCATTAAATTATAAAACATCATTTACAGACTTGGGTGTGCAGTACGGTTTATTTTCATTTCTTCATTTTTGGCGATTTAAACTAAATAGCAATGTTTCTCACGACGTGTCTTTTGTAATAAATCAGTTCAGAGCAGAATATTTTCTTTTACAATTGTACAGAGAAATATTAATAAGCTATTGGCAGCACACCTGAGGTGAAACTCAATAGTGATAAATATTTTAAATCTAGGATGCTTTTTAATATTGTTGTAAATGGTAAGATTTTTTTCGCACCTTACAATTGAATGTTAAAATATTTTTGTTATTTTTTCTGATTGTCATTAATCTTTAGTAGAAATTGGAGCAATCACATTTGTGTTAATGTCATAATTATTCTTCTTTTGACCTGGTGATCAGTTGAACACTGCCTAGTACCTACCAAACCATTGCATACAGGTCTCGCCTGCTAGAGGATGCTTAAAGCAGAAGGCATGATTACCCAGATATTGTTTGGTTAACCAGTTAGCTTTTCTGATGATTTCATAAAATGTTTTACATTTGATTTTTTTAAATATTGTTTGAATATTCCCAAAAGTGAATCCCAAATTACCTGTTAAAAACACCAGTACATAACAGTAATTTTATTCTTTATTTTCAAGCTTCTAATCAACCAAAGGTTAACTAAATAAATAAGCAAATTGAATAAAGCAAGAATGTAAAAGGCAGCATTTAAAAAGTGAATCCTTAAACTGTTTTTTTCCTACTCAGTTTCTGGTGACTAGGAAAAGCATTTAAATTTAAGAAATCAATGGTTTCAGTTGTTTATACACAAAGGGATGCAACTTAATAAATCAAGTCATATTTCATCTTTATTACATTAGTGGATTTTATTTGATAATCACTATAAAACACTTTGCATTATTTAAGTATTTGTTAACAATAACAATGGGCTATTAAATGTTTTGCCTGATTTCTAAATAAATGTTCTACCTAAGGCTGAAGCTTTTGCATCCAACTTCATCACAGAGCATTAAAACAGTTTAAAAAAAAAAAGACCCATTTCCTCACCAGATCAGAATTAAAATGCTCTAGAGGTACCAGACCTCTGTGTCCAATCTGAGGCTAAAATATAAGAAGCAATAGAAAATATACAAACCTCAGTGGGCTTTATCAAAATTAAAAGGAAATAGAAAGAAGAAAGGGCAATTATAAAATCAATGTACATAAATAGTGCCATGTTCAGTATGTGTCCAACACTAATTTTATAAAAATCCACTCTGCTTGGAACTGTCTATATTCTTGAACACTACCTTACTATTCTAAAATTGTTGGTTAGAATCTGAATTATTAAGTTTCCAACAACCTTATGCTGTAAATATTACTGTTATATTTATTAAACATATATGCTACTCTACCGTCAATGTTTCCCATATCTATATTCTATGACAAAAGTTAATTTTTTAAATGATTTTATATTGTCAAACATATTTTATATTTAAATAACATTATATATTAATACAGTTTAAATATAAGTTGTTTTGAGCATTTGTTAAAACAACTTCCTAATGCTTAAAAGGTAATAATTTCCATTCATGGCTTGAATGTTAAAATCTAGACATATTTTCTCCTTTTTCATCTCTCTCTCCTTTCCCTCCCTCCCCCTCTCCCTCTCTGTGTGCGCATGAGTATGTGTGTGTTTGATTTGGTTTATTGTTCCCTTTTGGGCTCATTGGATTTCCTGTGCCTGTGCTATATGAACAGTCATCTATTATGCCACTTCTTGTATCCAATTATTTTAACAATGCCATTAATGAGATATATTGTGTCTTGATGTTCTTCTATCACACAAGCAGCCATACATAGAAAAAATGAGATAGAAAAATGAGATAACATGTACTGGGGCATCATGAGCAAAGCCCACACTTTTAACATCCCAGTCAGGGGTGGGATTCAATTTTTTTAACAACCAGTTCTGTGGGCGTGGCTTAGGTGGTGGACGTGGCTTGGTGGTCATGTTATTGGCTGGGCGTGGTCAACTCAATATCACTCACATCGAGGCACGCATCTCCTCACCAGGCCTCTCATGACTGTGGGGATGCTGCAACAGTCGTAAGTGTGAAAAATGGTCAGAAGTCACTTTTTTCAGTGCCATTGTAACCTTGAATGGTCACTCCACATGAGCAAAGTACCAGCAAAGGAGGGGGAAAAAAACTCCAGAGACGTTCCTGAGACAGGAAGTCTAGTCCTGCCAAGAATGTAATAAGGGTTAACGGAGAGGCAGTTTCTGTAAGCAACACCAGAATGTTTCCTTCCTGCCTTCCTTACAGGATTAGGCCAGTAATTTCTTCTAACAACCAGTTCTCCGAATTGCTTAGAATGTTAACAACCGGTTCTAGCAAATAGGTGCAAACTGGTAGAATCCCACCCCTGATCCCAGTGATAAATACGATATATAAGTGGCAGGGTTTGCATTGTAATGTCACAAAATATTTTAATCACATGTCTATCCTGAAGACACCTATGTTCCCAGCATACTGGTACATCCATCCCCTCTTTTTCCTGTGAATTCCTCCACTGTTCTTCCAAATCTGTTCCAAAGCTTAAGCAATTTTGACTTGTGGAGGGGAAGGAGCAAAATCAGACCTTTGCCTAAGCTGCTGTGCCTTTGATTAAAACGGAGTGTAATGTAGAAAATGGCAAATCCGAGTAGATAAAGATAATGGTTGTGTTATGTAGCCTGTGGAGTTTCCATTCTCACAACCTTTTTCTTTCTGATCAGCAAAACCCGACACTGACATCTAATTAACCTTTAATATAGAATGCTTTAAAATTTGTAATAGAAATATGTGCCTGCTCTAGATTTATCCTTACAGGTGTGAATATATAATTGCCATGAATCTGGAGGGAAAAATAATTTCTGAACTTTGAGCTGCTGAGAATGCTGGCTGAGAATATCTCCCCACTAGAGATCAACCTGCCTGCAACTTTATATTCCTACATTTCTGTGTGTTCTTTTTAATTATTTAACATTCTTTGCTGCATCTGTGTTCCTTGTTTCCCAAGTGATTTCCATATGAATTGTGTGGTATTTTATACTCCCATGCTCCAGTCTAAAATGTATATGTCAGACTATAGAAAATATCAAGGTTCTCTGATGACCTTGAATTGTTTTAAAGGATAAAAATCTTCAATATTCCACTATGCACAACGTATTTTTTTTTAAAAAGAGAATTCGTAAAAGAAAAATAACACAACATCAAGGACTTTCTTTTCAATCGGAGAATGTTGATTTGTCATTTATTTCCATTAATCATATTTTATAGATTGTGTGGTATTAATATTAATAGAGTGTGCAGCCCATCATCTGGAAGGAATGCACTGGTGTGCATTAGAGCATAACACCATCCCTGAGTTGTGCTGCTGCAGGGCATCTGTTAAAATACTTCATGGCTCTTTAAAATTTAATAACAGCTTTTTTCAAAATTCATCTTGTTTCTTTTCAGGCTCAGAAGTCATGGATAGAGAGAGCATTTTACAAAAGGGAATGTGTCCATATAATACCCAGCACCAAAGACCCCCATAGGTGAGAGTGCTATATTTGGTTACTTCATTTGTATTGAATACGTAAGTAAGCATGCTATAATGTATACTGTAAAAAGGTACGCTACTTTAATATATGCTACAGGAAAAACATCTTTATTTTAACAATAAGCAACAACTACTTTAAATATGCACTGTGCTTAGAATGTTACAGTACACTCATTTTTATCTCCTTCAGTATCTCAGGGTGGAGATATGGTAGCTACTATATGAAAAAATATTTAAATGATTTAAAAGAAAGAGAATAGATTTCTTCTTCCATTTAAACAGGAATGGATCATTTCCAAGATCACGTGATCAGATCTTTGTGTCATAGGGCTGTTCTTTTCCTCAGTGTTTCCATGTGTGGCCAATGGCATTTCATGGGGCCTTTCAACTTTTGGAGAAACTTTGGCAGGCATGTCAGGGACAATATATATATTTTTTTCCTGCAGTGACTTCCATTTTACTGACAGATGTAAAAATTTGGACCCAGCTCAGTACATCTACCTGAGACAGAGTGATTGGCTCAAAGACACCCAGCTGGCTTCCATAGCTAAGACAGGACTTACACTTACGGTTTCCCATTGTCTAGCTTGGTGTCTTAACTATTAGACCAGGGGTGTCAAACTCGATTTCAATGAGGGCCACATCAGGGTTGTGTTTGACCTCAAAGGGCAAGGGTGAACGTGGCCAGCTCACGAGCTCTGTTTCAGCTGCAATGGCTTTCTACAACCTTCCGCCAGTGAAAACACGAGCTCCGTTTTCGGCTGCAATGGCATCCTGCAATCCCCTGCCAGTGAAAACAGAGCTCGTGGGGCTGCCCGCGACCCTTGCAAGCTCTGTTTTCAGCTGCGACAGCCTCTTGCAACTCTCTGCCAGCAAAAATGGAGCTCGGGAGGGCTGCCCGCAGCTCCATTTTCACTGGCAGAGGCACTGTGGCCGGTCCTTCGCTGTTTCCAGGACATCTCTGCAGGCCAGATCTAAGCACCATGTGGGCCAAATCCAGCCCGTGGGCCTTGAGTTTGACCCCCCTGCACTGGACCAAATTGGCTCTTGTGGCTGCTTATTTGCAATACTTTATCTAAAGAGACAGTAATAGTTGCAAAATGTAGTCTTTTAATTTGGCTTCTGATTTCTGAGAGAACAATAAGTAAAATATGTTTTAAATATATGGATGATGTATTCTAAATGTATTCACTTGCATCAGAATTAGCCACAGCTGTGCCAGTCAATGTTATAATCTTATTTCCTCTGTAAAAATAAAGTGAAGCTTAAGAAAGTTTTTTGTTTGGTTTTATCGTGTGTGTTTGAACAAAGTATTATACTATTGAAACCTCTTTTCACAAGCACTAAGTTTTGTACAACATTACCACTGGTCTAGTTATCTATATAGCTCATTCTCCTGGAAAAATGATTACTTATTTCATGCAAGATGTCTAATAACTTTAGTCTTCTGCTTTATTATACTAAGTAGTTTTTGCTTAATGCCATAGATGTTGCTGTGGGCGCCTAATAGGTCAACATGTGGGACTTACTCCAAGTATCTCCATTATTCAGAATGAGAAAAACGAAAGCCGGCTCGCTCGAAATGACATCCAGTCAGAGAAGTGGTCAATCGGCAAGCACACCCAACTCAGCCCCACGGATGCCTTTGGAACCATTGAGTTTCAAGGAGGTGGTCATTCAAATAAAGCCATGGTAATGTTTAAAAATTCTAATGTCCAAATGAATTTCATACTCTATCTGTTATACGGGAGTTTATTTTCTAGCAAAGAAATCCATTGGTAACTTACATAGACCCTTGCTCCCAAGGATTTGGGTTTATTATCGAAGACAACCATATTCATACTACAGTGTGTTCCTTGGAACCCAGGGGTTCCATGAGAATCATCCAGGGGTTATATATCACAGTTTATTCTAAGGATTGTTATGATTTCAAATTTTTAAACTCTTCATTACATTGTTTCTATAGTTTGTATAGCCTATTGAAGATGCAAATTCAGGATACTGTTTTGCTTGCGCATGAAATGCTTTGTCAAATAAATTGCACAGATTTACTGCCTTTGTACTTACATGAATGGACCTTGGCTTACATAATCCATTTTTTCCTATCTTTGGTATGATTACTGCCATGGAGATAGAAAGAGCTTCTCTGTATAAAGGTAGCAGGAATTTCTTTAAAGCAACTCATAACTTATTCTATGTATCTCACAATCTTGGAAAATCAGTATTTTATTGTATTACTGCTGTTTGTAAATTATCCATTCAAAATGGTAATCAGATGCTGAATAGATTTTAAGATTCTCATGAATGAAGGCAAATATACATGTGCAACGATAATGTTGCATGATCCAATCTGGTTCAGTTACCGGACCAGAGGTTTGGTCTTCTGAACATTCAGACTCATGCTGGAGCCCATCTTCAGGGAACCTCTCTCTAGCAGAGCGTGTGCTGTATGGTATTTTTAGTGCTTGGTGTATGTGGGTTTTTAGAGATTGATTGGTATATAAAGATGACTGGCTTTTAAGTCATTAGCTGTCATTTGCTTGTGTAGCCCAGCCCTCGCCTTCTAAGTACTTGATAGGCTGGTGGTAAATCAGCACTCCTGTTCCCTGGCTGTTTTTATGTCTGCTCATCCAACAATCTTAGTAGCAGCAAAATTGTTGTTCATTGCAGTCTGAGTCTGCCAAAGAGTTTGGGTCTCCTCATCTGACCACTTGCTTGTGTTCTTGTGATCTGGTGGTTAGCTTCCTCACCATTTGTCCTACATAGTCACAAAGACAATCCATGCAGGCATTCGGTAGATTACATTGGAAGAATCTCCCACCTCCAAGCGATTTTAAAATTCTCTTGATCTTATGCTATGTAAATATTTAATAGAATATTGCTTGAGTTTAAAAAAAAACAAAACCTGCCTCACTTAATTGCAACACATTTCTTCCCATTACTGGCAAATTATTTTTGCTGATAGGCTTTTCATACTGAGACAACATTTAACAATGAAATAGATAAACTGAAGATGCTGCATTAATGCCCACGTTCCATTGCTAGCTCCTCCAATGAGTGCCTTTCAGTTTGGTGCAGTGGTTCAGGTGCTCGTTCAGAAAACAGGAGATTGAGTTTAGTTCAGGTGTGGGATTCAAAAATTTTTACTACCAGTTTTGTGGGTGTGGCTTGGTGGGCGTGATAAGGGAAGGCTACTGTAAAATCTCCAGTCAGAGGTGGGATTTGCCAGTTCTCAGAACTACTCAAAATTTCCGCTACCGGTTCTCCAGAACTGGTCAGAACCTGCTGAATACCACCTCTGGTTTAGTTACACCTTGAATTGAATTATTTATTTGTCAAGCAATTATAAGATTACAGGTATAAATATATACATAGTTATGAATACATGAAATTGATATATATATAAGAAAAATAAAAAGAAACAATAGGACAGGGATGGTAGGCACGTTGGTGCACTTATGCACGCCCCCTACAGACGTCTTAGGAAAGGGGTGAGGTCAATAGTAGACAGTCTAAGGTTAAAGTTTTTGGGGTTTGGGGAAGAAACCACAGCATCCGGTAGAGTATTCCAGACATTGACCACTCTGTTGCTGAAGTCATATTTCCTGCAATCAAGTTTGGTGCAGTTAACCTTGAGTTTGTATCTATTGTGTGCTCTTGTATTGTTATGGTTGAAGCTGAAGTATTCATTGACAGGTAGCACATTGAAATGTATGATTTTATACACTTTACTTAGATTGGACCGAAGGTGACGTAGTTCTAGGTTTTCTAGGCCTAGAATTTCAGGTCTGGTGGCATAAAGTATTCTGCAATTAGTAGAGGAGTGGAGAACTCTTCTTGTGAAATATTTCTCAACTTTCTCAACTGTACTAATATCAGATATGTAATGTGGGTTCCAGACTGATGAGCTGTATTAAAGTATTGGTCTAGCAAATGTTTTGTATGCCCTAGTTAGTAGTGTGATATTACCAGAGAAAAAGCTATGTAGGATTAGGTTAATGACTCTTAATGCCTTTTTTGGCTATGTAGTTACAGACCTCTAGCACTGAGGTCATTAGAGACGAGTACTCCAAGGTCCTTTACAGAGTTTGGATCATCAACAAGGTCTTGACTATTCAGCCTGTATTTTATTTTCTGATTTTTTTGCCAATATTTAAGACAGAGCATTTATTTGTTGAGATTTGAAGTTGCCATTTCTTTGACCATTCTGATACATAGTTGAGGTCTTTTTGAAGGATAGCAGTATTGTTGGTGGTGTTGAATAGCTTTACATCATCAGCAAAGAGAACACAGTTGCTTTTGATATGATCACAGAGGTCATTTATGTAGAGTATGAAGAGAGTTGGTCCTAGAACACTGCCTTGGGGGACACCACTGTTGACAGGTACAGAATTTGATAGGATGTTCCCAATTTTGACCATTTGTTGTCTGTTTGATAGGAATGCAGTTATGAAGGTGACCAGAGATACCATAAGATTTTAGTTTTTAGGAGTAGTTTGTCGTGTACCACTGAATCAAAGGCTTTACAGAAGTATATGTAGATTGCGTCTATTGCTTTGCCCTCATCGAGTTGTGTAGTCCATATGTTTTTGCAGTGTAAGAGTTGCAGATTACAGGATAGTTTTTTTCTGAAACCAAATTTTTTATTAGAGAGTAGGTTGTTTGTCTCTAAGTGGAGGATAATGGATTGGTTAATAATTGATTCCATGACTTTACAGGTGATGCAGCATAAGGAGATTGGTCTGTAATTTTCAACTAGGCTGGGGTCTCCCTTTTTGAAGATGAGGATGACCTTGGCTAGTGACCGTAGGTTTGGCAAGGAGCTGGTCCTGAAAGATTTTTCAAAGATTATGCTTAGTGGTTCGGCTATGGCAGTGGATAGCTTTTTTTAAGAAGTAGGCACATATTCCATTTGGTCCAATAGATAGAGATGGTTTTAGATTGTGTAGTGCTTTTTCAACATTGTCTTCTGTAAAATCTATATGTATTAGATCATTGTAATTGTCTGTGATTCGACTAGGAGATACTTAGCCATGAAAGCCAACTAGGTGACCTTGAGTTAGTCACTCTCTCACAGCCCAACCTCATCTCATAGTCTTGTGCTGTGAGGAAAATAAGGGACGGAAGGAATATTATGATGTTGATCACCTTGAGTTATTTATAAAAATAATAAAGATGGGATTAGAATAGAATAGAATAGAATAGAATAGAATAGAATAGAATAGAATGGAATGGAATGGAATGGAATGGAATGGAATGGAATGGAATGGAATGGAATGGAATGGAATGGAATGGAATGGAATGGAATGGAATAGAATAGAATAGAATAGAATTCTTTATTGGCCAAGTGTGATTGGACACACAAGGAATTTGTCTTGGTGCAAATGCTCTCAGTTGTACATAAAAGAAAAGATACATTCATCAAGAGTCAAGAATCATAAGGTACAACACTTAATAGTCATAGGGTGCAATAAGCAATCAAATCATACTAGGAAACACTCAATATAAATCGTAAGGACATAAGTGACAAAGTTACAGTCACAAGTGATAAGAAGTGATGAGAAGATTAGTAGTAATAGTAATGCAGACTTTGTAAATAGTTGAACAGTGTTGAGGGAATTATTTGTTTAGCAGAGTGAAGGCATTCAGGGGAAAACTGTCCTTGTGTCTAGTTGTTCTGGTGTGCAGTGCTCTATAGCGTCGTTTTGAGGGAAGGAGCTGAAACAGTTTATGTCCGGGATGTGAGGGGTCTGTAAATATTTTCACAGCCCTCTTTTTGACTCGTGCAGTATACAGGTCCTCGATGGAAGGCAGGTTGGTAGTAATTATTTTTTCTGCAGTCCTAATTACCGTATTTATCGGCGTATAACACGCACTTTTTCCCCCTGAAAATAGGGGGCAAATAATGTATGCGTGTTATACGCCCGATATATGTTAAAGCCTTCGGTGAATGCTGCTGGGATCGGGGATCAAGGACACAAATGAAAGAAGGGAGGGAGGAAGCAACCGAAGCCTGTCCTTCTCTCTGGGTCAGCTCTCTCAGTGCTCTCTCGCTCCTCCACCAGCACAGGAAGAAACTGCTTCAAAGAAGCGGGGGGCTTTTCCTGTCGCGCGCCCGTTTCTCCCCACCCCATCCGCCCGCCCGCCCGCCCGCAGTGCTCCGTTCTGCCTGCCTGCCTGCCTTCGTTAATGGTTGAATCGGAACAGCTTGGCTGAGTAAAAGAGCGAATAGTTATTATTCTCAGCCGAAGCTGCTCCCAAACAACCAGAAACTAAGGCAGGCAGGCAGGCAGGCAGAATGGGACACTGTGGATTGAAGCGCGCTACGCGGGGTGGGAGTGGGGGTGAAATTTCCCTCTTAAAATGAAGATGCGTGTTATACGCCTGTGCGTGTTATACGCCCGATAAATCTGGTACTTTCTGAAGTCTATGTCTGTCTTGTTGGGTTGCAGAACCAAACCAGACAGTTACAGAGGTGCAGATGACAGACTCAATAATTCCTCTATAGAACTGTATCGGCAGCTCCTTGGGCAGTTTGACCTTTCTGAGTTGGCACAAAAAGAACATTCTTTGTTGTGCTTTTTTGATGATGTTTTTGATATTAGGTGTCCTTTTTAGGTCTTGTGATATAATAGAACCTAGAAATTTGAAGTGAATAAATAAATAGATATATTCTTTGCCAGCATTTGCAAACCACCAGCATTGCTACAGATTAAAATAGTTAGCTTAGAGTTAAATTAATGGACCAGTAGTAAGGACATATGATGGGAAACTATTTTCTAATAATCTGATCCAAAGGCTCACTACCCCAAGTACTGATGTGGCATACTCTTCACAACCATTTTTGATTAAGCATGATGATGAACTTTGAAATGCGTGATGAATTTTGCATCATCATAATCATCATGATCATGAAATGCATGGTCAATCTTGTATGTTGAAGTGCATGATGAAGTTGATATGAAATGAAATCTTCTGATTCAGTGTTAGCTACCTTATATACGGATGTTTAGTAACTTGTTGCAAATTATTAGTTTATCTTATAACCATAGAAAACATACAATTTCATGGAATTGTAGTACTTACAAAAACCCCGTTGATAGAATTTCTATTTAGCTAAATGTTGCCGTTATGTTATATTATTTTGATCCCATCTTTTTTTTTCCTTTTTAATATTTGGTCAACTCAAGATAATGAACATGCTTAATATTCTTGCCTCTTGTTTTTCATGTTACCAGAGATGGAACCAATATGTTTATTACAACTTAACTCTTTTTTTTTTCATTTTCAATCAATGCCCCTTTGCTCTCTAGTATGTGAGGGTGTCTTTTGACACAAAACCTGATCTTCTTCTACACTTGATGACCAAGGAATGGCAGCTTGAGCTGCCGAAACTCCTCATCTCAGTACATGGAGGTCTCCAGAACTTTGAACTGCAACCCAAACTCAAACAAGTATTTGGGAAAGGCCTCATTAAAGCTGCTATGACAACTGGAGCATGGATATTTACAGGCGGAGTAAATACAGGTAATAAAAACTGTCAAGGGAAAAAAATCATTGGAGCAAGTATATCTCAGAAGGCTTGTCAAAGAAATATATCACTGCACATTCCTTTCCTTCCTTTTTTTCATAAACATCACATTTAATACCCATTTTCATTTAGCAGGCATATCTTTTATAAAAATGTAGACAACCAAAATACGATTCTAAGCAAGAACTGAAAAAAATACCTTAATGACATGGTCACAACCCCCGACACCACCCCTGCTGTTATTCTCATTGGAAGGAAAGATCTATTAACAATATTTGTAGGATGCTATTCAGGTGGAGAAGAAGGTTAAATGCCTGCTGCTTGTTTGCCTACCAGTTGTATCAGGTATTTTCAGTTAAAACAGCAGCAAAGATAATAACCATGGACAAAGAGCAAAAGGCCATGGCACTGATGATAGTTTAATGCAACTCCCGAGAATTGAAATAATTTATTAAAAGTGTCTTCCTAAATTGAAATTAATATCAGAGTATTGAACAGACTACAGAGAGAGAGAGAATTGTCAGACAGGCAGGTAAACATTGGACCATGCTACCTCCACCTCTTTTTATTTTATTTTTGGCAATTAAAAATCACAATAATGGATTGGATAGGTGGAACTCAGAGATCAGAAAATGGCCACTTCATATTCCAACCCAGTGTAAAAACTAATATGCATATACCTCCAGTATCCTCTTAGCTTACCTCCAACATCCACTCAATCAAAAATAGTACAATCTAAATTAGCAAGCCTAATGGAAATACATTCTACTGTATAAAGCAAAAATATAAAAGACTTAATTCTTGCTTTTGCCAAGTCTCTGATCCAAGTGGTGTTGAACTACAGTTTTCAGCATTCCTCACCATTGCCATGCTCGCTGAGAGTTGCAGTTCAAAAACATCAGTATCACCACAAATTCTGTATCCCTACTCAAGATTAGGGGGAAAAGGGGCAAGAATGCATGTAATGAATTAGCCATGATAATGAATTCTGTTATCACTTATCTGCAAAGTTAATTTTTCACTTTTTTCTGGCTTTTTCAACAAGCTGTGGTTAAATCAAAATGTGACTTAAGGCAATATTAGAACAAAGTTATAGGTAAACTTATACTTTTTATATTTATGGCCAAAGCTTTCCATGAAATCCTGAACTATATAGTAACTGGCTTTCTTGCTTTTATTTTAAATCTTAACCCAATTGCTTGATCTTTGGTTGACTCATAATGTTTTCATTTTCGTATCACAAAATTTAACCTACTGACATTTTCATAGCAGATATTAATGTCATCCTGTCACAGTTAGCATTTCTTTTTCAGGAGTTATTCGGCATGTTGGTGATGCACTGAAAGACCATGCTTCAAAATCTAGAGGAAAGATCTGCACTATTGGAATAGCTCCCTGGGGAATTGTAGAAAATCAGGAGGACTTGATCGGCAAGGATGTGAGTCTCTTGTTCATCTACCAAATATGCTTTCATTAGTATCTTTTAGATATTGAGATTGTTCATGACACCAAGATTTTTCCATGACACCAAGATTGCTTTGTACGAGCATATATAGCTCTACTCAGATGTTTTGATAATTTAAAAATATTGTAATTCCTCATTTAATCATCTAGACTAGAGGATGCATTCTTCCTTAAGGATGAACAATTTAGTTCCATCCATTTTTTTTTACTAACTAAGGACAATTTATATGATTTGAACATCTGTTTTACATATACAGTAAGGGACACAGTGGCTCGGTGGCTAAGATGTTCAGCTTGTCGATCAGAAAGGTTGGCAGTTCAGCGGTTCGAATCCCTAGCGCTGCATAAAGGAGTGAGCCCCCATTACTTATCCCACCTTTTGCCAACCTAGCAGTTTGAAAGCATGTTAAAATGCAAGTAGAAAAATAGGGACCACTTTGGTGGGAAGGTAACAGTGTTCTCTGCGCCTTCAGCATTTAGTCATGCCAGCCACATGACCATGGAGACGTCTTTGGACAGCGCTGGCTCTTCAATTTTGTAACAGAGATGAGCACTGACCCCCTAGAGCCAGAAAGGACTAGCACGTATGTGCGAGGGGAACCTTTACCTTTACCTTTACATATACAGTAATGCAAATGTTGGCTCATTCTCCTTATCCACAAGTGTAAAATTGTTTTTGCAGACTGCCTGAGTTTGCCGTCCATTTTGCAGTTGGCAAACCTCCCCAAATTGGGTGAAATTAAGGTCTTAAGGTATCTATTTCATTCCTTAAAATCTCCCCTTAAAACAGGCCTTGGTTTCAGCCAGCTTTAGCTGAAGGCATATATTTGATCTGTGAACCAAACCAATAAGACTTTCTTATTCTTTTTGCTCTTTGTGCAAAAAACTCACTTATCTGTTAAAAACACTGTTCTTCCTGTCAAAAAATTAGAGTGTTTTTAGGCACATCTTTTTAGTTGTCTCTTATATTATTATAATTAGTGCCTATGTCCCTGTTGGCAGCATTTTCTGGAGGGAAAAAATGACCTTTTTTGTCATGGTCTCTTTTAGCTTATAGTTATTACCTTCATGATGAAAATATATATTTTTTATTCATATCAACTAAGTCATAATATTTGTAATTGATGCTTTACTGCATTAAAATAATAACAACAATAATAATGCCAAATCAGTCGAAACATATGGCATACTGTGCAATGAATCATAACAATGATTCATTATTATGACAGTCAAACACATACAAAGGAATAAGAATACTCAGTTCTTAAACAATGAATTAAACCTTAACCACAAGAACTAGGATTGGACAATCTTTAATAAAAACAAGTTCAAAGGTAGAGATTGGACAAATTTATCTTATTAATCAAGAGTTTTTACTCAAGTATGACAGACTCTTTTCACTGAAATGTATCTAGCTTTTTACTATACTCTGCATACTAAGCCCACAGTTCTTGATATATGCCAGGGTAGTCTTTTGTGGCAAAGGCAAAATGCATGTACATACATGCATTGTTGGATTCAGTACAAATCTATTGCCAAAAAGCACAGGAAAATATATCTTTGGATTTTAAAAAATAATCCCTGTATGTTTTTGATGTATCTATGAAGCTTTGCAAATATTTCTGAAGAATAAATCACAGTAGCCCAAGTGGAATCACCAAGAGGGAAGATACTAGGAGATGTAAGTGGAGAATTGAATTTGTGCATTCATGACCTACAGTAAACTGTTTACAACTTCAAATCAGCAATGCTATTTGTTTAATTTGTTATTCCAGTTATTGTTATAGTGAAGACACTATATATCTTTCCCTTAACCTCAAAACAGCCATTTAGGTAGCTTAAACTGAGATATGATGACTAGTTTAAAATAATTCCAGCAAGTATCAAAGCTTTTACTGGCCAAAATTCAGAACTTTAATATAGTGGTTATTTGCAAGATAAAAATCCTTCTTATTGTGTGTTTCATTGTGAGATTGTTGATTTATGCTGTATGCGTGAGTTGTGTCCAGGGGTAAGAGAATATCCCCGCATTTGCTTCAGATATGTGAAATATTGCCTTTTAGTTCCTAGAAATCCTCAAGAACTTTTGTTGGTATTGAAAAAGAATTCTCAAACACAAAATAAGTATTCTCATTTTCAAAAAACAGATTTAATCTCTCATCATGGGAGCATGTTGGGTTAGCCTGAATATGGTAAGCAGAGGGGGAAATAACAAATCCCTAACAATCTGTGGCAAAGAAAACCATAATTAGTGGCAGACGTAGCCAAATATCCAATGTTGTGCCTGGAAAAATAGTTCATTATCTAAAAACTACTCTTTCAAGAAAACTTTGCATTAATTTAAAAAAAAACACCTCTCAGCAGATCATAGGATCATTTGAGATTTTGTTTTTTGCTCCTTGATGTTACTTTTTTTCAAAAGAGAATAGTATTTGGTCCTGCTTCCCTGTTTCAGTGCCCTTTCTTGGGATTCTCATTTCATTTCTATATCAAAGTGATGCTTCAAGCCCTCTATAGCCATGAATTGAGAAGTATCATTTTGTTATTATGATGGGCCTGTTTTTTTAGATAAAAATGAAGATATACTGTAAGTGCAACAACTTGAGTTAAAGTTATTTATTAGCAGCATTACAGATCTCTGTCAAACAGTCTTCCCAGTATAATGCCAAGCAGATTTCTTATTTACTGAAAACTTAGAAATCCCAGGCTTCATGGAAACCACAACACTGAATGCAGCGCAGTGCAATTATATAGCCAAATTCCTTTTTTTTGATAGAAATATTGGCTGCAGGTCCTCAATAATGACAAAAGGGTGTTTGAAAGGCTACACAGCATTTCAGATTTGAAGGCTGAAATTTGTTTCTTTGTGTGTGTGTGTTGGGGTGGGGTAGTATAGCATCTGCCTCCAACTCCTTAACCAAACACATCACACATCCATAGGAAAAGATGTGGTTGCTTCATGTTAACTGTTAATGAATGGATTCCCTGACATGCTGCTGCCTTTCTTTCATGCTTACGTAGAAACCTGGGGGGTAAAAGTCAGGCTATTTAAATGAATAGCAGAGGAGTGTTGCCCTCACAAGGTCCAGAGTACTTCCTTGGGCACCATTCATTTCTGAATGGTGCCCAGCCAAGATATAGGCACTTCTGTCTGTGATTAAAACTGAAATGTACTAATCTGAAGGAGAAAAATGAAGCCTTTTTGTTTTGCTTTTCATATTCATACTAACGCACCTGCTGCAGCATTCATAGATTCCTTGATAGTTGGAACTGCTGCCTGCAAGTTAGACAGATAAAGGAAATCTGATGCTTTTCCTGGAGGTTATCCAGCTTCATTTCTCCTAACAGCAAAGGGTACCTAACAGCTGTGTTCTCCATTTTTCCTGTAATGGAGTTGATATCATCTGTTTTTTTTATTTTTTTTTAACGGGAGAAGGATAATAGCAAATCTATCTTTTCAACCTCTCTGTCAGAAATTGTTTTATTGCGGCTTTAGAATTCAGTAGCACTGCACTTTGAACTAATCATATTTCTTCCATCTCCCAGCTCACAAGTTGCGCAGGCATGCATTACCAAGTATTTTGCTAGAGCAGAAATTCTTCAGGAATCCTAAATTTAAAATAATATTAGACCGGTGCTAAATTGTGAGAGCCAGTTTGATGGAGAAGATAAGAGCTGGGCTAGAAGATGCAAGATTGTGAAGTGTCGCATTCCCTTCGGCATGAAAAGTAGCTGAGTGACTTTGGGTACTGTTTCTGTGCAACTCACCTCATAGGGTTATAATATGGGGAAAATAGGATGTGGGAGCATTGTATACACCAACTGGACCTATACGAAATAAAAGCAAAATATAAATCTATTATAATATATAGTGAAATCAAAATCTGAATTCCATTCTTGACACTTTGTAATCAAAAAGAGTAATGTAAAAAACATTAGGTACTTACATACATGTGTTTACCATCATGTGAAAATGTTCCTTTCAAAGCAAAGCATTCAACAAAGACCTCTCCAAGATTCTAATGGAGATGATAAGAAAATTTGAGTTAATTATGGTATGTTAGGTGGATACAGACCAAGATTAACAACAATGCCCAATAAGTGTATGTTTGTGGTTCTGGAGAGAGCTCTGGATTGGTATATTGCAAGATTTCATTTAGACTCTGTGCCATTTAACATATTTGTAAATGATTACAAAAAGGAGTTAGAAGATATGCTATTTTATTCTATAAATCAGAATATAGCAAACACTTTAGAGATCATTATCCTAATCTGAGGGCATGTTGGCAAACAAGAATAATGGGCAGAACCCCATTAGGAAAAAAACCAAACACTTATTAGAGCATATAAAAGTGGTAGGAACAACTTTACTGTTCAAAAGTGGGATCAAGATTAAGAGAAGCCATTGTTTTTATTTGGCACTGGTCAGATTGCACATAGAATATGGTGTCCATTTCTAGCATCACATTTGTATAAAAACATTGATAAAAATGTTGAGAGAAAAGCAACTAAGATGGGAAAAGGAAGGGAAAACTTATTAGGAATGCCTGGAGGTGTTCGGCATGTTTTTATCTGAAGAAGAGAAATCTGTAAGGAGGCACAATAGGTGTGCGTTCAAGAGCTGTCATGTGGAAGGTGGGATAAAATTTCCTGATGCTGTTTCTGAAGCTCTTCAAGACATAAGGATTTTACAAAGAAATTGGTTTTGGTTGGATGTGAAAGAAAAAAAAACAATCTTAATGGTCATTACTATTCAACAATGAAATCAACTGCCTCAGTAGGCTGCAAATTCTCCTTTGTTCTTTAATAAGCTGGATGGTAGTCTGCAGGATATGCCATACAAATGGATTCCTGCACTGCAGACTCATAGGGAGTTGAGCTAGATGACCTCCAAGGTCCATCCCAATCTGTACATTCTGTGAGAGTGTAATTTTAGATTAATTCATCCCATATAGTAGAAAACATCTTTTATCTGTGCTTTGAACTTGGAAATAGCAGTGTGTTACATGAATATCTGAGGACTCTGAAGAAGACAGAAGCAAAATGAAATCTTTACTAAAGCCTTATATGTAGCAGACAGGATTTGAATTGTCTAGTAATGTACTCATCAAGCCACAAAATGTAATATTCTGTCTTTGCCCTCATTCCTTTTTTGTGTCAGCAAAGCCTACATTGTTATCGGTAGCAGAGTAAGTTATGGTAGTAGTGAATTAATAACTGAAATTATTATTAAATCATCATCATCACGAATCTGCTTTACTACAAAAAAGCTTTAAAGATGTTCAATGCATCTTTAGTCACTGACTTTTATATCTGACTAAGCAACAAAAAGAAAACAAGAATTCAATCCAAAACAAGGGTATAAATGTTTTTCCTAGGTTTTAGTTAGATGTACCTTGCTGTTTTGTGGCTGTTTGGTTATAATGATGCATAACTGCAGTTTCATAGGACTGTGGGTATGTTATTTGAAATCTGATCCTGCTTTATGGACAGTATATTTTCCATTATAATGGAGGTCCTGTGATTGTAGGGAAAACTATCACATCATGTTTCAAATGAATAATTTTGGAGACTTTTACGTGCATATCGATAAGTTGCAAGATAATGCAATCAGATCACACATCTATTTAGTTTAATATTCCGCATGCATTTGTTAGTTAGTTTATTTATTTATGTGGGAATTTAGATTGCCGCCCAACTCACATATGTAACTCTGGGTAGTGAACAAAATTTAGAAAGAACACTGCCTCAAATAATAAAAAAAATAACAACAAAACACATTAAAGCAATAAAACCATTAAAACCATAAAATCTAATTTGCAGAACAGAAAAGTCAGTTTCTCTAACAGATTCCATACTTACATTAAGGGATCCCCAGGCCAAATGGTAAAACTATGTTTTCATGTTTTTCAGAACTTGGGACAGTTTAAAACAGGATGTGAGAGAAGTAGTATTTTGCATGTTCTCTTAACTGAAGGTCATTGATATAGGAGGCAATATGTCATATACACTATCTAAGAAATAAACTCTATTATTTTAGTCCCTAAATTTTTTAGCAATACATTTTTATTTTTATTCAGAAAATTAAAATACAAACTCAAAAAAAAGGAAAAGAAATTTTACAAAAACAAAACAAAATTAGACAAACACATTAAAAATTTACATTAAAGAACAAAAAACAAAAACATATATACATATATTGTCTCCCCTAGTTAAATACTGATTAAAATATTATTGAAACAATGATAGCTTCCTTCTCTTGCGAATCAGGCCCAGAATTTATAAACCTCTACATCTATTTACAACCAATTGGATTTATACATTTATCTACCATATTTATATAAAAGAAGTAGTTAACAGAAAACCCAACAGCAAAGTTGATTATTTTAGTCCCTAAATTTTTGAAAAGGAATAAGTCACTCGATGAACTACATCTATAGGGCATTATTTGATTACAATTCCCACAGTCATTGGCCATGACTGTTGGAACTGATGAGAGTTAGTCCAAAACATCTGATCACAGTTAATTAGATCTATTTATTTCTGTGGATATTTTGTTTTCATGTTTTTAATTGTTTTATAATTTTAGAATTGTAAGCCTCATACTCTCTTGGTTGAGTTGGGTGGCTATAGAAATTGAATAAATAAGTACTTCAAATAGCACCTGCAAGCCACATTAACGTATATCATGAGGTCATTGCACAAATGGTATATAGTGACATAATGATGACTGGTAAACATATTACACAATGTCATCATATAAGCCATATTCCCCTGCCAACTTGCCCATTTTATAGTCTCTTTTAAACTGAAAGACAGATAGTATTACTGGAATTCTATTTCTCAGTTTCCATCATTATGAAGAAATCCAACTTGTGACTACTTATATGCAATCAAATTTCACAGTGGTTGGTTGGATTTGTTTTTAAATAAGATTTTAAAAGAGTTATGTCACTTTTCTATTATTATATCTAGACAATAATGTATTATTGATTTTCTGAGTTTGAAAAATCTCCAACAGTACTTGAATTTTAGAAATGCTTGAAAATTGATTTCAGCAGCTTGGTCTTGGTTTGTTATCTCAATACTAGACTTTATCAGAATTTACACGCTACTACAGCAAACTATGATTATATTCTCTCTTTTTTTCATATATGCAGGTAGTCCGACCATATCAAACAATGTCCAATCCAATGAGTAAGCTGACAGTACTCAACAGTATGCATTCTCATTTTATTCTGGCTGATAATGGAACCACAGGAAAATATGGTGCAGAGGTTAAACTTCGCAGACAGTTGGAAAAGCACATCTCCCTTCAGAAGATAAATACAAGTGAGCAGTTCACTTTCTACTTCTGCTTTACAATCATGGTATCAAAATTGAACAGCGATAGTACAAAGACTATTGCTTGAAGCAATGTTTCATATATATCTCTTCTAGTAATGATGGATCCGTTTTTTGGACACCATCTGTATCTTTATTATTTATTATCATCATTAATCAGAATTGAATATGGTATAATAGAGCTGAATATTATTGAGCAATAAAATACAAATACTAGAATGCTAGAGAAAACTGACTGAATTATGAAAAATGCCCTGTCATACTATGATCCCTAAACTATTAGTAAAATACAAAAATACATGGAATACTTAAAAATTAAATTTATTATTATATTCCATGATAAAAAAGTAAATATATAAAAGAGATGTAGGTAGTCCTCAATGCACAACCATTCATTTAACGATTGTTTGAAATTACAACAGCACTGAAAAAGTGACTTATAACCGTTTTTCACACTTATGACTGTTGCAGCATCCCCATGGTCACATGATCAAAATTCAGGCTCTTGAATATATGATGGTTGCAATGTCCCAGGGTTATGTGATCACCTGTTGCAACCTCCTGACAATCAAAGTCAATGGGGACGCCAGATTCATATAACAATTAGGTTACTAACTTAACAATTGTAATGATTTACTAAACAGCTGTGGCAAGAAAAGTCATAAAATTGGGCAAAATTCACTTAACAACTGTCTTGCTTAACAACAGAAATTTGGAGCTCAATTGTGGTCATAAATCGAGGGCTACCTGTATTCCATTGTAAAACAAAATAAAATAGTATTGCTTAGAATTTAAAATGAAGTGCCTGCTTAGACCATTTGCTACAATTCCAGATCAGAAACCATGAGAAGGAAGAAAGGAAGGGAATGAGGGAAAGTATACTATATTAACTGTAACTAGATATAAATTATGGAAGTAAACACTCTAGTTTACTTCCGATCCCATGGTAAGTTAGTTTCTCATTTACCACATAACAGACGTAATGCAAATTGACAGTATTATACATCTATAATTAATTGCTTGTATATATATTTATTCCATTTCTGGCCTTGGTAAAGTATTTCATTAGGATGACTTCACAAAAATGTCACATATGCACACATAAGAAAGCAAATTCACGAATTAAGGTTCAAATCATAATCCAAGAACCAGGGAAAGAAGTTATTACCTAAGTAAATACCAGAAAGGAATAGAAAGAATGCTAAAAGGATGTCAAATCTAGAACGATCTCAAAATGAAAATCAGGGAAGCTGGGGGAAAATAAATCTGATAAACAAGATTATTTTTTAGTCTTTCTTGATTTATCTGTTTTCTAACGTTAGCTACTTTTGCTACACTAAACGTTATTTCCAGAATGTTAACATGTTGAAGTCTAATGACTTTGCAGCAAGAACATTCTTGATTTTATTTAGACAAGGATGGGAAACCTATGACCCTCTAGAAATGCTGCCCCAGGGAAACTTCTGGCGTTCCTAGACAGCCAGAAGGATGGTGAGTTAAACTTCAGCAATGGATAGTTCCCCATCTGTGTTAACCCTCTTTACAAGAACAGGCACAAGCTGTCATCTATGTTGTTACTGCATAATTATTTAAAATACCTTGGGAAAATTAATAAAATGATATCATTTGTACTTGGTTAAGGCACAGCCCCTTTCATTTAGCCTAGATCTCATTGAGTAAATTAACAAAAAACATATTGGATCAGTCTAAAACATTTTGTTCCCATCAATTAAATGACAAATTAATCAATTAAATGGAAAAAAAAAGAATCACAACAAGGTCTGTACACACAGGAGAGTGTAAGCAATTATAGGCTCCTTTTCTAGCTAGAATGACAGCTTTCTTCATGGTGTCACTTAACAAGTTCCATCCTTCCACATTGAGGTCAGGATGTCACACTGCAAATACAGAAGGGTTGGAGTTAATGTGTGCTGCATCTGCCAAAAAAGCCAACACAGTTCCAGGCTGCATAAACAGAGGGATCACGTGAAGTGTTAATACCACTTATAATGCCTTGATAAGGCCACACTTGGAATACTGCATCCAGTTTTAGTCACCACGATGTAAAAAAGATGCTGAGACTCTAGAAAGAGTGCAGAGAAGAGCAACAAAGATGATTAGGGGACTGGAGGCTAAAACATGTAAAGAACGGTTGCTGGAACTGGGTATGTCTAGTCTGATGAAAAGAAGGACTAGGGGTGACATGATAGCAGTCTTCCAATATCTCAGGGGCTGCCACAAAGAAGAGGGAGTCAAGCTATTCTCCAAAGCCCCTGAGGGCAGGGCAAGAAGCAATGGGTGGAAACTAATCAAGGACAGAAGCAACCTAGAACTAAGGAGAAATTTCCTGACGGTTAGAACAATTAATCAGTGGAACAACTTGCCTCCAGAAGTTGTGAATGTTCCAAAACTGGAAGTTTTTAAGAAGAGACTGGATAACTATTTGTCTGAAGGGGGTGTAGGGTTTCCTGCCTAAGCAGAGGGTTGGAATAGAAGACTTCCAAAGTCGCTTCCAACTCTGTTATTCTATTCCATTCTATATTAATATGACACTAGATTGCAGCTGTATTTTGTCACCTGCTCTGTTTAGGATTGTTGGAAATGAAACTATTTATTTCTGCTGCTGAAGCATGAGACTGTTGATGCTTCATTCTGGTCTTTTTGCTGTGACAAGGATTCACTGACTTTGCATTCTTGTTCTTATTCTTTGTATCAAGTGTATTTTCCATTTCACCTTGATATCCTCAATTTCATAGCTTAATACATACATTATCAATTAACCTGCAGTGAGAACTATGTACAATCTATTTTCCATTACATGCTTTTTAAAGGTAAAAGCTGAGTGTTGTCACAATTTTTTATATATATTTTACCAACCTTCCCCAACTTATTACTTAAATTAATTTTTATATAGGAGCATTTGTGTATTTTTTCCTCTCTATTACTTTTCTTTATGCTCAGGTGTGCAATATTTAACTGCATAACATATTTGTTAGAAACAGTGCAGGATTTCCAAAGCAGATAATTTAAAAATATGAATTCCTTATTTTCTTGGTTTTGTTTAATTTCTTCTATATTGTACCGTTGTAGTATCTATTACAAGTTATAGTATGTCCTACTATAGTGTAGATTTCTCAGTAAATATAGTTGGGTCTATGAAAATGTTATTGTATACTCACATATATTGTTGCACTATTGCAGACTACCATGGAGTCCCAACATTTAACACATAAATGATAATATAATTAATAAATAATATTTATTAACCTCATTATTTATTAACTTTAATATTATTTACATGTTAATTATAACTTTAATAAATATTTACATATTTATTAAATAATAACCTTTTTATTCAGTATTATCTGGGAAGAAAGGTAATTGATTCTCTCAAACCTGCAAATATAATTGCAGAAAATAGGCCACATAAAATATGTACAAATTTTACATTAGCCACGCTACACTTTCCTTTATAAAGAAACGTAACAAATTATTTAAAGCCTCATTATGTAAAAACCTCTCTTTCTGCCTAAAAAAAAAAAATTCTTTATAATAATCAGAGAGTTGTTGTTTAAATAAGCTGCTCTGTTCATGTAGAACCAATTTGGCAATTCAGTGTCAGCATCTGTTCAATAATTTCTAAGAAAATTATTTACAGAAAATTCTCTAATAGCAAGGTTATATAACTCAGTACCAATATTGATGTCGTATTGTTATTGATCCACTATGTGTTTATTAGCTGAGATATTCCACCCTCTAGCAACTGTTTTCATTGCACAACTGCTCTTACAAATGAACCATTCATTATGTAAGTATTTATAATAGGCTCAATTGTTATATATTATTTCTATTTTGATTTCTTTTCTACCAAAATATCCAAAATTACATGAAACAAAAATTTGAGGGGATGTGTATGTGAATTTTGAACACACAGGAATATTCAAACTGTGTGTATTAATTCTAGTATTCTGTATCCAACAGTAATAATCATAAATAAGAAACCAACCCACCAGATAAACCATGCAGTTTTATTTTATGACCACTGTTCTTTGTTCTCAGGAGAAAGTATATGTTTCTCCTTGGACAGCTGCTAGAACACAGTAAGCCCACTGGGAAAATAGAGAAGTAATGATACTTTTTAATGTGTGGCCTTCATATGTTTGTATTGTAAAGGAAAAAAAGAGAACAGGGTAACCTTGAGAAGGCATTTGTAACAATTGAACCACTCTAGCAAAATAAATAAATAAATCACCCCATTTGTATTTGAATAATTTAATGTTAAACCTACAATTATTTCAATTTAGTTTTGTACTGTTGCATTTTGAAAGGGTTAGTTTGACATTCCAAGAAAAATCTGTCCAAGAAAAATCTGGTCTTAATATCACCATCTAGTTTAGAAGGTACTGAGAACAAGCTTCCAACTACCTTCCTAAGGATCCTATTTTTCAAAAACCTACAAAATGAATGTTTTCGTAGAAAAGGTTGCAATTTTCCCCCCATAAAATACCTTTAAAGGTCCTGTTAATGATTATAAACATGCCATGGTACAATTTCATGACTGACAAATTATCCTAAAACTATTGACTTACGTTGATTTAATAAAGACTAGGTGGTTTTCATATTTCCAAATCCACTCTACTACACAGAATTTGGTACTGGGCACAATGTTCAAAGTTTTGAAAATGCCAGTTTTCATTTTAAATTGATAGTGCTTAAAGCTGCTGAAAATATGATTGCAAGGATGAGGGCAAAGCCTGATAAAACAATAAAGAACAGAAGATAATGAAAAAGTCTTCAGCATCTTGCATATCTGCTGTTTTTTTTTTTTCAAAATTAGCAACAACAGAAGTTACATTGAGAAATAGCGTACAATAACATCTATACCCTTTATAAAGTTAAAGAATTATACACTGTTCAGGTTGCTCCAGGACAAATCTTTTAAGCAAACCGAGCTCCAAACATAGTATAGATTTTTTTTTTTATCAAATTCCATTTTCCCTTCCAGTTATTATTTGTATGCTCAACATTATTTTACTTCATGTCTTAAAATAATAAACTGCCTTTTTCTGGTCTTGTAATAAGCAACAGAGTGAGGTAGCACTTCAGATTCAAAATGTCTTCAAACCGGGAGCTGGCACAGAACTTTTCTGCAACACCTTAAACCAGGTGTATCTTAATTGGGGTCACACAATGGCCATGAAGGGCAGCCATGTCATCCTGCAAAAAAACAGCTGCTTTAAGAAATTGAAGACAGGGGCTACACAAGCAGTCCCTACTGTACATGCAAGGACCCATTTTTTTAAAAAAAATGATTCCAAATCCTGGCCCTAATTAGGAATATTTATAAATGCATATTTCCAGGGGAAAATGTTTTGCCTTCTTCTAAATAGATCTGTATTTCAAAAAGCCTGAAGGTTTGCTTGGTTTTTGGAATCTGCACTGAGTCATAGACATAGCCAAAAAAAAAGTATACGTTTTACTGAATCATATAAAAGTACTGTAAAAAAATATTTTCATGAGCGCCTTTGTTTTTGTTTTTTTCATATAAGAACAAAATATTTTGCATTATTTACCCAAACTAGGTTATCCTCAAATTGATTGACTTGTACAAATCTTAAATGTTTATGTTAATATATGTGTAGCATATTGCAGTCCATTATAAGTAAATTTATCAAACTAAATTCATTCATCCTCAACAAGAATAGAAAATGAACTGGAGAAGAATATAGGGAAAATTAAAACAAGTGGCAAATTCTAATACTGTAAAGTGTCTGCAGTACCTATTCATGTGACCTGTGGACTTCCCTTTGTCATCCTATGCCTGAGGATATATGAAGGGGGCTGGGAAGGCAAAGGGACGTTCAATTGTCATCACCGGCATCTTCTCTGATCATTGCACTATCATCAAATGCATTGGAATGCTCATTTGCTTATGTCCCAATCTTTTTTTTTTTTTCATACTCAGTTCAATATTTAATGCATTTCTATGCCCTTGGTACTTCCTTGGGGTTTGACATAGTTAGAATAGAATGTGGATAACTGTGCTGACTCTGAATCCAAAGAACAAAAGTAGTAACAGACAGGCAAAAGTAGTAACATAGAGTGATTTGTAAACATCCAGGTTACATTGTGGATTTTTCTTTTGGAATCAGTTATTCACATGGTGGAATGGCTCCATACAAGCCTCCTGGGATCTTTTCTTTTACTGAATGCAGGAATGCATTTCCATTTGCTTCTTCCCCTAAAGTTCATGTGTCCCACAAAACCTTCTATGATTCAAAAGTAGGGAAAATGCCCAGAGGTATCTCATCATATTTTGGGTTGCCTGGCACATTATGAATAGAACTGAAAGAGATAATAGAAACTTTGGATCCAATCTAATATATTTTAAGGAATTTATTGTATGTGTTGACAATGACTTTAAACAATAATGCCTCATAAAACAAAATGCATCAACTTTCTTTCTTACTTTTTGTCTTTCTTCTTTTTGTCCTTTCTTTCTATTTTCCTTTCTTTTGTCATTTTGCTTGCCCTGCAGCTTTAGTTCAGAGCCAGTGCATATTATAAGTGTATTTTTAGAAGTTAAAAAAGGAAATTTTGGAACCATCAATGTTTTCCATATTCATGAAGTGTCAGTTTGCTGCTACAACATTTATTTGCTCAAAAGGAAGACAATTCTAAATTTAAAATGGTCAAAAAAGAAAGTTATAAAGAGTGGGGGGAGTATTATAAAAAGAAATAAGTATAAGTTCACATGAAAATCATATGGAATATATAACTTCCTGTCAATTCGAAGATTAAATCAAACTTCTAGATTTTCCCATCAATAAACGCAACATATTGATTCATGTATTTGCACATAGTATTTATGTATATACATATTGGCCGGAGGCCATTCTCAAAAAATAAAAAAAGGCCAGAAAAAAACTCCAGAAAACTGAATTATCTACTGATTAAAATAAACTGCCTATAAAATAAGGCAATTTTCCTCTCATCTGTACAGAAATGATTTTGTCTTTCACTTATTATAGACAAAGGCAGACCTGCATCTTCTTCCACTCCTATGCAAAAAAACAATAAAGGAGAAACAGGCAACAAAGGACAGAAAGGAAACAAAATAGAGATGACATGATTTTGATGAGACTAGGCAGGAAATGAAAGAGCCTACAGAAGGCTTAACAGGTTTTTATGTTGGGGTCAGCACAAATCTATGCACTCAGTCACTCTAGTAAGTTGTACTGAGTTCAACATCTCTTCCTGCCAAGTAAGCATGCTTAGGTTTCTAATCCTGCTCAGCCATTATGCCATAGTACACTTCTACTCAAGTGGAAGGCAGACAAGATCATTGATCCCGCTTGTTACCTTACTGAGTAGATGGTCTGCAATAGGGCAGGAAGGGAAAGAAGTGGCAATGGGCTTCATAAGCGAGGGGCTTTATCTGCACACTCATGTATGTTTTAGAGATCTCACTCTCAGTGAAATTCTATTCAGTGAATATACGATTACTTTTACTTTTCAAAAGTATTTGTTGGAAAAACTTCGTCTACCCTTGCCTTCCTATCAGGTAACCACAGTGATATATTTTGACACTCTTCTGGGATGTCATAAACAAGCTTACAAGTATATGCCACTGAGAACATTAAAAAGTGAAGATCCATTAACCTTTTGCATTTAAGATTCAGTGTTGCCAAATTGAAACTAGCCCCAACTCTTTGGTCCAATAAGCAAACAACCAGTCATTAAAAATCTAGCATAAAAAAAATGCTTTGAGTCCTTTCAGCCCATTCCACACAGCATTCTTGAACTGCGGCTTCACTGAAGCCATACAATGCACGCGAAAGCAATCTCTTCAGAGATTAACAGGCAGGCCAATAAATAGAACTAAACATCAGAGAAGCATTTTTATGGTACTGGAAAATTGTAACAATCTAAATATGTTGTTGGAGAAAATTATTCACTAAAAAGTGTCATTTTTTTCCTACTGGACATTATATGTAACACATGCTGCAAGCATGTATAAATAAAAAGGAACAATAAATGTTATTATATAACTTTTGCTTCATAGTGACAATTTCTTCCCTTATATTTTTCACTAGTCACAAAAATAATGGTCAGCTAATCTTGGTCTCTTTGGCTTTGTATAAAATTTTCACAGTATAAAGTTTGGCCTGATTTCTGAAAATTAAAGAAAAGTTGTTGTTACTATTATTTAAACTTGTTTGCTGCTTGACTTCCAATGATTCTGGAATGTATGCTTAATCCAATTGGAGAAGATTGTACAAAATAAAATCTTTAACCATGGAAATAAAACTATTATGTATATGAATAAGTTTTACTTATTGTGTATTTATGAATTATAATTTTAAATCCTACAGAGAACATTCTAAGTGGAAATTATCTCTAGACAACTGAAGTTTTAATCAAGGCCTTTCAAATACCTTATATATGAGATTGAGGATTTGTCATCTTTTATTGTGAATTGTCCAGTGATATACATTTCTGACTGATAGTCTTCTGATTTCACTTCTCTTTTTTTTTCATCTCTGATTAAGGTGAATAATCCCAAATTCAAAATTAATGAAAGGTCTGTGAGAGATAGTCAACCAGGACATGTCAGGGGCAAGCAAGCTGCTTTTCTTTTATTTTCATATAGGTATAAATAAATAAGTATATGCAGGGCAAACTTTAGGTTCAGGCCAATTAGGCACTAGCCCAGGACACCAAAATAGCAACACAGCCTCCCCTTCCAAGTCATTCTAAAAAGGCAAATTTTCACATTAGCTGGAGGTAGTGCCATTAGTCATTGTCATTTGGGATGCCATCTATCCTCGTACTGGATCTGGATACAGATAGATAAATCCAAGTTGTTAGCTTTGTGGGATGAGAATCATACTTTGACATTATCAGAAATGTTGCCTAAACCTCCTGTCCAAAGCACCCAAGATACTTCACCACTAAAGTTACATAAAAGCCAACAAGGAAAAGCAGATTAGAAACTCGGAGAAGATTGTACATAAAAGAATTTTGAAATATGAAATGTGGAGGCTTTTTTGAGCTTTAAAAAAATTAAAAGATCATTGCTCAATAGAAGATTTAAATGATGGTAATTTAAACCATTAAATATATTTAAAGTTAACAATGCTGATTCTTGAAACTTGAGATGGACAAAATATGATAGGTGTCATAAGCAGGACCTGAGTCCTTCTGAAATGTAATATTCATGGCTATTTCTGTGAACTAGAATAATTATTTAGGTGCTCCTCAGTGGTTTATGTTATGGTGTTTCTCTGTCTTCCTTCTCATTTCATGGTGGCTACATTTCAAAAGCAAAATTATAGTTTAGGGAATGTTTCCACAATAATAATCTAGATAAATTCTAACGTATTACAGTACATTATTGCATCAGCTAACTGATCATTATTATAGGTAACAATTGTGAGAATTAATTAAGACCTGCCATAGAATTCCTGCATTAAATTCCCTACTAAAGAAGATATGTAAAACATGCAACTTTATTATTTATTCAGAGCTATTGATTCTATCCAAAATAAATAGGAATTTTTTGCATTCATGGATTACATTCCTATAAGAACCATATGTACTTTCTGAAATGCAACAGTACTTTCATGTTTTATGATGATATTGCATAGTGATATTGCCCTATGTCTCTTTCAGATATGACTTTGTAATTTAGATATGACTTTGTAATTTAGAAAGCTATGGCCAAGAATTAAAATGTGGGGAGGTGGGGGTTAAGTTTTTCTTTCTCCCTCGTCATTTCATGGTGAACTTCATTTCAAAAGCAAAATCTTTCCAGTCTATTATTTTATATCTTCACTTAGATGATTACAAGATGCACTTGAAGACAAAGATACGAATGACACATAGTTTGTAATGTTGTTTAAGCAAAATAGTATTGGTGATAATTTCAGTTTCTATTGATGTACTTTTATTTGATTTGCCTGCTTTTCTGTTTGTTTTGCTTTTGTTTATTTCATAACAGGGATTGGTCAAGGAGTACCAGTGGTGGCCCTCATTGTAGAAGGTGGACCCAATGTCATTTCCATCGTCCTGGAATATCTGCGTGATACACCCCCAGTTCCAGTTGTAGTATGTGATGGGAGTGGCCGAGCATCTGACATCCTTGCATTTGGTCACAAATACTCAGAAGAAGGAGGGTAAGTCTATTAGCAGAACATTGTATTTATATAAATCTTTCTTTGCAAACCCAGTCATTTTCATATTTAAATATTTCAGAAATAGCAAAAGCACAATCATTTTTCTTATGTACCACCTGTTTGAAAGGTCCATACTAGGTTCAGTTTAACTCTATTCCAAAGACTATAGTTTTAACTCAGATGCACTATATTCACACACCCACACCTTACGGTTATTCCTCTTAGAATAAGCAGTATCAAGTGTTCTCCTTTAATATCTTAACTGTCTATTTGTTGAAAGATACAAACATTCAGACTTAGTGGATTAATAAGAAAGGAGCAGATGTGCCAAAATCTTTGAAGAGATTATTACAGTGTTCCAAAAGGAAGCTAAATAAAGCAGTGCTTGGGAAACATCTTTAGCCATAATCTTCATCTTTATCCTTATTCTCTTGATACATTTTAATGTCCCATGGGCTCATACGTTTTTCACAATCTAAACCATATTGTCAAAATTATTGTGCAGACATGCATGGAATATTCGCCCGCTACATTGCAGATCAATGTGAGACTGATGCTCTTTATTTTCTGCAAATCTGTTTGTTGTTTGTTTCCTTTCATTGTTCTGTATCCTCCCTGACCTTCTAGCCCTGGAGAACATGAAACTTGGAGGAAGAACAAAGTTGCAAAATGTAAAGGAGAAAAAAAGGATGAGGAGAAGATTAATTAAAATCATAATCCATTGTACTGACTAATCTTATCAGCAAAATGTATTTGAACAGCAGCTCAGATCTGGCAACATCTACCATTTTCCCCAGAAGCAAAACAAAATAAAACAAAACTTGAAATTATTTAGTGACAGCCTACTAAATAATTTATAATTGGACACAGGCCAGATTCCCGAATGCATCTGGTCATTGCAGTTTAGCAGGAATCATAGCTGAAAGACTGCAGTGCAATTTAGTGTGGAAAGACTTATCTTGTCTGACACAGGACATCAACTCAAAAGAGATCTGCCATCTGTTTATATTGGATCTCCCATAGCAAAGAAAGCAGATATTATGTGAAGAATGTTTTGTTCTCAGGTCTAACTTAAAACCAGTCTGCCAAATGAAAGAATGAATTTTTGCAGGCATCAGTCCTGCAAACTGCAACCCCTTAAAGGGTTTGGGAAAGGTCTAATTGAATATATGCTGGATCTAAAGATTATTTAATATTCCAGTAGCTAAAGTAAGAATATTTGCCATTCTCCATTTTAATTTACATCTGCTTCTAATATCCACTAAATTTTCATAGTTCAGACCCAAGTATATCTCAAAAAGAATCCAAGGAATGTTTTTAAATATTCCTTTTCTTTCTGTTAAAATGCATTTTGTTATCACAAGGGATTTACTTGATAATTTAAGAATTATTCCCAGTATGATCTTTATAAAAAGCATGCCTAGATATTGACAGTCAGGGAGACCTAAATTCTACTCCTGTCTTAGACGCAGAAGCCGAGTGACTTTAGTCTGGTCATTTTTCTTCTCAGCCATAAAAAAAAGCAATGGCCAGCCATTTCCAAATATTTTGTCACAAATACTACCCGAATTTGTCCATGTAATTGCTAGAAGTCATGATTTACTCAAAGACGCATATACCTGCATACAAAAACTGCTTTGAGATCCTTCTGGCATATCTAGTGGCAAATGAAAGAAACAAGTAATACACACCTCATAAAGGAAATCCCCTCGGTGGCACAAAGAAAACCGATACACATTTCTCATCCCATCTCATATACTCCTAATAAATTACTTTTCAATGGGTCCAATGTTATGTTGCAACAAGTCAAGCTTCAATAGTGTTTGACTGATGCATGTTTATTTTTTTATTTACTTTTCTGTCTTTATGAAATATTTATAGCCTATTTTTCTGCTTCAATATCCTGGGACAGGTGACAAATCTATTTGCTTGATATGCTTTATACTGTTATAGATGTCATCTTCAGTCCTTAATATTCTTACTTGAAACAAGTAAATGTGATCTGCAATCCTAAATATGCATATTGATTAAAATATAATGCCACAAATCACTGTTCTTGGGTAGCAGACAAGTACCCTTATTAAAATGTTGAACCATCCACTAGTGATTCCCTGAACAAAAATACACATGTCCAGTCATTCAGATATCATTCTTAAAATACAAAAGAATAAATGAATTGTTTCATATTTCTCAGTTCCTGAGATAACTGAAGTTATGTGGAAGCTTTTTGCGGTTACTAACATTTCAAGGAAATGTCATTGGAAACATGTTGACTGAAAATAGTAGAAATTGAGTTCCAAACTCTGAAGGAACCCAGTTTAAGGAATACCAAAAACTAGAGAAAGCATGTGTACACACAGACACACAAAAAAGAGACAAACATGTTTGTGTGAATTCCTAATTCAGAAGCATTGAAAATTGAATCAAAGCTTCATGATCCTAAGATATATCTTAATATATATTTTTAATTCCCAATGCTAGGTCAGATATAGATGTAGATGTAAATGGTGGAATATCCTTTCCATGTATTTGAAAAGAACGTACACAATTGCATTAAAAATAACTTTAAGGTTTGTCACTTTATAGTAGTCATTTTCAAATGTTGTCTGTCTCCTTAGGACCTTATCAGTTGTTTACTAAGAATTAGCTGAATTCTGAAGGACAACACTGTCCAAGGCTAATAGATCTGGATAGTTTCTGGAAAAATTGATTCTGTGTCCCGAAATGACTCCAATACTCTCCTACAGCTGTGTATTGCAAAGAAAGATGGGAAAATCTGGTTGAGACCTTTCTTTCAGGGACTTGTTTGCCATTATTCACTTTTTTCATTAAAGGGTCTTTACTAAGACTATGTGGAACCAAAATGCTCCTGTAAAAACAACTGAAAGTAACTTGAAAATAACTCTTTAAAACTATATGGCATGTATAAATCAGTATGACATTTTTCAGGCAAGTGAAAAAAATATGCATCAAATATTTAATTTGCATTTTAAAATAAAAGTTACTGTATAACGGATAGATAGGTGTGATAATCTTCCACTTTCTTTTTTAAAAGTAAAATGCAAATAGAAGGATTTCAATTTTAATTGAGTACCAGCACTGAGGGATGAAGTTCCTAATCCTTTCTGCCAATGCTATTTTTACTATTAAAATCTAGTCATAACGCAGCTGCTTTCCCATCTGCAGTGGACAAACATATGGATCCCTTTGCTTTTCCCTTCAAGTGAGAAAGCAGATGGAGAGTTAGAAATTTTGGTGACAGAAATAGGAATCAAATTTGATCAACAAGGTTTCTGTTAAATAGAATAATATTTCTTCTAGTTGTTCAAATAATTGTCCACAGTTAAATGTTATATCATTTAATTCCTTTAATCAATAGAAGATGTGTGAAGAGTTTAAATTCACTTATATGAAGGTACTTGTCCGCATATAGACTACAAAGAACAGCACAGCACAGCACAGCACAGCACAGCACAGCACAGCATAGCATAGCATAGCATAACAGATAGTTTAGTGGTTGGAACACCGCCAAATGACGTGAGAAACTGGGTTTCAATTCTGTTGGTATCTACTTACCAGTAAGGATCCTTGGGCAAAGACCCCCTAGCACTTCACCTACCTCAAGTATGAGAGTGACACGAACTAAAGAGTCATGTAATTTAGACATCACCTAGATTAACAAAATGTATGCCAGATTTTGGGGAACCAAGTTAAACTGTCAATAAGTGGACTACTGCAAGAAATCATACAGATGTGACTCAAGGGAAGCTGGAATTAATGGAATGTTATACAACAATGAGAGGAATACATGAAATATTTGAGGGAACTATGAATGGACAGAAGACATATATAAGTGGTATACATAGTCCCCCACTAAATACAAAATCAATTAAGGTTTCTTCTTAATAACTCAGTGGGACTATGAAAGACAACACTGGAAGTCAAATCAAGATAGCTTGAACAAGTGGCCACCAAGTGCAGCATATACTAAGTTCATCCACTGTCCCTGCTGCTGTTCTACATAGGCTTGAACCTCCTCAGCCAGATAATTACAAAGACTGGATACAGATACAAGTTCAAGAGTGGAACTACCATCAGCATCTCCTCTACAATTCGCTATATGTTAAGAGTGAACAAAACATTGACTTGCTAATCGACCTGATAAGGATCTACAGAAAGGACATTGGAATCATTCAGACTGGAAAACTGACCTGATGGTAGTAAAGAAAGGAAATGTTATTAAGACTGAGGGAGTAGAACTGGCTCAGCAATTCTGGGAATTGAAGTCCACAGGTCATAAAGTTGCCGTAGTTGCCCATCTCTGATCTAAAACAATATGTAATTGCTGTTACACTGATTGAAATTAGAGATTACTGAGCTACTAACTTATTATATATAAGTGGAAAACTATCAAAGTAACATAGCCACGTTTTATTTTAAAAAGGAATTTATTTAAAAAGAAATTATAATGAAAGGATTAGTGCAAAATAACTTTAAAGCTAGGAGGGTTAAGTACTTTTCAGCAGAAAAGCTTAACTAGCATATATATCAAGTCCAGGATAAGTAACAGCAAGTTTAATATTATCCTAAAATGCAAGACACAGTATAGAATCTTAAATTACAAGGCCAGTTTTGCTTAACATTATGAAATCTGTCTAAAACCATTTTACCACAACAGTGTAGTTGAATCAATTATTATTGTCACTAGTTACTGAATGTTTTCAAATACAGACTGGATGGCAGAGTATTTTAATTTGGATTTCTGCCTTGGTTGATGGCTTAAATAACCCCATTCAAGTCTATAAATTTTAAGCTCAAGAGGTCATGAGAATAATTAATCAACACTATCAAAGAACAGAAAAAAGGTTGATATCATTCATTGGAAAGATAGTCCAAATAAGTACAAAAAGAAACAGTTTTTATATTGTAAACAAAAAGAAGTTTTCTTAGAAATGTATTATTTGTAATTAAGACTAAAATGTTTAAAATAATTTAATAAATCAGAGGCAATAAATTCTGAAGATAATTTCTTTGATATATTACAAGAAGATTAAAAGAATTATAAATTAGAATAAGCGATTGCAAAGAAGTTTAAGAAATTATTTCATATGTGTTCATTCCAGAAGATGTGGCAAATATGCAGAATATAATTTTCATTAAGGGAATCTAAGGAACTGAGATGACAAGAGTCCCAAATTCTAGAACATCTTGAGCAATTGAAAATCAACAGATCAACAAATAATGATCCGATGTTTTTAAAAATTCAACTCAGCAATTGCTGGTAGGCCCCTATTCAAGTGAATCATTAGGAAAGAAATAAAAATCAAAACTCCTATTATCATACTCTGTTAAAGAACTATGTCATGTGATCACAGTACTTTTTATTCCTATAATTTTTGTCATTAGATTTCAAGTAGAATATTGTAAGATGGAAACAATGTAAGATAGATAATCAATTATAAAATATGTTTGTCATGTTTTGTGTCACCTGCAAATAAAGAAGAGATACCAGTAGATACTTCATTGGAAGCCTTTCAGCTATATTTTTTATACTTCTTTCTGTACTATTTCCTGGGAAGCATAAATGATGGGGTTTCTTTATATTTTTCACAATAAATTTTTCAAAAGGGAAGACAGATGTTTCAAAGTCTCAGTTTCTCAGCTAGACTTAATCAAATAGAAATAAGATTGGCTTATCTTGTAGAAGATTTTCTCATAGTATTATTAAATATTTAATTAATAGCATTAATAAACATTATAGTTTTGAATATAATAAACATCTTCGAAATGTTATAGCTCCTGAAAAATAGTGTTCCTTACAGAAAAAAAAATACTGGGGGTAACTTTGAATTTAAAAAGTGACTGCATTTAGTTAATGTAATTAAGAAATATCTGAAATAGATAAACTCTGCTGATATATGAATGACTAATATCTGCAACCAAATTGGAATTGTCCAGCAAATCTTTATTGGTAAATTCATTAAGATGGGGCCTCTTCAAAATGTTTGAATTTCTTTTTTCCAGGCTGTTTGCATGATAACCTAGTTGTCAAGTAAGGCAAGACAGGATACAAAGATACTATAGTATACTATAGTAATCAACAAAAGAATCGAAATAACAAAGCAACATACCAGAGCAAGACGTAAACCGGATATTAATCAAGCAGGTTCACCAGTCACTTTGGCTCAGTGAAGAACCATTTTAAGGCCTTCCTAAAGAGTCAGAACCATAAAGAGCTTGTGGGAAATGTTCTTCCACACAGCACAGTCAGCCCAGGATTTCATTGCCTTCTTGACAGCCATGGCTTTGTCTCAAATAATAATGCGCAGGTTGTCTCCCGCCCTTAATTTCTGTCTCAGTGCTATTTTGTCATGGTCTCATAGTATCATCTTCTCTAAAAGGCAAGGGAGCAGAACTAGAACCAATCAAATATCCTGATATTGGGTGCCATGACAGAAAAGGCTCCCTTCCTTGCTCTGACCAAATGGCAGTCCTTAATAGACAGGAACACTCCTGCTTTACCTAATGGGACAGAGTCATAGGATTTCTTTCTTTCTTTCTTCCTTCCTTCCTTCCTTCCTTCCTTCCTTCCTTCCTTCCTTCTTTCCTTCCTTCCTTCGTTCCTTCCCACCAATAACCAGATTAACCCAGACTCAATAGACACAAAGCAGTAAAAATGTGGACAATTTATTGGGTTTTTGTATCTCCCCTCAGTGGTGGAGCATGGGGGAGCCTTTTATTTTAAAATAGAAAAACTTACAAATAAAAGAAATGATAAATGCTTTAAAATAAAACTATTCTCTATTTTAACCATTGCCTATAAACGGCTTTAGTTTCCACTTTCCCGTTTCTTTTCTGCACAAGTCTTTGTCTTCCTCTTTTCTGCTTGTTTATTCCTAGCTGGGCTTCTTGATTCTTTGCTCTTTTTCTAAACCTTTTCTCCTTCTGAAGGAAACAACTTGAAGATTTACCTCACACCACTCACATGATTCAGGATTGTGTATAAAAGGATAATAGACTAAAAATGATCAGAATCCATTCAGTTCATTAAAATCAGCATGAAATTAATTTAAAAACAGAAAGTCACCCATTATTTGTAGATAGATGTCAAATGTTTCTGGAAAGTATGATTATAAGTATCATAGATGCCAGAAGCAAAGGGGTCCAGCACATCACAAGCAGTGGTGGGATTCATTTTTTTTTTTACTACCGGTTCTGTGGTGGCTTGGTGGGTGTGACAGGGGAAGGTTACTGTAAAATCTCCAGTCAGAGGTGGGGTTTGCCAGTTCTCTGAACTACTCAAAATTTCTGCTACCAGCTCTCCAGAACTGGTCAGAACCTGCTGAATACCACCTCTGATCTCAGGGGATTACTTGTTCCACAGAATCACACCTTCTTCTCCAAGTGAAATGCTCAGCACCCTATTTAAATGGGCCTAACCATGTGAATTTACCGATTATTTTATTTATATTATTGCTTGATACTGTTTTAATTGCAGTTGTGCTGGCTTAGGAATTCTGGGAGTTGAAGTCCACAGGTTGTAAACTTGCCATAGTTGCTCACTGCTGTGATATACAAAGTTCTGTGTGCATATATTAAGCAAATTATCTGCCCTTTTTCTCCATCTCTCACTGTCAGAGTTCCAAAATAAGCTGAGCGTATACTGGAAGTTTCAGCTGAGCCTGGAGGTGGTTCTGATATTAGATACCCTCCTCCAAGGTTAGAGCGGTCTTTCTGGCCACAAAGAGAGAAATCTGAAAAATCCTTTGGCTTCTGAGATAGCCTGCCAGACCCAGTTGTACTGCAGTTCATTCCAGGGAGGGGTTGTTTTGTTTTGTTTTTTCATCTCATGATCTAGAAATTGAAACCAAGTCTGTAAAGAAACAGCAGGTCATTTTTCAAGCATTTTTTAATCTGCTTTTTCTGCCTTTTGTTTTACAGAATGACTGTAATCATATGAAACACAACAGTACATTCTTACCTCCCAGGCAGAACAGCATACGTGCCATTCTTCAAGTGTGAAATGGGGGGAAAATCAAAATGGGTCTAAATATACAATTTATTTTTCATTTTAAAACAAGAAACGGAAAGTGCATTTTTAGCCTTTTTGCTTATGAAACCATGCAGGCAAAGCTTTGATGAAATCTCAGAGATCAGATTTCTAGTACTCAGCTCCTCATGCCCCCCACCACCAATCATTAGTGGAAGCAAACCAAATTATGCAAAGGAACAAGCACTGCAGAATAAATGTTGTTAGACAAGAGAATTAAATTAAATGCTCTTGATGTTTCGATATTACCCTTAGAGTTACTTAATTCATAATTTAAAAAGTTTTTCTTGTTGGTGAATGTTTAGATGCTGTCCTTTTTAAATTTCAGGCTTATCAATGAATCTCTGAGAGACCAATTACTTGTTACTATCCAGAAAACATTCACCTACACTCGGACACAAGCTCAGCACCTCTTCATAATCCTTATGGAATGCATGAAAAAGAAGGAACTGGTAATGCAAATGTATTTAGTAGCATAATGTTCATATTGGTCTGTTATGTGAAAAATGTTTGAAACTTGGCTTTCTGGACTCATTTCGAACATAATTTCAGGCCTCAATTGCACAACACATGGCTAAGTCAAACTTATATTGTCTCAAAATTATAATTTACAATCAATATTTGAAAAGTGGGTTTGTATATCTTGGTCCTGTGCAATCCTTGTTCACCTTACCCATAGTTAATGTTAATACTGAATAACACTAAATTAAGTATGTTCAATTACAGCTGAAGGAAGCCAAAGGGAATTTATGTACTTGAGCCACAAACATGAACATTTAACTTAGAGGGACTAAAAGAAGCAAGAGATCTGTGAATTCCTTGATCTCAGCAAAGTCTCTTGGGAGGCCTCTAAAAAGCACAATCGACTGGCTGTTGGCTGTGGCTACCCACTTTTGTCTTACAACAAACAGTATTATTTGTTTGATTAAAGCCGCTTGTGAATATGAAATTTTAATTAATGTTGATAATGATATTAAGCACCTGTTTGAATTTGAAAACCCTAAAGATAAAATGCTCACCAGTCACTCTCTTGTCATTCATGTGTAAGCAATTACATAAATCTGGATTTGCATTGTTCCTCTATTTTTACCTTATGTAAAAATAATTTTGTATTACAGCTCTTTTGCAGTGCAGTTGGCTTCTGTTGATTAAGGAGCACCATTCTGTTAAATTTTTATGCTTATGCAAATTTAGGTAGCAGATGTATAAAAATTCATGTTCAGAAATTAAGAGGACTATTGAATCCCAGGGGCATGTCACCATATTAAGGAAGTACAAAATAAAAAAACACATTTTATTAGACTCCAGATAAAGGGAAACAAAAACATTGCATGTGTATTTGGTATGTATGAGATACATGTATTCTCTTTACTAAGAAAAAAGTTCCAATTTTGATTTCCGAAGTATTGTTAACAAAGTCCCATTTTAAAAAGAAATTGTGTTAATAAATTACAGCTGTTTTTTCATCTATATGTCACAACTTGTGGGAATATATAAGGAAAATGTTAAGTCAAATTTGGCCCATCACAATGTTAATTGTGAATCTGAATTGGCTTCCTTTTTTCATCTCAAAAAATTCAAAACCCATGACCAAGCAAGATATGATGCTGAACTGTGGAAGTGGTTGAGGGCTTTATTATAATTAACAGCAGGCATGGATTGATTTTAATTAATTAATTAATTATATCCCACCTTTATTATTTTTATAAATAACTTAAGGCAGTAAATATACCTAATACTCTTTCCTCCTCCTATTTTCCCCACAACAACCTTGTGAGGTGGGTTGGGCTAAAAGAGAGTGACTGGCCCCAAGCTACTCAGCTTTCATGCCTGAAGTGGACTAGAACTCACAGGCTCCTGGTTTCTACTGGTACCTTAACCAATAGAGCAAACTGGGCCTAATCCAAATTAGATAGAGCAGGGATGGAAAATTTCAATAGAAAAATTAGCAGGCTGATATAAACAGTTTAATCCTTTTCATAATCATTTCTTCATGTCTTATGGTTAGGTAGCATAATATTAATGGGATATTGTTATTATTATTAATAATGGGATATTGTGCTTATTATTAATAATGTGCTTGATTGCTACCACCATTAAATTCACTGCTTGTCCACCATGATCTGAACATTTTCAAGGTGGTTATAAGCTTATAATATTTATACCTTATAATTCAGCTGTTTATAGTTTAGGTCCAATCCCACTTTTTAGCTCATCAATGGGGCATAACAGAATCAAAAAGTCCAGATAATAGCAATAGCACTTAGACTTATATATCGCTTTACAGTGCTTTACAGCCCTCTCGAAGTGGTTTGCATAGCATATTGCCTCCAATAATCTGGGTCCTCATTTTACCTACCTCAGAAGGGTGGAAGGCTGAGTCAACCTTGAGCCTGGTGAGATTCAAACTGCCAAATTGCAGGTAGCCAGCAGGCAGGAGAAGTCGCCTGCAGTACTGCACTCTAACCTCTGTGCAACTGCATAACAAGACTGTGCCCTGGGCAGCTCACTAGGACTTGCCCAATCACAATCCAACCCTGAGTGAATCTGAATGATTTTGTCTGCCAGAGAGACTGAATATTTCTCACCATTATCTGCAGATGATCCTATGACCTCAATTGGGAGTGGGGCACCCTAAACAGGGCTTTGGGGTGGCTATTGGCAGACACAATAAGAGTCAAGAAATAACAACTTTTCACTGTCCTTATACTCTTGTTCGGTCAGATTCGCTCTTTGTTTTTCTCCAACAGCACTCCAGGATTCTCTTCTGGCATCTCATCTCCTGTACTCACTGAAAAACCAAGAGGGGATGCCAGGATCAGTGCACAGAAGGAGGCTGTGTAAGAGAATCCAGTCCATAGTTTCAGTCACAAGCCTATTCCAGCCTGCAACCAAGTCCTCAGGTTCCAAACTCCCTCTGGAACCCAATAGGGTTCATCAGTCTCCTGATGAAACTAACAAGCTCTTTATACATATTATAAAGTCACTTCATTCTGTGATTTTATGAATCGAACGATTATCAGGTTTTCAAACCTGCACTTTGTCATTCAAAATACAAAAAGCTCAGCAAAGGAACAAGGTCTTATTTTACACTTAAGCAAAGTCTGGTTGGATACTTTCTGAATTTGCTGATATATATAAAAAAGCTATTCATTAGCAATCGGCCTCTGGTTCTTTTCATAGCTTCATTTTCTTCTGTAACAGAATATTACAAATCTTCCTTTGACTCATGTTTTTCTTTATCATGCTGTGCTCTTTCTTCCTGTCCTTCACAATGACTCTATCAAGAGAGCTTATCTTGTTTAGATGTTGTTTAGATGTTTCCACTGGATCAATAGATCAGATCTTATCATATCACAAGTACATTTTTGAAGATGGTGAATAACTAATTCTTTGACAAGTGAAATGTCATGCATACATTAAATGGCAGTCCTTGATATAGGAAAGTGAATGCGTGCTTCTGGGGGAAGGATATTTTTGCTTTAATGTTATGAAACTATTTTTCTTATTTCTTTTCTTTGGTTGGAAATATGATTATGCTTTAATCCAGATATTTTAAATGTCAGTGTTAAAATATTTGCACCATGACTGTTTATTATCTACCTATTTATTTTTGTTGAATTTTGTAATCCAGGCACAAGGTGACCAAAGCACAAAGGGACTATGTGCCAGCTGGTTCAAGATTGGATACAGCTGCCCTTGAAATGAAAAGTTTTCCTGGTCATAACTGCCACCTGTTCTTTGAACACAAGCTGTTGGTCCAGGAAAACCATCAGATTACTCACCAATCCCAAGACATCCACCAATCCAAATGGCCACAGACAACCAGTCTTCTCTCTATCCAGATTCTCCCAGCTTCGTGACACTGAGATAAGATAATGACAGCATTCCTTAACATGGGGTCAAGACTGGGCATTATCAGCATACTGAATGGATGCCCTCAGGGGCTTCATGTATATGTAACATGCCCAATCCAATAAGAGAGCTACTATTCATTGAGTCCAAGCATGGGAGGAAAACATATTTCTAAGGACCGCTTGAACAAAAATAGAGTAGAGAGAGAAACCCTATGATAAGAGTATTGAACATTCCCCTCCTGCACAGAAGGGAGAACCACTACAAGCTTCCTGCTTCCTACTCTGAAGCCAGTCCTGAAGGATACAATGGTCAATACAGTTGAAAGCTACTGAGAGAGAAAGGAGAATAAGGACTGTTGCTTCACTCCTGTCCCAGTTCTGCCCAAAGTCATCAACAAGTGCAGTCAATATTTTATCAGTATTATGCCGAAGTGTGAAGCCTAAGTGAAAGGGCTAGTTACTCTAGTTTATTTCATCCAGGGCCCTCACCAGTAAAAAACCAATTAGCACAACTTTTATCTAACTATACATGAAGAAAGGTAAAATATTGTTGTTGATTCTATCGTAATGGATTATTATTAGTTGGGGGGGGGGAGAAGTTGCTTAAAATGCATTCTTACAGCCATCCTCAAGGAAGGTGTTGAGAAGAAAAGGGATGAACCGGAGATGCACATAAATATTAAAGCACACAGGTGGTCCTTGACTTACAAATTTTCATTCACCCACCATTTGAAGTTACAACAGCAATGAAAAAAGTGACTTATGACCTTTTTTTTTCACAGTTACAACTGTTACTACGTTTCTATGGTCACATGATCAAAATTCCACCACTTGGCAACTAGTTGATATTTATAATGGTGGCAATGTCCCAGGGTCATGTAATTGATCCCCTTTTGCAACCTTCTGACAAGCAAAGTCAATGGAGAAGCCGGATTGACTTAACAACTTTGTTACTAACTTAACAAATTCAGTGATTCGCTTAACAAGTGGCAAGAAAAACAGAGAAAAAAATGCAGACTGCAATCAGTTGCCAAATGAGACACTCGTTAAACAAGGACTATCTATAGCGCATATTTGGAAGCATAGAAAAATATCCTGAAAAGAAACATCTTTTCAACTTTGTCTCTCTTTGTCACAGACACTTATAAAGACAGCCCAAGAAATCAGTGTAGAATTTCAACTTCATTATGTGTTCACTTATATAACAACAAAATTCTACATTATTCCATTGCTATTTTCCTCTTCCCTTGTAGAATTAAATGAAAAAAGTAATTCTCTTATTATACTTTACGCCATCTATAGACAAATTAGAGGTTAGCTTGAATTGAAAATGGCTATTTTCCTAGTATAGCTAATGGTGTAAATAATCCCCACCTTATCAAATTTTGAGAAAGCTGAACACATATCAAAAAAAGATAAATGAAAAACTAATTCAGAAGAGTTTATTTAATATAGGCATCCTTTCATATAAAGTGGAATTTACATGTATGTAATTAATTTCTTTACTCTGTGCCAGAACAGTTTTCTCCTATTCATAAAAATATGTTTAATATATTGGCTGCTCCTGAATTCAAAATTTCACTTACAGTTAATAATAGAGTGCTGTATAAATCATAATTTTATAACAAGAGAAAGGATCTCTGTGCATTGTTGGAGAAAACGTTTTTCATTCAAAAGGAGATGAGCAAAACATCTCTATAAGGTAATTGTGTATTGAAAAAGATATAAGAAAATTATGTGAGTTTATTTATTTATTTTGTTAGATTTACAAGACCTCCAAATGCTCTAGCAATTATGGGCAACGGGCAACAAAATAACTACTAAAATGCAGATTAAACAATAAAGAAAAATAAGGAGTCTTCTTAAAACAGTCCTCGTTTAACGACCATTCATTCAGTGACCATTCAAAGTTATGACATTTTTCCCTGGCATGCAGTTTGCTATATATTTTATATTGCTTTGGTTTTAATACACACACGCTATTTATTAGTAGCAGTTGATTACAGTCAGCAGTTACTGGGTCCAATAAGCTGGCTCATCATATTAGCATGATATTTCTTAGTGCTTAGGAAAGTGGGAAACAACTTTGTAACTTCTGCATGCTTATTAATGGGCTTTTATTACATTTTTCGTCTAAAATGTAGAAGATTGTATGTAGGCATGAGGACTCATTCATTCTCATTTAATTCTCTCTTCCAAGGGACAATTTTATCAAAATAGTCAGGCAGGTATATTCAACTCAATCATTATTGCTGCCTACACACCAGAATAGAATTACCATTCTAGTCTGAGAAACTTAATTCTAGTCTGAGTAATTTAGGCTGCAAACAGAAGAGGCTATCCTCGTAACGTCTCTTATCCTTAAGCAAAGTAGTTTTGCATTTATAATTTACATCTGCAGTAGTTAAATAAACATGAACAATTGTACTACTAGGCCAAATATGTGTTTTGATTGCCTTCAAAGTGAAAAAACGAAACTGCAGCAAAATGCAGGCTGCTGGATGCATTATCATTCTTAGTGCTTCCAAGAAGACATTAGAATGTAACTCAGCTTTTTCCTTTTATGCCCAGTAAGACTGACATTACAACTAATTATTCTACTAAGCTATCCATAAATTGTGGACCCAAACAGCATTCCTATTGCAGCAACACCTGTGCTACAATGTTAGCAGTAGAACACTGAAGAAACGCAAAGACTTGGAACATTTTAATTTTGCCGGCATTACACATAGTCTTCAACTTACAACCATTTGTTTAGTGACTATTGCAAGTTGCAACAGCACTTTGAAAAGTAACTTCTGACCATTTTTCATACTTATGACCGTTGCTGCATCGCTATGGTCTTGTGATCAAAATTAAGATGCTTGGCAACTGGCATGCATTTATGACAGTTACAATGTGATCACTTTTTGCCATCTTCTGACAAGCAAAGTCAGTGGGGAAGCCAGATTAATTTAACAATCATATTACTAACTTAACAACTGCAGTTATTTACTTAACAACTATGGCAGGAAAGATCATAAAATGAGGAAAATTCACTTAACCTGTCTTGTTTGGAAACAGAAGTTTGGGGCACATTTGTGGTTGTAAGTCAACTCTACTAATAAATACAACACGTTTGTATTAGTACATAGTTTTGTATATGTAGGTTTATAGTCTGATATGTTTATGTATTGTGTTTTTCTGTCTTTATATTATCTGTAGAATTTTAATAAATTCCTCAGTGCCCAACCTTCTCAGGGACACACCATGGTCAAACCAGTAGTCCTATGCTTCTCTTTTTCAGTTTCCTTCTTGGATCATCCATGCCACAACTAAAGCAGTCCCAGCTCTGAATTATAGCCCAAATGAAATATACCTTGTTTCATAGCATTTACATAATGCTATGTAAACATAAAGAATCATGCAAGTTTATTGTTTTTAAAAATAATAGATATAAATTAAAAAATGCTAGTAGTAAGCATAGAATCCTAATATAACGAGAGAACACATTTATTTCTACTGAGAGTGCACATGCCATCCCAAAACATGGCTGCAGCCATAATCTGTCCTGTTCACTGTATAGAATGCAGCCTCTAGGCATCTCACTCAAAAACCAAATGCATGTCACCCTTTAAAATAGAGGTCTCCAAACTTGGCAATTTTAAGACTTGTGGAATTTTAAGACTTAGCTGAGGAATTCTGAGATTTGAAGTCTACAAGTCTTAAAGTTGCCAAGTTTGGAGACCTCTGCCTTAAAAGGTTCTGCCCTGCTGATGTACATAAAAGCAGTTATTTGAATATATTTTTCTATCCCCAGTTGCAGGTATCTACAAGCATCATCAGAGTGTATTATTATTGGCAAGTGAATGGTGGTGCTCTTGTTCTCTCCTCTTCTTTTTACTAACTATTGATTAATTTGAGATTATATCATACTTTTCTTTTAAGGGTTCACTTACTGCATATTTGTTGATTGATACACAATTATTCTATTCTATTGTCATTGGCCCTAGCACAAATACAGGCATCAATTTTTTAAAAAATGTAGTCTTGGAAAGCATTTTTTTGTGTATTTAGCACATCCTTTTGCATTGAATGCTACTTTTCTGTTATTTGGATACAGGAAAAAATACCTGCCTGGTTAACAAGCTTAACACTAGATCAGTGTCACTATTTCCAACAAAAGTTGATAGTGGCATATAATCTCTATATCCTATGTTTCTGCTTTATTAGATAATGTTTATCTACTGCAGAGTTCTCTGACGCATCTTTAATAAAGAAATTGTGATTTACTATATGGTTAGGGGACATTGTATATGATTTCATTTGTGCTACATGAGTAGAAGAAACTATACCTTTCCCTAGACACCCTAGAGTCAGATTTTAGAAGATGTTTATATTGAATAAATCTGTACTACAACATATCCACATTTGAAATGGATGAATAGTGGAGACATAGTACTACCTTACTTTTAACCAATATAAATCCTAATGGTATATTTGCTACAATTTTGATGGCTGCTCCATTAATGGTTTTCTGGAATTTTGGTGTTTTAATTACTCTCAATAGTTGACAAGGAGAAGGAATTATTGTGACGTGCAAAATATTTTGCATATTCCATGTAGAATTAATATAGCAATTCTGAACACCAAGATGACTCAGGATCTATTAAATATTTAATTTTTGCTATGTATTATGAATCTGTCTTCCTATATTCATATAAACCAATTTTGTTTTCTCCCAATATCTCAGAATTTAGACTCTGCAAATTTTACATATTGCTTTAATAGCTATCTGTATTTTAATTGCACATGTGAAACTTTTTGTTCGTTTTCATTTCAGATTACAGTATTTCGCATGGGATCAGAAGGACACCAGGATATTGATCTGGCCATCTTGACAGCTTTGTTAAAAGGTAATGTAATTGTTTACCTCAACAAGTCTATACTAAATCTACACAGGAAACTTTTGCAAATAATGATGTAACCGACCAACATAAAGAATAGAATTTAGAACAGACTAAAACTGATTTAATAGCAAAGCACGTATTTTGCAGGAGCTTCATAGATCACCAATACTCTTCTGGGACTGATTCAAGATGATTCAATAAAGATTGAAGATTATAAAGATCTATGTGGCTTGGGCTACTTTTAGGGCCATTTGCTGCCTGGGGCCTATTGGACACTCACTTTGGGATACTCAATCTCCCAAGATCAGAAAGAACCCGATCTTTTTTTGTTATTCAGAAAACAAGTCCAAACTTGTTAAACTTTTCAAATGGAGAGCCCTCAGTAGTGCATAGTAGTTCATATCAATGCAATCTGTTTTCTCTTGATTTAATTAGATATGTTCTAATTTTGTATTGCTTTTAAACTTTCAATTTTTTATTGTTTTTAGCTGCCTAGAGTCAAATAAATATAGTATTATAAAATATATAGGAATCCAAATTTCCCTTAAAAGCTGGATAGCTTTGTCTGAAATCCAGTGAATATTTGATAATTGAACATGTGATTTTATAGGAAATTTGTACAAAATTCTAAATGAATATAATTCAGGGGAAATAAATTCTTCCAGAAGACATAAATGGATATTTTTGGAACAAGGTGAAAGTACAGAAAAAGTGAGCCATTCAGACATCCACCATAGCTGAGAATTATCATGGTTTGATATATGTCTGGAAAACATTCTTATATTTTCAGTAGTGCCTTCAAACATGACAGAGGTATGAATATAAATCTAAAATGATGATTTACTTGATGGCTTATGATATATAAAGAGCCGCAGTGGCACAGTGGTTAGAACGCAATACTGCAGGCTACTTCTGCTGATCATCGGCTGCCAGCAGTTTGGCAGTTCGGACCTGACCAGCTCAAGGTTGACTCAGCCTTCCATACTTCCAAGGTCGGTAAAATGAGGACCCAGATTTTGGGGGGAAATATGCTGACTCTTTAAACCGCTTAGAGAGGGCTGTAAAATACTATGGAGCAGTATATAAGTCTAAGTGCTATTGCTATTGCTATATTGAAAAATTAAAAGAAAAGGGAATCTGGAAGCTGCATAGAAGAGAGTAAAATGTTACGGAATGCCACAGGTGCATAGTTATTCCAATGGGCTGCATGGAAAAGGATACTTGGTGCAATGGTGAAGTAAAAGTGGAAAAGTAAAAGTAAAAAGTTTCACCAAATGAGTGCTATGTCAGCATTCCAAGTAATGCATCCGCCAAAAGCAGAACTCCAAGACAGATAGATTCCTCAAATAACATGTTTATTGGATACATCACATCAGCACAACTAGTGAACACCAACTCTAAAGGTTCCTGTGGTTTTTAGCCTAATTAGCAAATATTTCCCTCCCCAGATGTCACCAGTCACATTGTCCAGTTTCCACCAGAAAACTTTTTGTTTGGACTGTTAGCCAGTCTATCTACTCCCCTCTCCCTTCCCCCTTTCAGAGTTTGTGGCAACTAGGAGGCAGCAAAAGATGACTTCAAAGTTGACATGCTATTGGTAACATTAATATTGCCCCTATCTTCTGAAGTTTCATCTATACATTTAGACATTCTTAATTCAACTTATGTTATATTTCAAAAAAGATATAATTAGAGATTTTTTGATAAAATCGGGGGGGGGGTTTTCTAGAAAGGATGCAGAACACATCTGTTTCACAAGAACTTTGTTATTTTAGTTGCTGCTTTTTTCCCCTAGTCCTCTCATCAGTATGATTGGTAGGACAGTCCAAATTGTTCTACTGTATGAAATGTTGGAAGAAGCACAGTGGATGATATACAATATGTTCATTTCCATAAGTGCTATCTCATCCATTTGTGTTCACTGAAGCACATTGCTATGATTACCTGACTCTGATGTTTCTGGTTTCTTCTAACTTGTTAATATATCGTGACTCATGCTCACAAAGCATTTGTCCTGCAGCTCTGGACCAACGTTGCTGCTATTCTTTAGCCTGATGCATAGGACAATTCATGTCAACCATGAAATGGTTATAATTTCATTTCATTTGATTTGAAACAAAAATGCTGGAGTAAGCTTAGTAACATGTTGTATTGAAAGATGTGCAATTTATGAATGCTATTTCGGTGCAAGATGTTTGGAGCAACAAATGGGACATTTCCACACACACACACACATACACACACGCACGCACGCACGCGCGCCTAGAGCCCAACTAGAAAACAGATTTGTTAATAGATTGGGTGTAAAGTGTTCTTGAAGATTTACTTGCTTTGTTGTTGTTTTAAATTTATTTAAATAGCTTATTTTATCCATAGGATTTGGATTTCCAGGGAATACTATGAAATATAGCCACATGCATATACTTTGCCTTTGTATACAAAGACAAAATCTTCCACATGATCCAACATTTTTAATGTATTAATGAACCTGTGTTTTTCTGTAGTGATACAAGTTCCTCCGGTCATGGTGCAGGGTCCACCACAATACAACCACAAGAAATCGTTGAAATTGTCACAAAGGTGCTTTTTAGGAGGCAACTGGACTTTCTTTATTTTTCTCTGAAGAAGTTTTGCTTCTCATCCAAGAAGCTTTTTCAATTCATGACTGGATGGTGGGGATTTATATTCCTTGCAGATAGCTGGTCATCTGCATTCTTTTAGCGGATGTAGAAGTGAAACATGTTCAAAGAAAAACACGAAAGTCCAGTTGCCTTCTGAAAAAGCACCTTTGGGACAGAGGTGGTATTCAGCAGGTTCTGACCAGTTCTGGAGAACCGGTAGTGGAAATTTTGAGTAGTTCGGAGAATTGGCAAATACCACCTCTGACTGGCACTGCCCCATCTATTCTCTGCCTCTCAAGTCCCAGTTGGTTGGCTGGGTCTTCTTTTGTTGCCTTGCACAGGAGAATGGAGCTGGAAAGCAGGTTAGTGGGGTGGGGAGGAAATGGGATTTTGCAGTAACCTTCCCCTGCCATGCCCACCAAGCCACACCCACAGAACCAGTAGTAAAAATATTTGAATCCCACCACTGCTTTGGGACAATTATGACTTGGATGACTGAGAATCTCTACGGACTTGTTGAGATTGTATAACATCAACAAAATGCTGCTTCTATCATTTGGTTTCCCTTGATCCTTGCTAAGGTTGTTTCTGTGCACACAAATAAATAAATATTCTTGCTATGTATCAAATGTACTCTAGAAAAAAGGGAGTAAGCATTTGCTGTTATTGAGAAATTGTAAAGTTTAGGGTGATGTTTTTTAAGTTTTTTAACTGAACCCAAAAGAATTTGACTTTAATGAATCTAGATAACAAGAATGTCCAGAATGTTTTTTCTCCTTACTTCTGCAAAACAAGAACATTTTATTATTATCTGTCGTCATCCATCTAGCTGGATTGTCAAGACGTAAAGGAGAGATCAGTTTAACTATGTCTATACAATCTGGGCATTTAATGGAAACATGCAGCAACAGAGATATTGCTGTGCTCCGATAGAACATTGGCATGATGCAAATCCACTGGAGAGTCACAAGACAGCTTTCTAACTCAGACAGACAAGGAGGGTGTATCCTAGCAACAACACGAAAACCACGTGATGAATCTCAGAACGACTTCTCTGCCTCGATCAGGTTTTACTCCCCTTGAAATGGGGAATGCAAAATAGAGAATTTACCTCCTGCCCAACAGTAGGATTGCAGTGGATTGATTAATATGAAAAGACAAAATAAGGTAGAAATGATGGGCATAAAATCATGCTGCATCAACTGTAGCCCAGAAATCTTAAATCAGAGTAGCATGTTCAAATTATATAAAGAAAAAACAACAACAGTTCCCTCATTTTTTTAATAAAAAGGTTCCAAGGCTTTTTTTTTTCCCACAATTTAATTTTTTCCAGAATTTAAGAGACCCAGGCAAGGAAGGGAAAGAGGAAAAGAGAGGCTGATACTAATTGCTTCCCCAGAAAAAAAAAATGCACTTGTTTGTGTTCACACATTAAGTTAACCATTTGGGTTTTATGTTTTGCCATGGCATGATATACTAACTTAGCCATTACATTTATTAACTATGCTTTATGCTTTTCCAAAAGGCCATTATTTAAAAAGCAATGCTTTGGTACCATGTATGAAACCAGTAATTTTTTTTCAGCTGATATCTTTCATTATAGTTTCCTCTTTATATTAAAGATGTTCAGATTTCATACATTTTCATAGAGAGCACATACAATATTATCCTCAGCAGATTCACAGGCAAATTCCCACTGATTCAGAGTTGGATATTTCATATAAACATATATGACTGCTAAAGTATACAAAATGACATTTGTAAGATTAAAATCTGTATATTTTCTCATTTTCTGATAATTTAGCTGCCCTGGACAATTCAGTCTACCACTTTTGGATGTTTTCTTCCTTGTTACAAGATCTGTTGATCTAATTTTTAAAAATGTATTACATTATATCTAATATATTCATTCATTCATTCACACATGCTTTGTGATGTAGCAATCTAATCCAAACCTTTGATAAAGGCCATTGAAGAGCTACAGTTGCACTGGAAATCTCATTACAGCTCAGTGACTGATATTTTATCTGCATCAATACCCGTGTCACTTTTCATCTTACTTTAACTTTGGAATCTTTCAGTGACCTGAAATAATGTTATACATTTCTTACATGCTTCTTCCTCCTGAATTACAAAATATACTTTGTTTTGTTTCTTTATGCCGATACTGTTCAGTTACTCTCTTGTATGCATATATATGTTAAGTTCAGGGGTGGGATTCAAATTTTTTAACAACCAGTTCTGTGGGCGTGGCTAAGTTGGTGGGCGTGGCTTGGTAATCATGTTATTGGCTGGGCGTGGCCAACTCAATATCACTCACATCGAGGCACGCATCTCCTCACCTGGCCTCTCATGACTGTGGGGATGCTGAAACAGTCATAAGTGTGAAAAACAGTCATAAGTCACTTTTTTCAGTGCCATTGTAACTTTGAATGGTCAAACTCCACACAAGTGAAGTACCAGCAAAGGAGGGGGGGAAAAACTCCAGAGACTTTCTTGAGACAGGAAGTCTAGTCCTGCCAAGAATGTAATAAGGGTTAATGAAGAGGCAGTTTCTGTAAGCGACACCAGAATGTTTCCTTCCTGCCTTCCTTACAGGATTAGGCCAGTAATTTCTTCTAACAACCGGTTCTCTGAACTGCTTAGAATGTTAACAACCAGTTCTAGCGAGTAGGTGCAAACTGGTAGAATCCCACCCCTGGTTAAGTTCCAAACACATAGAATACAGTTTATTAAATTAAAATAAAAAAAAAGCTCTAAAAGATTGTTTTCCCTGAAAAGTTTTTGTGAGACAAATTCTGCAATAAGACAGGTTTTTTTTTTTGCTTTGTTAACAAAATCCCAGCAAATTATCTTCCTAAAAAAACAATCACATATATTGTCCTTGTTTAGCATCCGTTTGCAATTATGATAGTGATGAAAAGGAAATATTAAACCAATCCTTCCTTTTGTGACCTTGACAGGTCTGTTAAAGCAAAGGAAAACTGAAGTAAGATCCTAAGCACATTGGCAATTTGACTCAGCAACCACTTCTCTTAACAACCCAGTTGCCAATTTCAATTACAAAACAACTGGAAATGTTCCAGTTTCCACTGATTGCATCTATTCTAGCTTTTAATTTTTAAAACAGAGGCAATTTTATCCTTTATTTCTGGTTAGTTTTCTGCACAGGTAGTCCTCAACTTACAACGTTTTGTTTAGTGACTGTTTGAAGTTACAATGGTACTGAAAAAAGTAACTCATGACCACTTTTTACACTTATGATCATTGCAGTACACCCGTGGTCATGTGATCAAAATTCAGATACTTGGCAACTGACGCATATTTATGACGGTTGCAGTGTCCCCGAGTTATGTGATCCCCTTTTGCAACCTTCTGACAAGCAAAGTCAGTGAGGAAGCCAGATTTGCTTAACAGTCGTGTTACTAACTTAGCAACTGCAATGATTTACTTAACAACTGTGTCAAGAAAGAGTTGTAATATGCGGCAAAATCCATTTCACAACTGTCTCACTTAGCAACCGAAATTTGGGGCTCAATTGTGGCTGTTAGTCGAGGACTACTTGTATTGTGCTTTAACAAGGAATGGAATTGCTAGGAAAGAGATTGGCAACATAGGAACCACAGTTCCCAGATTTGGTAGGACTGCCATGTCAGCATAGACAGCTGCCTCTGGTGGCCTTGGAAAGGGCAGCAAAAATGGCCACTGACGTGACCATTGGAAAGGCAGAAAATAATCTACAATTTAAAATGTTGCATAAGCTTTGTTCTCTGTATACACAGGAAACTATTTTTTCAAACAATTAGTTACTGTCTACAATAACTAAACAAGCTAAGTTATGTTTGTGAGCCTCCTTCTTGACTAAGCAAACTCCTGAGTTAAGTATCTGAGAGGAATATACAAAGGAGACCTCTGAAAGATTCTTTTAACATTAGATTGATTAATCTAACAAGCAGAATTAATACAAGTTTCTATACTGTTATCTCCTCCCCCTTTTGTTGGGAAGTGGTTCCAGATTCCCCCGCCCTCCACAAATCTGCATATATAAACCCTAGCTTATCAATGTTAGAAAAAAATTGAATTTGTTAGTTACTATTTCCTTGTTACAATGAGACCTTTAATTTATAATCTTAGTTTTTGAAAATATACAGGTAAATATTAGGCATGCTGGTTTTTTTTAATATCTTGAACTAAATTGCTAACTTCCGTAAGAAAATCATATAAATATCATTGTAATAATTCTCATTTGGACCATATGTCTACCTTCTTTCCTTTAATTTCTCATGAGGATTTGTTTTGCCAGTGACTGTGTTGAATTAATTGAATATTCTTATTCTTCTCAATTTCTACAGGAGCGAATGCCTCTGCTCCAGATCAACTGAGTTTGGCCTTAGCTTGGAACAGGGTAGACATTGCTCGCAGCCAGATTTTTATTTATGGGCAACAGTGGCCGGTACGGTATCTATATGGTTATTAAATACTTTTCCAGTTGAGCATGGTTATTTTCAAGGGGGAGAAGACAGGGAGGGAGGGGGAGAGAGAGAGATTCTGGTACATAAACAGATTGTCATGTACTCATAATAAAGATGTCCGTAATTTTTCTTGTAGGAAATAGTGTCATCTAGTGGAGCTGTTAAAATACAACATAACCAATTATTTTATATTTTGTAGGGAAAAAAATCTATTTAAGGACAAATATATTTATTGTGGCTTAAGCTTTCAGTCTGCCTCTTGAGATGCCTGAAATGTCATATCATACACTTTTGTTCTCTCTCTCAATATATATTTTGAGAGGCTGTGTTCCAGTTCAGCAACTCCAGATAACGAAACCTCAAATAACAAGGTTGAAAAAATGTTTTTGCACACCTGTAATTTTGCACATGTGCCGCAGATATACAAATACAACAAGTAATGGAGCAGATGCGATTCAGATACAGACTCTTCAGTTATTCAAAAAATTCAACAATTCCCATCTCAGCTTCTGTGTCAGAGAGAAAAACTTGAAAATTTGGGAGGGATGAATAGCATTTCTGACTGTTATGGAAGGGTAATATAATAACTTCAGAAAGAGAAATTAATGGAAAGTTGTTGAATAGGTTGGGATGGATGAACCTGGAGGAGGATTAGTGGCAGAAAGGGCAATTGTCTTCAGTAAGAAGGCTAGCTGTATATGTGATCATTTCCACATAAGCTAGAATTCAGAATTGTCCAATGGAAGCATTGTTATGTGTGAATGCTCCCTGCCACAGACAATCATGTTGTAATGTGGAGACCATCATTTCATTTATGTCACCAGTACAACTAGGAAAAGGCAAGTGCTCTTCATTACTTCTTCCATTTTGACTGAACACACTATGGTAAAACCTGAACAGAATCACATATAAACAAGTATTATTAATAATATAATGAATTCCCAGATTAAATTTTTCAACTGTTGAGAACTTTGATAATGTTCATGGTAAATCTGGCGTACTTAAATTTCCAAAACGATTCCATAAAGTTTGACCAACAGAATATGTCCTCTCACAATTGATAAAACTGAAGAACAGAAAATGGAGGATACTGAATAATTCTTCCAATGGAGAAATGCAAGCTTTAAGACTCGCTCAATATTTTGTGCTAGGGTTAATGTATTTAATGATAAATGATACCATTTATTCAGGTTGGTAAAAACTGATAGATGTCCACACCAAGAGAGTAGAAGTAAAAAGAAACTTACAATATTCCAAAATTGTATTGAAAAATAATGTTATGTGGAACCTATTTTTTAAGTGATAAGAAAATGAAAAATATTTCCATACCCCTTTTCTATAAACTTTCGCCATTGATCACAAGGTCTCCCTGATTAATCTATTTCCTTTTTAGGTGGGGTCCCTTGAACAGGCAATGTTGGATGCCCTGGTGCTAGACAGAGTGGATTTTGTGAAGTTGCTTATAGAAAATGGAGTAAGCATGCATCGTTTTCTCACCATCTCCAGACTAGAAGAGCTGTATAATACGGTAGGGGCCCTATTTGTTTATTTAATTCCCTTCAAATCTTAGCATGGAACCCAGAAATTAATCCAATTTCTTCATTCCTGAAATAATGCTTGCCTTCCTTAAAGTGTTCCTGTAACAAAATCTCATAATGCTTTGCCTGCTTCTTCTTTTATTAAACCCCAATACAAGTGTATAACATGCTTTTAAAAAACAACAACACGTACCCTTTTATAGTTTGGATTCTGTTAAAAATAATTTGCTCCCAAGATGAATTGCTTTTTTAAAAAAATGCTATTTTGAAAACACCACTGAATTGGCTAGGCGAAAGCAGACCATTTCAAATGTTCTATTTGGTTCCTATTATTTCTCAGGGAACACCAGCTGCCTTGTTGTCAAAACAATAAAACTTTCACTTACCAGCAGGCTGTAACTCATGTATTTCATTTAAAAGATGAGCAAAAATTCAATAATCAGCCATTTTCCTCATGCAGTCAGAAAAAGTAATGTTGCTGATTGAATTTTTGCTTGATTTTCATTTACTAATAATGGGGAGTAATAATGGTAACCTTAAGTCTATCTCAGAATGCATGGGTGGTATAATATCAAGGATTAATTATTCTAACTCTGCAGAAGTCAGTATACCTTGCCTCCTGCTCTGTTTTCTTAATCACTCCCCAACATTAACTCCTTTTAAAAAATCAAGAATTGCATGATTTGGTAAACTCTAATTCAGGCATATATAATACATAGTAGTATAGATAGTTAATATAAATAGTTAAGGGCCGTTAGTACTATTTATCCATAACTCAACTTTTCACCTAGTAGTAAATGTTTGAAGAACAGCTTAGTCCCTTTTGATCCACATTAACAAGTTGGATTAAGTCTACTTCTATCTCCACCCATTCTAAACACAAACATGGAACATCTTTTAAAAAATTAGTATGCCGCAAATAAATCTTTTCATACGGATGAACTTGAATCAAAAGAGAATATTTGTAGCTTAGGGTAACTAGGTAACAGTGCTAGAACGGAGTGGAGTTTGCTCTTTGTATACAAACCCCACTCTATACTACTGTAGCACTAGTTGGGTAATGAAACATTTGCAAAAAAATAACAAAGTTCAACCATAAGCCACAGATATTCTCTTCTTTTGATTCAAGTGTTTTGTAAGATATTAAGAAACTGCACATTCTTAATGTCACATTCAGTACTTTGGGTGTTATGAGTTTTTTTAGTTGGACTCTGTTCTTTAATCCAAATAGCTTTTTCAAATACATCAGAACTATTAAGCTGTTTGTTGTTATCCTTTTCAGAGACATGGGCCATCCAACACTTTGTATCACCTTGTCAGAGATGTCAAAAAGGTAAGAGTCCAAAGGTGGACAGTAACATGAAGGTAATATTGTAGCTGCTTCTTGTCATTAGAGACAGCCTCTGTTTTGCATGGGCTACCAACGAGCTTTCTTCCACCTTCTGCCATTGCAGTTGTACATTATGTGTTTGTAATGATTCTCAGCCTTGTGTACAATACAGTTAACTATTTAGTGGCTGCTAGTGGTTACTTTAGATGCTTTAGGTATACTGCTTCTGCTAGTGGACTGTAGGTGTTTTTCATGTGATGTGGATATATGCAATAGATGTATTTTAATAGCCATCAGTGTTACGAATGCTGATTTCCATATTGTGGGCCAGTGTTGGACATTGCAATATATATTATTGTTGTGCTGGATATTGAATGATTGCATTATTTTCAGCTTTGTTAAGTGCTATTTTTTTTTTATAAAGCCTCTTACCTTTTGAAGTAGCAAGTTTAAAAAGAAAACAGTTTAGATATAACTCAGTTTGTGTGACTGAAGCTACTTAAAGGAACTGGTGGAAGGACATTGTGTTTTTTATCTATTTGTCTTGGATCCTTACTCAATCATATTCCATCTCTTGCATGATTAGCAGCAGAGTGAAAAAGAGACTGAAGAGAAACTTGTTGGCCCTACAGGTTTTGGTAGCAATTCTTACACCTTCTTCATGCTGTATGTTGGGCACTGATTTCCTTCATGGAGATACAATGATATAAATTAAGCTGCAACTTTAAAATGGTATAAGAAACCATAAAATGGTATAAGAAAGCCTCACTTCTATCTGCCCATAAGAATAATCATGGGGGAAACCAGAGCAAAACATTAGCCAAATAAAACCTCATCCCACAATTATTATTTTTTGCTGACAAAACTATAAATTGATTATTTAGAAATTGGTGAGGAGGGGACAAATAGGTACTAAAACAGGGGAACTTAATATCTATTGTCTAGTGCGTGCCTATGTACTTGATCACAATCTTATAATCATTTGGAGTTTGAAACATATGCATAAAACCCAAAGACCATTAGCTATAAATTTACATTTTTGTAGATTTCAGTTTTAAGGTGCTTTTGCCTTAAAACATGAATGTCCAGAAAATGAGAAAAATATAGATTTAAAATGGTTTGCCCTTTAAACTTTTGTAAAACAAAAACACAGAGACAGAGCGTCCAACAAAACATTTAAAGAATTTTAAATCATAAGTAATTCAGAAGTTTGAGGAAAACATTGAAATGTTTGAATATACTTGGAAGCAGGGGAAAAACTTTTTGGGGAACTTATTTTACATTTGTTACTTTATTTATGAAATACTAATTTTGGAGAACCAGTGCAAAATGTGTAACATTTTTTTTCAATAAAAGAGCTAAATGTCTATTGGGACAATAACATAACTTTTTACAACCAAAAATTTCATGAATATGCAGCACAGTACTGCCTAATCTAGTCAGGGTTTAATTTAATTTAAGCTTTTTGCTTCCCTGTTCTTTTTATTGTTAATTACAAGAAGCAATTTTTGTATAAATATATGTGTGTCTGTATGTGTGTATGTACACACACACATATATATGTGTATGTGTGTGTGTGTGTGTGTGTGTGTATATATATATATACACACATACATACATACATACATACATACATACATACATACACATACACACTTACACACACACCATATTTTTTGCTTCATAAGACACACTTTTTTGTCTCCCAAATATGGATGGAAATGTCTGTACATCTTATGGAGCAAATATTGCTGAAGCCCCACCCACTGGTTGCTTTTGGCCTCCGTGCACCCCATTTTGGCCTCCACATGCCCCATTTTTGGCTCATTCCAGGTGGTGAGGATCACTGCTGGTGGTGGTGATCAGCAGCGATAGACGGTGTTGATAGGTGGTGGCAGGGATCCCTGCTGCCTGGAACAGGCCAAAAACGGGTCACATGGAGGCCCAAAAAGGGGCATGCAGAGGCCGAAAATAGGGCACGTGGAAGCGGTGATCAGCAGCGGCAATCTGTGCCACCTGGAGCAGCTGATCGGCGGTATTCCAGGAGGCTGATCCAACAACCAATCATCTGCTCGTGCTAAATCAGGCTGCGATAATGTGCTGAATGTGACCAGGCTGTTTGCTACAAGTATACTAGCCAGATGAATACCAATGGAAGCTGGGAGGCAGAGGCAGATTTTTTTTTCTTGTTTTCCTCCTCTAAAGCTAAAGTGCGACTTATAGTCCGGAGTGTTTTATAGATCAAAAAATACAATATATATGCTATCTCATGCAACAAATTTCAAGTTGGGGCCAACAGAATTTTACACACACACACACACACACACACACACACACACACACACACACACACCTGTTGTTTGTTTGTATGTTTTTTGGTCTCAACTTGAAATCTGTTGCATTAGACAGCGATTTTTTCCTCACTTCATAAATAATGAGGAAGTAAAATGTTTATGCTACAAGATATTAGATGATTTCCTGCAGACCTATACCTGAGTGATAACATTTCTTTCTTTTTAGTTTCTGAATATATCAACAAATCTGACATCAATTTAAATGAAATGGCATTCTAGAAAATAACCTCCTAATGCAACATATCATTATGCTGACAGCACAATGTTTTACTGCCCATGACAGAGACAGATGACTGTCTAAAGCAACTTATCTCATTCTGATGAATTTTTATTTCCGGTAGCTTAACATTTATTGTAACCCTTTAAGATCAAATAAATATTTGTTAAAATGAAGCAAGTATAAGTATTACCCAGAGAAATAAATTATATTCACTTTCTTCTGCTGAAGAGCAGTTTAATATTAAGACTGAAAAATAATTTTAGTATGTACATTTCTGGTACCTTTATGATACTTGAAAATTAAACAGCTAAATATAAAGCAGACTGAGAGCACATATAAAGTTGCATATGAAAAATTCCAAAAAAAGCTCTTGAGTGGATATAGCAGTTATATATTTTAAGTAACAAAATCCAGTTTTTTTCAATACTATAAAACTGCACTGTGAGCAGAACCTAATATTGGAGATAGTCTTTGCCCCAAGTATGTTAAGGAAAATCATTTCTTTCTAATTGTAAAGGGTGCAAAGAGAATACCATTCAAGTAACCATAAAAATAATTTTGCTTGCATGCAAGGAAAGGGGAGTTAGCAAAAATGGCAAAATTTTGCACTTTTCCTTATATTAAAAGACTTTAAAAGTGATAACAATGAAAGATCATGGATGACTCTTGAATTCCTGTTCTAAATAAATTCATGCTCTAGTGAGTTTATGGAAAAGAATGGACAATATGGACAAATTCACCTCTTTTATTTATTTGTTTGTTTTATTTTATTATAAAGGCCATTTCTCCTATACTTGAATATCAAGGGCACTGACAACAAGTCATTAGTCACAAAAGTGTTTGACCTATAATGACTACTTTTGTGCCAAATTTGATGTTTAATGATTACTCAGATAACAAAAGGAAAACATGTTGGGAACTTTGATGGCTAAAGAGTGCCCTCTAACGTTCATATAGTAAACATTTCTACCCTTTTTTTTTTTTTTTTTTTTGCCTCTCTCTTACTAGGTATATATTTAGTAAGATATCTTTCTGACTAATTCATGACCAGTAAGGTTCTGCATCTGTAGAAATCACTTTCTGGATTTCTAACAATTTATTCCTTAGTCTTTAGCATGTCAATTTAAAAGGAGAAAGCAATTTGAGTAGAAATTGCTTTTCAAAGAAAGCAATAAAGTTCTTAAATAATGAAGTGTTATTAGAATCAACATAATCAGGCTATACTTTAAAAAGTTTTAGAGAAAGGAATTATTTTTGGTTTTTTCTAGAACAGAGATAGCAAACTCATGTTGTCACAGCAGCATCTCGTGATGTATCGGGACTTTTTTTCCCCTTTGCTAAACTGGGGGGGGGCAGCACATGACACATCTGGTCTGTGGACCATGAATTTGACACCCCTATTCTAGAAGAAACAAAATTATGACTAAGCCTTACAATCTGAGTCATAATATCACAGAAATATTTCACTTTTATTGGGGATTCAGATATTATTCGAATAAGTTTGGATGCCTTCTAATCTAGAAAAAAATCAGAAGAATGATTCTCAGTTTGTAGCTATCGGATTGATACCTGAGTAGAATAAAATTTAGTAAAAATACCAATAGATTGTGTAATTATTTAAAATATTTGGACACAAAAACTTTGTTTTATGTTCATGTTATTTTAATTGGCAATAGACCAGATTCTATAAATTTGATTCGTTCACTTCTTTAGAACCACTAGGATTAATAGCTCATCATATAAATCCTAGACAGGCAATATAGGCATAATTACAGTAATAATCTCAAAATGGCATTTTTTTGTTTATTTACTAGTCATATAAAGTGCAGGTTACTTCAACTATACTATCATTCTTGAAGCAATATATTTATTTAAAGAGGACAAATAAGCATGTGCAACAGAGGTGGTATTCAGCAGGTTCTGACCAGTTCTGGAAAACCGGTAGCGGAAATTTGGAGTAGTTTGGAGAATCGGCAAATACCACCTCTGACTGGCCCAGCCCCCATTTATTCTCTGCCTCTTGAGTCCCAGCTGATCAGCTGGGTCTTCTTTTGTTGCCCTTCACAGGAGAACAGAGCTGGAAAGCAGGTTAGTGGGGTGGGGGTGGGGGAATGGAGATTTTGCAGTATCCTTCCCAGCCATGCCCACCAAGTCATGCCCACAGAACCGGTAGTAAAAACATTTGAATCCCACCACTGAACTGAAAGATTTTGTATATAGAACAATGGGCCTATGCTTTCTATACATGGGGGTGGGTGGGTTGTAAACTGTTTTTACATTGCAGTAATAACATAGAAACATGTCCTTTTTGATATTAGGAGAATTGAAAGTCAGTAGAACAAGATCTGAGAAATGGCTTATGAGGTAAATTCATTATTTGGCCCACTCAGTGCTAAGTAATGAGGTAACCGATGAATTTTGGCACTAAATGACAGGTGGTGTATGAAAATAATTAGATATAACTGAAATCAACTTTTATTTAAATGAGAACACATTAGAATCACCGAAAAAAAAGAGGAAATATTCACTGTCATATAGATTTGTCTCTAAAAAGTGAAAATAAATTCTTCTGCACACACTTTTCCTAGATACCAGATATTATTTCACTGACATTACAGCCAAATATATTTCCTTTTTGAAGTTGCAGGGAAAAAAAGTCAGTAACCAAAACTTCAAGTGAAAGAATTTTGATTCCTGCAGGCAGGTATATATAAGGATTTTTCACTTTTTAATTGTCAACCATGTGTATGAAGACAGTTTTGGTGTTTTAGGAAATAAAAGTGAAATTAAAGAATGGAGACTTCTGCTAAATTTTTAATATTCAGTATTTAATGTTTATTTAATATTATTTAATTAATATTAATAAATATTTAATATTCAATAAAAGAGCAAAACTTGTGATTAAAGCATTCAGCATCTGTTTATGATAAAGTTGCCTTCCTGTTCCAGGACTAAGATTGGAAAAGACATTCTTAGAAGCGTGATAGAAGCAGGAAGACCCCAAGACATTTACCAGAGAATAAACATATTGCTCAGATATAAGACTGTTGTATGGCTTATTTGGGATACCACCAGGTTCTAGCAAATACGTAGAGTTTCTGTAAAATGCTTTGCTTTCATGCTTTCCTTGTTCTGCAGTATCCTGTTTTTCTTCTCAAAATAGCCTAAATCCTGTGTTCTGAAACTTATTATCTTCTGTTACTGCTATCTTTTAACACATTTTCTTACTTAATTTATGTCTTTTTTCCAAGCGTGAATATCCAGGTTTCGGTTGGATCTATTTTAAGGTGAATTAATTAATAAGTATAATAATATGTTTTCTTATGTTTCATTTAAAACTCTCATAGTTATAGAAAAATGTGTGCAATAGACTTAATAATCACTTGTATCTTCCCCCCTCCCTTGTTTTGTGTGTCTTTTATTCTATTGGAAAAAAATAGGGAAACCTACCACCAGATTATAGGATAAGTCTAATTGATATTGGCCTGGTGATTGAGTACCTGATGGGAGGAGCTTATCGCTGCAATTATACTCGAAAACGCTTCCGAACACTCTATCACAACTTATTTGGCCCCAAGAGAGTAAGGATTGTTATTATTGAGTTTTTAAAAATTGTTTCATAAAAGAATACATTTAAGGTGGTGGGTTGAGAGGTGATTTAGCTAGATGACATTACTAGGCCTTTGGATACATCTTGAATGTTGAAAAACTGTTATGGGCACTGCCATATAATGATTCTGGGCTGAGCCAGTTACTTCAGTACAAAAAAAGGGTGTGTTCTGAGCTCATTCTGTGAACAAACTCCTTCCTTTGAATACACTTACTCAAAGCTCATTCCTTTCCCAAATTCTAAAACTTTAGATTTTAAAGTCATGTTCCACCTCCCTGTTCTAACAGACACTCAAATTATCTACTTCTATTACATACCCTCTTTCATTGTCAACCCATAGTACATAACAAAAACACAGTCTGTAGCAAAAATATATTTCTTTCCTGTCCTCTCTTTTATTTGTTTGTTGTATTGATTGATATCGCTCCTTTCACTCAGGAACTCAAGTACATATGTATTTGTCTCCATCATAACAACCTTATGAAGTACGTTGATCTGAGATTTAATTTCAGTTCCTCCCTCCTCCATCAAGAAATCCCTCAGCATGTTCCTTGTCCCTGCTTCCTCTATTCTTTTCATAAAAGAGCCATAGAGGAATGCAAAAATAAACTTGAAGACAATATGCACCAAACACTGTGAAAACATCACCTTAGGCATAGGAGGAATAAATTCCCAGGAATGGGAGGAGGAAGTAAGAAATAAAATCAAGGATGGTCCGTCTTGTGTTTCCTGGGTGTAAGAGGGAGGGAAAAGGAAAATTTGGCCAGCTTTCAAGTTTCTGCTTTATATCCTATAATAATAAAGCAGAGTTACACAGTAGTTCCTATGCTATCTGTTTCCTGCCCTAGACTACCTCAAAGGATTGACATAGCTCTTACTCTAATTAGTCCCAGATCTCTGCCAGCCTTCCCACTCTGTCCTCAAGCCTCTTTCTTCCTGGATAATAACAATGGGATATCAATTATTATTCTTTCCTTTCATTTTCCAGTGCATTTCTCACAGTAAATAATTTTGAACTACTGAATTCTGGCCCTAGCCTAAAATAAAGATATTTCATAAATATGTAAGAAAATAAAATGACAGTTGGAAGAATTCATTCTCTGCTCTAAAATGTGTCCAATCACCTCTTTTTAAAATTAAAGTAATTGAAACACATAACAGTATGACACCTTACAAATACAGAAGGAGATATCAATTAATAACATCATTCCAACCCCCTACAGCAGGGGTGTCAAACTCGCCGTGTCATGTTGCCGTCACGTGACATTTCGTGATGTTTTTTCCATTTGCAGAGCTGGGGTGGGCGTGGCCTGCGCGTGATGCATCCAGCCTGCAGGCGGCCAGTTTGACACCCCTGCCCTACAGCAACTGGACTTGTACCTGAATGCCTCTTTTCAGTTACAGGTATCTTGCATCCAACAAACTCTAATTATAGCTACAAAATGCTGAAGAGATGCATGGGGCTAAGCATTAGATGCCAGATATTGCTCTGCCTGATACAAAGTGGAAAAGGATGTTGCTGATATTTTATCCAGTTCCTAACATATAGGAAACTTAAAAGATGCTTTCAGAATTTTCTGGGGAGTTGAGGGAGCATCCAGTTTAAAATGCTGGAATAAAGCTGGATGACAGGAGGAAAAACAAAACATAAGGGTCCACATTATTAAAGGAAAGTTTACTTTTCTTTAATGAACTTTGGAATTTTTGTGCAATAATACAGATCTTTCCCAAACAATAGGGATATGTAAAAACAGTTAAATATAGTAGAAAGTAATTGCACTAATAACATCAAGAAGCTTGCAAAGTATGTATGTTGAATCCAAAAATGATGAATGAACAGGATAGATTTTATTTAGTCCCTTGTTTTTTTTGAAAAGTTATATATAGAATTATTCTTTTCTTTTTTTTACCTACAGCCCAAGGCCCTAAAACTTCTGGGAATGGAGGTAAGTGGCAGGTCACTCATTTTAATGACATTTTAGAAACTTTTAGAACAGAACAAAATATATTCAGGACTGTGATTCACACATGACTTACATGATTTTTTAAAAACCTAGTAACCTAGTACTCAAGGACACTTGCAATTTAAGATTTCAAACAGAGCTTCTTTTCCCACCATAGAGGACGGAAGCAGAACAAGAAAGAAGAGAAGGAAAAGAAATCAAACATCCCACTGGACATGCCTAGAGCATCAGGCATACCTAAAATTTATCTTTAAATCCTGGCAGGAAAATAATACATGTTTGCAAGATAATTTGTAAAGAAAGTCAATTTTCATCTATGACCCTGTGCACATATTCATATGTATAACTATGGAAAAGAGACAGGAAAGTTTATTTAAAGACTTCTCATAAAATTTCATAGTTTCAGTGAATAATGCATTGAAATATCTGCATTTGGAAACAACCACAAACATTAGAAGTATTAGGTAAGAGTCAGTATAGAAAATTATAATGTTATTACAAGATTTCTTGGGGGAAAAACACCTCTTCAAAAATTATCAGGAAACTAACTGTTAAATCAATATTATTAAAATTTCTATATTTAGATGAGAATGCATCAGGATGTTGAAAGTGATTTTCCCAGGAGTATTAAATCAGCACTGGGCATACCAGAGAAGTATTTTTGGAGTGCTTATTTGCTGATTGTTAAGTATATCTCTAAATTATTGCTGTTAAATAAATTAAAGGTAATTTATACAGTTTTGAAAGCTATTAGGCATTATCATTGCAAGGAGGGAAAGGAAAAAGATAGAGAGATCTTTCTGAATAATTAGATCCAGATAAGCTCCTGTGCAACTATAGAAAAGAAACAAGTTCAATGTCTTTTTAAGAATGACATTATATTGCTAAAGATACTTTTAGTCTAACAGTATTTTTCTATGCTCATCAGGATGATGTTCCACTACGGAGGGGAAGAAGCACCACTAAGAAACGAGAAGAGGAAGTGGATATAGACCTAGATGATCCTGAGATTAACCATTTCCCTTTCCCCTTTCATGAACTGATGGTATGGGCTGTGCTGATGAAGCGCCAGAAGATGGCTCTTTTCTTCTGGCAACATGGAGAGGAAGCCATGGCTAAGGCTCTGGTAGCCTGTAAACTTTGCAAAGCAATGGCCCATGAAGCATCTGAAAATGATATGGTGGATGACATATCTCAGGAACTTAATCACAACTCCAGGTTGAGCTATTCATGAATGTTACATTGATGTCCTCCATTTTGCATGACACAGAATCTAGATGAAATAACACCACTTCTTTTTATTACTGATCTGCTTAAACTAGAAGTTTCACAATGCTTTCCAAATCCTCAGAGAAAAACCAGACAGTGTCAACAGTGTTGGCATGAGGGGCTCCCTCTTGGAATGTTTGCAAATACTTTCCCAGATGAGTGAAAGGTTTGCAAGAGAAATAAACATTTCATTCCAAGCCGAGGGCTCAATGGGCTGGCCTTGTAGAACAGAACAATGCTTCTAAGCCGAACCATTTCAAACAGCCATTGAGAATATTGGCTTGTAAGACTTCACTGTTAGAACTGAGGGTTAGCCGTGCAAAAGGGGAAACAGTTATAACAAAGATTGTTGTTAGAAACATGGAAAATCAATCTTCCAGTTATCCATAAAAAGCCAGGGTTTTATTGGCCAAAAACAGTACTTTACAGTCTGCTTAGAAAATAATGCAGGCACTGGAATTCTAATCTAAAGCCTAAGTAGCCCTATCAGGAAGTTTCTATTATCCATACATGTCAGTCCTTTAAAGAGCTACCCTATAGAAAGCATACTGCAATAGTTTAACCTTCCTATTATAAATATATAAGTGACTGCTGATAACAATTATGGCCTGATTAATCATAGCATGCTAAATGCCTTTATGAGTATTCTTAATACAGAAATGTCCATATCTGAGTAATAAAATCTGCCAAGGCAAGTGTATGTTATCACTATTGGAATCTTGTTTCATATGAAATTCAGTGTAAATGTCTATGGAGATTCTCAGTCATCCAGGCCATGGTTGTCCCATGTTCATTTCTCATTCAAGAAGTTTCTTCAGAGCTGAAGAAACTTCTTGAATGAGAAGCCAAACACCTTCAAAGAAAAAAACGGAAAGTTCAGTTGCCTCTTGAAAAAGCACCTTTGGGAAACTTAGTCTGTTTAGTCAAATCCAGTCCTTCATTATGTCCACAATTACCAAAGCATCAGACAGAAAGGTGCTAAGACTTAATTCATAGACCTACATAGAATAACAGAGTTGGAAGGGACCTGGGAGGTCATCTAGTCCAACCCCCTACTCAAGCAGGAGAATCTATATCATTTGAGACAAATGGCTCCCCAGTCTCTTCTTAAAAGCCTCCAGTGATGGAGTACTCACAACTTCTGAAGGCAAGCCATTCTGCTGATTGTTCTCACCATTAGGAAATTTCTCAGTGGTTCTAGGTTGCTTGTCTCCTTGATTAGTTTCCATCCAATGGTTCTTGTCTTGCCTTCTGGTGCTTTGGAAAATAGTGCCCCCCCCGTTAATTTTATGGCAGCCCCTCAAATACTGCAACACTGCTATCATATCTCCCTTAGTCATTCTTTTCACTAGACTAATATACCCAATTCCTGCAACTGTTCTTCATATGCTCCAGACTTTCCTCTAATCATAAAGACTATAGTCAGTCCAGACTTCCTATAAAGCTTGGTTAAATTACACTATACTTTTATTATTGAAAATCTGATTCTCTCACAGAGTTCTGATACAAATGAGATCAGAGCCACTAGATTAGCAACAAGGAGAGGATAGACAAGTGGAAGCTAAGGTTTCCTAGCAAAAATTGAAATTAAGTGATTTAAAGAAGGGTCTAATCTGAAGCACACTACCTGCAAGTGCTCTCAGGATCTTAGGCTGTGATGCAATCCTTGCAGAAGTAGCTGTTAACAGTTGTTTAGATGCCACAAACAGTGACAGATGCATAAGCTAAAAAAAAAAAAAACGCTGTTTCTTACAGAGATTTTGGCCAGCTGGCAGTGGAGCTGCTGGACCAATCCTACAAGCAGGATGAACAGCTGGCTATGAAACTCCTGACATATGAGTTGAAGAACTGGAGCAATGCCACATGCCTGCAACTTGCAGTGGCAGCCAAGCATCGAGATTTCATTGCACACACGTGTAGCCAAATGCTACTCACAGATATGTGGATGGGGAGGCTTCGGATGCGCAAAAACTCAAGTCTAAAGGTCAGGATTGTTTTAAGTGTGAAACTTATGGGAAAGTTTATATGTTAAATCAGCATATAAATATAATATAAAGTATTGACTGTTTCTAAAAATAGAGAACAGCCATATATCTTTGCACCTCAAAAGGGTGGATCGCCAACTCATTTTAAAGCTTTAAGGACCTTTATAGGGTACTAAATCAATTATTGATTTCATTCTTACCTACAAAATAGTTACATAATTTTAAAACTTATATGCCCAAATGTCTCATTCCTAGATGCATAAATTGCACGTGTAATAATAAACAAAAAGAGCAACTTATTAATTGTGATTGTTGTTATCATTATTATTATTGATTTAGGTAATTCTAGGAATTCTACTTCCTCCTTCAATTCTCAGCTTGGAGTTCAAAAACAAAGATGATATGCCTTACATGTCTCAGGCTCAAGAGATCCAGCTGCAAGAAAAAGAGCCTGAAGAGCCAGAAAAAACAGTAAAAGAAAAAGAAGAGGAAGATATGGAACTCACAGTAAGGAGAAGACTTTGCTGGAAGTGATCTGCATAATTATTATTTCTTTGATTGTTGTCATCAAGGCACACAGTGAAATTCAATATACATTCCTCCAGGCATCCATTTTTAAACAGACCATACCCAAATATTAATAGTTACCAGGGATAATTCCTAATTAGAATGTAACGTAGTACAGTATATTTATTAGGAAAAAACATGTTGAGATGAATTACCATGCTTCCCAAATTGCACTAGTGATTTTGTATTTTATACATTGAGTTTCTATCATATCGTTATTTATAATACTTTTTTGAAGAACATATCTTAAGTTACCTTGAATAAAGCTATAGGAGGTTCCCAATTATCCAATTTTTATTTTTAAAAAAGTTAAGAGAATTAACAAACAAAGAAAGATGGTTGTTAGTTGATACTAAGTTCAAATTCCAATAACATTTTAATGAATAAAACTCATTCTATACAATGCCCATTAAACCTGCTGGAATACAACATCAGTGTCAACAGCAATCCCTCTGCAATCATTTAAACAAAATAAAACTAAAACTAAACAAAAATATTTCCACTGAAAGCTATAATGCTTAGCATACAGTTCCTTATTATTTATGTTCATTATATTCTGTATCTTTTCCATTTATGATTAGGAAAATATACTCCAGAAATGTGCCTAAAACAATATGTTCAATATTTAATTCTACCCATCCCTCTGCCATCATTTTAGGATGACTTCAGTTATACATTTTATTAATAAAATATATGTGAAAGCTTGAAAATGTGCAAAGCAAAGACAATGGCTTCACAAAAAGGTGAAAGGCTATTTTTTATAGAAAAGCTTTAAGCAATTTTGGGTTTTGATTAAAAAATTAAAAAATAGGATGTTTGGAAATCATTTGACATTTGAAACTACAGAAAGTGGTTGCTTTTAAAAATCTATTTCTCTAAAGATTAATGTAAAAAAATGTAGGTTGGCCTTTTCTGATACCACTAGGGTCAATCTTTGGCCTAAGTTTTCATTCATTTTATTATTATTTTTGTTATTTTATTTGCTTTTCTTTAAATCATTATAAACATGCATTAGATAGCATGTTTATTATGACAAACACTGACTAGTAATTTGAAAGGCTAATTCAAATCAATTTATTGTACGTAAAACAGAGAATCAAAGTCCCTAATATAATCCAAATATTCATAAATTCACTGCTGGCATAAGATTTTTATAAGCATTTATTTGTATTTTTACATCTACTGACTTTCTTTCAGTGTCCTATTCAGTTTAGAGAAGCCATTAAAACTGGATTGCTTGTTAAAAATGAGGCTATTTTCTTCAGGCCACCAGCAAGAACTATCCCCAGGATCTTATATGCGGGCAGGCAGAAGGCTCTGCCTACTACAAGAACCACAATTCAGGGAAGGAGACGATCGTAGGCACAAGATCAACCTACAGGACCCCTATTCAGGCAAGACCCCGGACCCTGGAAAAAGAGGAAAAGGTCATAAGCCAGCATAACATTGACAGGTTGCTTTCCTATGATATGAACTTATTCTGCTTTAATAGTAATTAATTCTTGCTGGCTTCTGATCAATAGATGACGTGCTGACTCACATCCAAAAAGCACAGATTGTTTACTGGGTCTATATCATAGTGAACAGCAATTGGTCTCTGTTATACTCCAGCCCAAAGATTTTCTCCAGTACCATGTTTTGTTTGAACAAAATTCCGGCATGCCACTACCAAAACAGATGTAGCATGGTTTTCCTCTCCCTCCTCTTATTGTGACTTTAATCCTTCACCTGTATTTTCCCCATGTCTAATATTAAATGAGTGAACCTGTAGTATAATATATATGGAAGGATCATGAGTGTAATCAGACTTTTTTTCAATCAACAGCAGAGTGGTTGGTTTGAAGTAGTCTGATGCTGTGGTTTTCTTTTTCAGAGTCTTCAAATACGTAATTGTTTTAAATTTAAATGAACAAAAAGTTCACATTGTTGGGTTGAATGCTGTTGGCAGGAAAAAAGGAGAGATTGAAAGACTGCCCGGGTGAGCAGTCATGAATATTAAACAAGTATGTTAGAAAGGAAGCAGGATACAATAGTTTGAAAAATAGGAATGAGGAAGCAATATGCAGTAAGACATGGAGAATATCAAACATTATATTATATTATATCCAACTAACCCTGATTAGTATCACTGTACCACACATTTGAAGAAAAGCATGCTGTAACCAGAGCAGATAGATCCTTCCTTTTTAAAAAGAAAAACCATAATGTTCTCCTCATTGAAACTGAAGGGTAAAGGGGAATTCTAGAAATACCTAGTAGCCATAATATGTATTGACATCAAAATGTCTGAATGATATATTAATATTATTTGTGTTGTCTACATTTTTGTTTTTATAACTTCATTTTTAATTTTTCTACTTTGCTTTTTTATTTAAAAAAATATCAATCAAAAATCCGAACTTTATGCTGACAAAAACCTACAATGGCCATTTTTATAAATACTAATAAAGATAAATGAAATATAATTATACATTATAATACTTTTTTCATGTTTCTTATCTTAGCATAATATATACCGTGTTTCTCATATAATAAGTCCCAGTCTTTTTTTTTTTTTTTGAGACCCGAAAAAATGGCTAGGCTGTCTTTTCGGGGATGACTTAATTTTTCCCCCCCTTGCATCTTTGGGTGGGCGTGTGGTGACGGCTTGGATGTTGACCTCGGCGTTGGTGGGGCACTTCGTATCGGGGTCAGCGTAGGCAGCACCATATCCGGTGTGCAACAAAAGTAACGGCAAGCCCCTCACCATTCCCCCATTTCGCATGTTTTAATATAGGCCTTAATTTGGGGGAGGGGCTTAATTTCATTTCATGCCTATAAAACATGCTGGGACTTCCTATTGGGGGAGGCCGTATTGTTGGAGAAACAGGGTATTATTTAATGATATTTGCATTTTGTTTGGACAATTGGATCAGGTATAAACTATTGATTGATTTCCACCAGTTCTTTCATGTAACTGACAAAAGGATTATTTCATTGCAGACAATTTTTCATTGAAGATTTTCTTTATTTTTTGTATGTGAAATAATCAAAAAAAAAATCTTGAAATTTTAAATATGTCCGAAAGAAATCACAAGAATATTCCTTTAAATTTCAGATAAGGTGACCTCACATAACAATAACAATATTTTTGTAACAAAAATATTCAGCTATTCATTGTTAATATTTTAATTATTTAACCTAAGTAATATATTGATAAACTTATGCATTATACATTCATGAAAAACAAACTAAAGCAATAATACAATTTAAAATACAAATGCCATAATCAGATACTAAAAGTAATTTACAACATCTTTAACGATATATTCTGCCAACATTCCTGAAAACAGTTGGATCAAATCTTAATTTTGCCCCTTTTCCATGTTAGTAAGTGTGTCTCTCTACAAACTGTCATGGCCTTTAAAAATCCTCTTGCATCTTTATAGGAAAAAAATAGCTGAAAAAAAAGTGAATCGGCAAAATGTTTTCCAATAAATAAAAAAGATTAGAAAAAGTAAGATTAGAAAACTATAAACTTTCCTTTTAGCAAATATATTTAATTGCAAGCCATAAGCATTTTCTCCTTCCAACAGATCAAACATTATCTTCCTAAACTGCCTCAGTCCAGCTTGGTAAATCTACCATTAATAATGATTTATTATTAATCATAAGTATTTATTATAATGAATATATAGATTAAACAAATAATTTTTAAAATTTCATTTTATATCCTAAAGCTCTAAATCAGGGGTGAAATAGTCACAGAGTGCGTCACAGGAGTCACAGAGTGAGTCAAAGTCACAATGGCGTCACAGGACATATTAGGACTTTGTTCTGCTTCGCTAAACTGGGCATAGCCATGGCCAGCATGTGATGCATCTGGCGCATAGGAGTTTGACAGCCCTGCTCTAAATCAATGAAGGATACCAATAATACTGTTGGGTGTTCTCTTGGTTCTGAAAGACCATTTCTTTTGTTTCCTCATACATTACTCTCTTCGTTTGTTAAAGAAAATACTTTGGAATTTCCTGTGAAACACTAATGAATTGCACTCCATTTTATAAAAAAAAAAAAAAATAGGACCATATTCAATGTCATCTAATTAGAACTACCATACCCGATGTATAAACATAAGGATCACCACTAAATGATAGGGAATTGGGTTAGACTAAGCTTCTACATAAATTTTCTTCCTTCTAGTCTGTCTTCCATCCCTTTTAACATGCCCTAAATCTGTTTCACGGTATTCTCCCGTGCATGGCTATTGTATCTGGATTGCAAAAATACAGATAGACAGTAGGTGGTAATAAAGAGATTTTGAAAACTCTTAGTTCTTTGCTGTCACTAAAAGGTCCTGCAAATTTTGGAAGATCTGATATGGTTGTCTTACTTCACATTTTTGGTGGACATATGAAAAGGGGAGATAGGATTGGTTCGATTGGTACATACTGTTCTTGTAGCTAACAACATTCAGATCCTATTATGTTGCTATTCCAACATTACAGTTGTCAGTCCTATGGTCCTTCCACTTTCTGTTGTATGTTTTCATTTTATCTGATTCAAACACACTAATCAGGAGAATGACAAATCACACAAATAGAAGCAATCTTTTTGTGTATTCCAAGAAATTTGTGAATTGCAGTTAGATTTTGTTTGATGATGTGGTACTGGTTTACCGTTTGAAAATGCAGTCAGTATTTCAATACAGTACTGATTTTTCACTCAGCTTTCTTATTATAATACTGAATATCAAATTACATTCATTTCTATTCAGCTTCCTCTCATCCATTTATCCAATGTTTTATTATTTTATAGGCAATGTTGGGACGTAGCAATGGAGAGTCATCAGCAAGAAAGAAGGAGGAGGACGAAGTTCAGAACAGACATAGATTGATCCCCTTTGGACGTAAAATCTATGAGTTCTACAATGCACCAATTGTTAAATTTTGGTTCTATACTGTAAGGAGCAATTATCATTTTATCTCCAATGACACTAATTTGTAAAGGCTTCATTCTTCAGTATGTTTGCATTATATAACTACTCTTCATAGATTTAGAGTGATGCAACTGGTATATGCTCTTTTACTAAGTTTATAAAAATCCACTGAATTGAGTTTAAATTGCTAAAGTTAAACTTTTGCAGTAACGATGTTTCTTCGTCAACTGATTTGCTTCTTATAATCATTTAAAGAGACTAGGCAATTATACATTTGCTTCACTTGCAGTCAAGGAATTGTACGCACTTTTTAAATAAATCCATAAAATGTAAGTATAGGATTTCATAGTATGCAGTGTATACTCTTGTATTTATATTGAATTCTTTAACTAAAAATTGGCCTTCTTGAAGGAGAACATTTCTTAATTACTAGAAATAATGAGATTTCAATAACATCAGCTAAACATTTAAATCATATATGCAGGTAAACTGGTTTTTTCTCTTTACAGATGTTTTACATTGGGTACCTGATGCTGTTTAATTATATCGTTTTGGTGAAAATGGAACGTTGGCCTTCCATGCAAGAGTGGATAGTTATCTCATACATATTTACAATGGGAATAGAAAAGATGAGAGAGGTAATACTATTCTAAAGACAGTTGTTCCTTGTGCTTTTTCCTAAATATCAATCTTACTGTAAACAAGATAGGATACTATCATCAACAGAATGCAGGTTTTTTTTCTGGCTCTGGCTGGTTTTCTGTGAAGATCTGAGATACTTAAAAATAATGGAAATCACACCAGGAAGGGAAAACAGGAAAAAATGTAACAATGTTTCTGTTTGCAAGAACATCCAATGGAATAAAAGACTCCTGGAACTGACACTTAAAAGTCCAACCCAGTGTCCACAGTACTTTCTCTTTCCTTTTAAGCAAACTGTAAGAATTTTCTGGTATCTAGGGGCACCTATAGTTATTGTGACAGAATTGTATATACAAATTGATTTTATTTAACTGACTACAGATGCCTCATTTAGTTATTACTTTTATAAAACAACCATAAGTCATAAGATTTTATGGTATATCAATAAGTAAAATTTAACAGTGAACTTTCATGCTTATCTGTGCTTATCTGTAAAACAGTAGTCCTTTCCCCTGCATATAATTTGTATGTTTCCCAATAGGGAAAATTTGAAATGCATATTTACTCTGGAAAATGCCTCAGAGTGGCATTTATTACATCCAACACTTCACGAGACACCAGATTGAGAAAAGCCATAACAAAAGCAATGTTAATGCATGCCTGACTTGAGAAACTTACCAATGTTTGTATCTTTCAGTCACACTTTTTAATTATGGCACTTGCCTTGTACTAAAAAGAAGAAATAAGTCACTTATTACTTCAGGCATACTATCTGATAGAGATAGCTTGCAGGGACATGAATAGAGAAAGCATTCGTGTCTTCATGCAATGGCCATTGTACGCTATGTTTGTTTTCACAAAGCATTCAGAAGCCTTGATTCTAGCTGAAAATTGTCTGGATTACAAGGAGGCAAATTGAAAGAAGATCCTGAAATATTTTGTCCGTACAGTAATGATACTGTACATGGTATCCATTCAGGATACACACACACACACACACACACACAGAGTATATGTATATGTCTAAGTCTGTACTAATGGTAGGAATAGACCTCAAGTACAGATCATGTAAAGTTGAATGACAAGAGGTGAGAGGAAAGAGTCAAGAGTCCTATAACTCTCTGTATTATAAGAATTCTGTTACAAAACCAAGGAGGCTATTTCACATGGCCTTACTTAGCTGGCTCTTATGTCCATATTCTATAAGACTTGCGGTAATCCTGTGAATAGGTCGTGAAATTATAATCCAGGACATAGTTGTCAAATCATTCATCATATTATTTTTGATACAAAGGCTATTCTTTTTCCATCTCTAGATATTAATGTCGGAACCTGGGAAACTACTGCAGAAGGTGAAGGTGTGGCTTCAAGAATACTGGAATGTTACCGATCTTATCGCCATCCTCTTATTCTCGGTGGGCATGGTGCTTCGCCTTCAGGACCTGCCATTCAGGAGTGATGGACGTGTCATATATTGTGTCAACATTATTTACTGGTATATCCGATTGTTAGACATCTTCGGGGTGAACAAATATTTGGGGCCATATGTAATGATGATTGGGAAAATGGTAAGAAAAAGTTACCCATCCTTCCTTTTTGTTCTGCATGTTATAAGCGAAAACAGTAAAAGGTGGTACTAGTTTCATACAATCTTTAGAGTGAATCTTTTAAGTACTTTTCTGTGTGATGCAGCTTCCTTTTGTTATAGTGTAGTATTCAGTTTGAGAAAAGATATATTTTGTTGGCAAGGCTTGTGCATTTTTTCTTGTCCTTATCAAAGTTATTTGGATCATTGATTCAAACAGAATTCTATGGAATTTCTAATTGGGACTACAAGCCTAAAATTGTTAGCAGCATTATACTCACTATTTTTATAGAAAACACATATAGATACATTCAAATGTCACTCAAACTATGAATATCTGGAAATGGGATAGAAATAGCCCTAATCTGTTTTGCATATAAGCTAGGATAGTTAGGAATAACCACAGTCTACAGTGAGGGTACAGGGGAAGTTTGGGAAAGGTTGCTAAGCTATGTGATACACTAAAATGATATGGACCTCACAGACGGACGTGGGGTAAAAATTAATTAAGATCATTCAAGCCTTCCCTTGCTATTTAAGAGATGGAGTATTTTAAGTGGCAGCAAATCTCTTACCACCCTTATTCATTATTTTGGAATGCCTTTATCACAGAGCCTTCATTGCATGTCTAGTATTGAATTATGCAGGAATAATACATTTCAGTAGAGTCGATAAGAGTAAGGAGTTGAGATGTGAGGAAAAGCAATAAATATAAAAACTAAGCTATTTAATTTAATATAAAACTGGGTTATTTAAAGAGGTAGATTAGCAATGAAACCAAAGTCAGGGATATAACAACAACAACAACAATAACAACAACAACAAAAAGCAAATACTAAGAAACAGCAGAATAGAAGAGAAAAAACTGGGGGGAGGGGAGAGAATCACGAAATGCAAAGACCTGAAAATGGAAGAGGAACAACTGTGACCCCCCAAAAAAAAGATAGGACTAATAGTAAAAGGCAATTTGAGTGCAATTTCAAAACATCTGGAGCACCATTTGAACACCATTGGCATGTTGATTTATTCCAACGTCTACCAAAGCAGCTTAGTTAACTGACTCATTTGATAGTGCTAATTGTAGCCTAGGCCATAGTAGGCCAAACAACAAATGTTTGCACAGTTCCACACCCATTGCAGAGAAAAAAACGATTTATTTTTTCATGCATATCAAAAAAGGGCAATCCATATGCATCTATTTTTATTGTCATGCATACCTCATCTTTGATTTACTTTGTAAAGAAAGCATTAAAGCATTCTTGAGAAGGAATGAGATGAGTTCCTCAGCGATATTTGAAAGTTATATTACATCACATTCTCACAGAAATGTGGAAACATAGAATTTTACTGGGAGTGACAGAAATATAAGGTTTGCAGGCTAGAGTAAACCTGTTCAAGTAATGAGACTTTAAAGTAAAATTTAGGACTGATTCGCACATTCATGTGCAGCAATTAATTCCTCACAAAACATAATAAAATGTATGCTCACCTTCCACTTAAACATGTGAGGTGATGCAATAAAAAAGTAATAAAAGGCATTACTTGATTTGGCCCTTGTTAAAAGTTAGGAGCACTCCAGTAATGATAGGAGTAAAATTTTGACTGCATGTCTGTTTAATCCAAGAACAAAGGAACAAGTAGTTGCTATGCTATGCTGTGCTATGCTATGTATTGGGCTAGTTTTTTCTGTATTGAAACTGAAAGTCACATAATGTTTGCCTGTACATGTGTGAACAGATAGATAGATGACTGATAGATAGAACAGATTTTATTAACTCACTTAGAAAGAAGCAGAAGCAGAAACAATCAATAATAGTCCCCCAAAACCCACAGAATTTGTATTTATTTTGCAACCTGTATTGCTGCCTTTGGGTTACAAATGGAAAGAAAATTTCTATACCATTTTAAAATGTAATATTTCTGCACGAAAACTTGGGATTTATTATGGTGCATGATTAAAAGATCTTCAACATAACAGAACATAATATTGTAATAGCCAAAGATCCAGCACAAGTACTTGAAGATTACCATGACAAGCCAAGCACCTTAAATAGCGTGTTAATATGCAGATGTTTAAATCGTTTGATGATTTATGATTTATATACAAGTTGATTTATTTGTTTTCCAGAATAAAGTGGCTTTCTTTCTCTGTCTGTGTAATTTTTTTCTTTTCTTTCAGATGATAGACATGATGTATTTTGTCATTATTATGTTGGTGGTTCTGATGAGTTTTGGTGTTGCAAGGCAAGCAATTCTCTTCCCCAACGAAGAGCCATCATGGAAACTGGCAAAAAATATTTTTTACATGCCCTATTGGATGATCTATGGGGAAGTGTTTGCAGACCAGATAGACCGTAAGCAAGTTTATGATTCTCATACACCAAAGTCAGGTATCAAACTTTGATCAGTGATGTTTTTCATGATTATTATTAACACTCTCAATAAATGGCTCAAGATAGAGGACTCAAACATTGCAGGAAAGTATGATATATTTAAAATGTTAATCTCAGAAGGTAAAATCAACATTTCTATACCACCCAAGCTGCTTTTTTTTCACTTTTAATACCTATAAATCATATTCAAAGTACACATCTACTTTAGTGTTTTACCATTTTAATTAATAGTTGCCTTTCCCTGAGAATCACTAGTAATGCCGAGAGGTCCCAAGCACTCCTCAATGAGGTCCATATTTGAGGAGTCTTAACCAGATTAAGTTTGTAGTACAGATTATATCAGTTGCCATCCATTAGCTTAATGGTGGAATGTACAAACCGTGTTTGTTCATAGACCATTCAATTCTAGAAGCTACTGCACCAGTTCTAATTTTTTACCCAGTATTGAAGTTACAGTGACATTATACTAATTTATGCCATATTTTGACCTCTTTCAACCACCCTGTTTTGGTATATTAGTAAAATAATAGTTATTTTAAAATATATTGTAAATGTTGTTTATGTATTGAATAAGGACTTTATACCACTTTGTACTTTATTTAGAATTGATGGGGTATCATGTTAAGGGTTAAGGCTGCAACCTGTGAATTCCCTGGATCAAATTCATTGTTTGCCATGAAATCACTAGGTGTCCTTAAGAAATCACTCTCTCATTAACAACTTCTCTAATTGTAATTTAGAGATATTAAGATGATTTATATTACAAGGCTATTCCAAGAATTTCACCTCGTATTACCTGGGAGAAGCCTGAGAGTGTTACACAAATACGAAACTTCATTTTTTGTGTTCCAAACCTGGAATCTTTTTCCACATATGTTGTAAGAATTCATTTGCCTTGCCGTTTGCAAACATTATAGTTCCTTTTTAATGCATTTCCTGGTGGTTGTTTGTGTAATGTGCCAGACTAGATCATGGTCATATGAAATTTTGGAACTGTAGAAATGAACAAGAAGAGTGTGCACATGCAGGCATGTTAAACTCACCTCTTCTGCTTGAGAGCACAAGGATGGCATTTAAAGGTCCAAATTCACTCTGAGCACAGTCAGAAACTTTTTCAGCTATTTCCATAGATCTGTTGGGATGTCAGATCTTCTTTCAGGAATGAGTCTGTTTCTATAATATAGTTCAGGAGTGTCAAACTCAAGGCCTGGGGGCCAGATCCAGCCCATGGGGTGCTTAGATCTGGCCTGTGGTGCTCCACTGGAAACAGCAAAAGACCAGCTCACGGTGCCTCTGCCAGTGAAAACAGATCTTGCTTGGGACACGTGCGGCCCCCCTGAGTTCCGTTTTCACTGGCAGAGGGTTTCAGGAGGCTGTTGCAGCCGAAAAACGAGCTCTGGAGCCTGCTTTCACTGGCAGAGCACTCGGGCCACCACAGGTGCCCCCCACATGAATGATGTCATGCTAGCTATCCCCACCCTGGTCACGTCCCCCCACCCCCGAGGTCAAACAAAACCCTGATGCAGCCATCAATGAAATCAAGCTTGACACCCCTAATATAGCTCATGCAAAATTCAGTTACATAAAATATAGAAAGAGAGAAGCTAATTGGCTTCCCCAATTATTCAGATTTTAGTTTTTTTTTTTAAAAACATTTTTGCTGCATTTTTATTTAACCTTTTTCTCATTTTATATGCCCACTGTAAGGAAGCATTTGATGAAATACCTTTATATGTACTCTTTCCTTTCTACTATTGATAAAAGAAACCCATATCATTCTCCAAAGAGAAAGAAAGACAAAAAAACCAATTATTTCTTTCCTTTTGCAAATTATCCTTCCTTTTTGTTCTCAGTTATAATGCGGAATTCAAATGAACAAAAGTCCTTCAATGACTTTAACTTTCTGCTTGACTACATATTTCCTTTTTTATGTATTTGGGGTTTAGGAAAGCCAAGAAGTGGGAGAGAAGTAGAATCCCAGACTGTGGAATTTCTTTTCAAAAATGTCTGTTCCTCTACAAGTGGCCATTTATTGCTGTTGTACTGAAAAAAAAAATCTACTGGCATAATGCAACATGTTCCACAGCAACTTGGCTGAGGAAAACATGCTTTTTCTTGCCGTGTGCTGATTCTAGTTTAGAACCCTGGAAATGGAGAATGGAAATGACAAAAACAGAGCATGCTGTAGTTCTCTTTGAACAGAGGAGCATATGTTTAAACCCATTATAGAAAACTATATATTACATCTGTTTTAACGTACACCATTGACTGAACACCTAATGAAGCTGTAGAAATGATTGTTTCAGCATGGAGTGCTTCATACTGTACTATCAAAAGTCAGATTGTCAAAGCCCATGTATCACCTTCCTCTGGAGGACTTGATGATAATTAATTGAAAATTAATTGAATCCCTAAGTTGTTTTAACCTCAGCATCCAAACAGAGAAGGCAGAATTTGTCAGCATTTGTGGAATGCAAGCAGCCTATTCAAAATCCTTAAGCCAGAGGATAGTGTTTGTTTTTAATATAGATACAGGATACAAATCCAAGATGCATAAAGAACTAATATAGTCTGACTGCATTTAAAGGATAATTTTGTTCAATCAAGTTATGTAAAAGTCAGAAAATGTCCCAAGATACGAAAAATTGACATCTGAGGAAAGAAAATGAATAGATGCTAACTGCTAATCTAGGACTTGTAAGTCCATCTTTCTGCTTCTGTATATTTTATGTTCAATCGATTTATTATTGATGTGTCATGGAACAATGTGTATCTTTGTACACAGAAATAGAGGATATTAAATCACATACTGTTATTTATCTATTCAGGGTACTATTTTCTCACTTTTTGAAAAAAAATGTACAGCTCTTAGTCTCCACAGTAGCCTAAGCTAAATCAGCAACAACTTACTATGCAAATTATTATCTTTCTGAATTATCAATCCATCTATCTTAGAGTTCAGTACCATTTATTTAAAAGTGTATGCTATACATACATAGATTCAGGTTTTCCTTTCCTTTGCATTGGTATTACTTGTTACTAGTTATAAATTCTGGGTTCCTTTTAAAACCCACATATCTCTCACTATTTGTTTGATCTTAATTTTATAAAGTATTTCACTTAATTTGAGAAATATACCAAGTATTATGTAAGACTCTAAGATAGGTTTGTCTTTTCGTTTCATTCTTATGTACTGGTATGTGAAGCATGAAATCTGGCTGTCCAGGTTAACAATCAATGTCTCATCAACTGGCAGCCTCTCCATTCAATGAATATATTCTATATTCCTCATCACTTTTTTTTAAACAAAGCATTTAATGATTTCTGGGCCAATGCATGTTTTTTGTAATTGGGTTCTGGTGATGGGGTATCAGTAGATAAACGTTTAAATTCTTTTGGAATAGGAAAAACAATGTGTGTGGCTGGATTGTACTGTTAAGTTTTGAGCTTCGCTTATAGAAATTGTCATTCTTAAAGTCAGAAGAATATATAACTATTTGAGACTCGTGGAATCTGGTTTTTTAGACTTCTCACTGTTGATGTGGAAGAGAACACAGCTTAGTGATCCCTTCATGTCTATAATTAAAAGGTTTTTAAGTAATAAAGCAAAGTGGCAGTGTGGAAGAAAATCCTGAATGGTATTTTGAAAAATTGTTACCCATCAGGGAATAATAGGTAATTTAGATACCCTATCATCTTGCCCAGACCATTTAAGATATGCATAGGATGAGAAAACCACCTGAAATCATGATGGGCTGCTATCCAATATAATTCTGATTGCTTGCTCTTCAATGATTGGTTGAGTGTGCTTCAATGATTGGTTGAGTGTGCTTTTGAGTCATGTTTGATTTATAACAACTTTAGTTTTCTTGACAATATTTTCAGAAGTGGTTTGTTTCTTCTATAGGGCTTCTTTCTATAGGACTGACAAAGAGTGACTCCACCAAAGTCACCCAGCAGGCTATGTGCCTAAGGCAGGACTAAAACTCCAGCTTTCTGGTTATTAGCCCAAACTATCTCTCATTCAGAGACATATAAACTAAAATCCATTCATGTTTGCTTAGTATCTGCTCCACTAAAATTCAGCAATTAATTAGAAGGGCAACGGGTCTTCAATAAATGTTCACCTTATCACTATGAGGATTTTTATGGATTTTTTAAAATCAGATGTTTATCTTTATCCTAGCAGCTGTGTTAATCTTTATTAGTTAAATATTTGTCACATCTGTGATTTTTTTTTAAATTCGATCACAACATGAGAAAAAAAATTGGCCTGAATTATTTCTTATGTTTGGCAAGACCTGCTAGTACCACACACAATTGGTATGAAAACAACAGCAAATTATTTTATTCCCACCACCATGGTGGAAAACCTTACTGGTGTGGAGCCAGTATTTAGAGAAATATACTGCAATATGTTTAATATACAGATTCATAAACTGTTTTTCCTCTCCTGAATGCATTAAAATAAAAAACAGAACAATTGGAATACGCAGGATCTTTTTCCATTCATATCTTTATGCATGAATTTATATCTCTTCTTCTTCACCATCTACTGACCTTCTCATCTGAGTAGAAGAGAAGACTGTTTCTTTAGCCATCAGCACTTTACAAACACTTCCAGCATAAGATAAAAAACCTTTACTCACCACTTGGCTATATTATTAGGAGAGCAATAACAAAGTAAAAAAAAATATCCCAATATTCAATTTAAAACATTGGAGTCCCATATGACACAGTTGTAGGATTCTAGAAGTAGCGTTTCTCAATTAATATAGACATAGTTTTATATACAATACATTTATGCTGCTGAATGGCTGATCACATACTCTGAACCAGCACCAGCCTCTCTTCACAGATCTGCACATAGGTTACATTAAAAAAAGGTTAAGGTGTCCTAATTTTTTTTTGTTTAGAATTAGAGAAACAATATTTTATGTAAATATGCATTTGAGGCACTTACACTTAACTCACACACAAATGTAGATTGAAAGATTTGACTTTCCCGAAGAGGCTAGACCAGGGGTCCCAAACCTCGGGCCACAGCCTGTTAATGGGCTGCTGAAGCAGTGGGCAAACACACAACACTTTATTTGCACATGCACGAGATTTTGGATGTGCATGCAAAAGTTTTCCTTCCCCATCACCAAAGCTGCTGCTGCCGCCGGTCCACATAACCTGGCCTAGACATGAGGGATTATCTTTATGAGGAAGTAAGAAACTACACAAACAATCTGGAAGGAAAAAGAAGCACAATGCAGAATGATAAAGAACAGAGCATAGAGAGTACCTAATCCAGGGCAAAGGATAACTTTTTGAAATGTCCAGATGGAATCGACTTACATTTTGTTTTTATGAGGTTTTCTCTACACAGAAAGCGCAAAGCGATCATATTCATGACTTTAAGAAAACAGAATACATCTCGGGGATAGTCATTCAACCAAAGCCACAGAAGATAAATTATGTATTATTTACTCATAAATTTGGAGAAGTAGAATGACCAAAAATTACCCAACTGAGAATTTGATATAGTGAAAATTAACATCTAAGATGAATAAATGACACCAAGCAGCCTGCTAGCTGAAGTAATACTATTCACCACTGAACATCAGCGTTCGATGGGTTATCCTTCAATCAGAAGAGTGTTGCAGCTGTTGCTTCACTCCATGCTAGACAGAGTTTTACTAATTCCCAAGGGTGGGCTGATCCTACTTCCAATTTAGAACATTATTGTGCATAAGGTTATTTTATTTCTTCAGCTACTGCTCATATCAAGATTATCTTTCCTTTCTTCTTCTCTAAGCCAATACATGTTCAAATGCTTGACATAAACTAGACGAACAAGGAATTCCTGCCAAAGGATACTTTGAAAATGTGAAAACTGCTGTCCTTTTTCAGGAAAGGAGGAGGATTCTAAGAATATTTTCCCTAAATGGCCCTGGGGAAGCATCAATGAGCCTTCTGGTCTTTGGGCAAGTTGCTTCCAGAATGATTTAAGCTTCAAGGAAAGCAGCTGTTTCAACTGTGTTTAGGAGTTGGCTTCTTTTAGTGACTTTTGCCTTGACATTTGTTCATTTATTAACACTAACAATAGTAACAGTAGTAGCTTTATTATTTGTTTATAATATGTCATAGTAACATTAATATAACAATCGGGTCATAAAAACATCTCTTATCCAGAATCCTCCCTTGCAAACTTAAGAGAAGCACTTTCAGATAATTTCTTTGCCTTGGTGGAATGGAATGAAAGGGACATTTCCTACCTTAAATCTTCCATTCCCAAAAGAGAAGACAGGACATTTTATTCATCCCAAACTTTTTTTTACAATACTTCAGATTCTCTTATTATTTCTGAATTTGGTAGCATTATTTACCCCTGAGTTGTTCTCCTTTATTTACTTTGGTTACAGCAAGGTGATCTGAAGATATGCAATTTGAATAAAATTCTGTATTGCCTTAGAGGGACAAATTCCTGCTTTTACAAACACTTCTAGTCAAGGAAGGTAGAAATTGCATTCCAATACAGGAATTGAATTTGCAAGCTAACCATTACTCCTGCTGAAGAGAAAGCCTTTTCTAAAAGATATTCATATTAATTGATCTTCCTAGTTTTCCAAAATAGACCAAATTCCTGTCAACCTTCACTAGCTATTATGGGGGTATTTTAGACACACAAAATAGAATTAGGTACATCATAGATTTTCTCATAATCTCAGAGATTAGATTGCTCCAAGAATCAATGAGGCTGAAGTTTATAGTATTAGATTAGAACAAAAAAACAACAACCTTAGATTTAGTTACCTATAATTTAGCAGTTCAATTTTTAAAGACTGTGTTAGTCACTTTACAGATTCACCAAACCGTGTTAGGAATAAAAAGTAGGAAATTGGGGAAGAGGACAAAATAATTACATTAAAAAATAGATAAATATCCAAGTAAACATGCAAAGCTTCCTTACTTTCTCATATAAGTCTATTTTTGTTAATAGACGGGGAAGAACAAAGGACTCTACTATAAAGCAAGGGTGTCAAACTCAAGGTCCATGGGCCGGATCTGGCCTGTGGAGTGCTTAGATATGGCCCACGGAGCTGCCCTAGAAACAGCGAAGGACCGGTTTGCGGTGCCTCTGCCACTGAAAACTGGCAATCTCCGTTTTCAGCTGGGATGGCCTCCTGCATCCCTCTGCCAGGGAAAATGGAGCTTGGGAGGGCTGTACGTGAACTCCGTTTTCACTGGCAGAGAGTTGCAGGAGGCCTTCCGAGCTGAAAACAGAGATTGGGAGCCCATTTTTTCTGGCAGAGCACTCAGGCCATCACAGGTGCACCTGATACAGGTGACATCAAGCTGGCTATGCCCACCCTGGCCATGCCCCCACACCCCCCCAAGGTCAAACACAACCCTGATGACCTCAATGAAATTGAGTTTGACACCCCTGCTGTAAAGGCTCAATTATTAGAATGAGAAGCACAGGTCAATAACAAAACATGATTTATTTCAAAATCAAGATTATTATTATTTAATCTCTGGAACATCTTACCCTCTGAGGTGTGATTGGTTGCCACACTCCTGATGTTTAGTAAAAGCTTCAAGACTTGGCTCTGCCATATGGCTTGGGGACTTGGGGACCCAATGGGGGAGCTTGATACTGGAGGTGGCTGATTAATTAAATTCAATCCTACCTCCACCTCCCCTTGTGTCCGGCTCCCCTCTTTGCCATTTTGTGTCCATGATTTTATCTGCTATGTTTTTTACAACATATTATTTTAATGTTTTTCTATGTTGTAAACCTCCCAGAATTGTTGGATGCAACATTGTTGGATGCAAGGTGGCAACAAATAAATTTTATTAAAAAAATAAATAATTTCACAGTGTATTCAGAATTGCTTTATTTTAATACAGATATTTCTTGAAAAAGTCTAACTATTCTCAAATGTTAATGTTTTGAGTAGGTGATAATAATGACTTTGTTGCTTGAACCATCAGTCTTAACAAAAGAAAAATATAAACATACATCACAGGTTTTGTAATTTATAAATATAAAATAAGATCTTCCTAATAATCAAATTCTATTATCTGTTATTCACCAGACAGGTCATGTCAATAGTTTCATAGTATATTTAATTTATAATTATTTAATGTATAATGAAACTAACCTTTTAAACTCAAAGGAAAGCTAAAATAGAGTGTTAATTTAACAGCATGTAAATCAAATATTAGTGAATTAAATCCTTTGTTAGAACTGCATGGTAGAAATAATTCAGTCTTATTGCACAGTGCATATTTCTATTCCTGTTTCAGGACAGAATTCATTTACTAATATCAGATGTAATTTTTAGAGACATGTTTTATACATAAATTTATCATAATTAAGCACTGATTGCATGTTGTAATTTGCCATGCATTTGCTCATAAAGATGATTCAATATCTGTTCATTTTTAAGGTATTCATTTCACACATTAACAAAGTATCATATATTATGAGGGCCAAGAATCAAACAAATTGCTCATTAAAACATATGTGTGCTCTACACGCTATCCAAATGTGGCCCCTTCTGAAAGTCCTGCTCCTTCTAGAGAAATAATCCATCCATATAATATCATGCTATAATCTAATATGTGATCCAAGTCAAACAACTAGCTTGATAAGTACAGTAGGTTGTCACAGCCAATTCACCTCATTCTTTTCCTGACACCCATTCTAGAGGTCACTTATTACCCATAGAAACAATTAAATTAACATGACACAAAAAGATGAATGATGGGAGAGGGGGATTATCTGGCACAAAATAAGTAAATAATATTTTATTGACTTTTCAAAAACAGGTGTCATGAACAAGTATCATGATACAAAACTGATTTTGAATATTCTGTGCAGCAATTTGAAGTGTGCTTCTTTTTCCCCTTACACCTATAAGAACAATTCATTTTTAAAAAAAAAACATGTTATATTAAGGATTGTAACAAAATTAATACAAAGCAACATAGAGAAAAAAACCAGAAAAGTAGAAAGAAAAGAAATACAAAGTGCAAAAAGTTAAAGAAAATAAATAAAATGGAAATAGAAAAAAAGAATATTTTAGGAAGTGATTCTTATTCCACTCAGTAATAAATACAAGCAAATTTAATATTGGCCCACCTCTTATAAAATTATAAAAATAATCCACTTCTTACTACCAGTATAACTCTCCTTTCCATTCACAAATTTAAAAATCATTGTCATTTTTTCCCAAGTACTGACAAAAAGTCCATAAAAGGTTCCAGCAGTATATTTTATTTTACCCTTAATCAAACAGCCAACTTTTTATTCCTTTTTTGATAGGTTGGTTCGTTGATTGATTGATTGGTTTTGCTCTAACAATTATCTAAATCTTTACATCATACGGTCGCTGTTGTGGGCTTGTAACTGCATTTAAACTTTCTTCCTCCTATCTCAAAAATTTTAGAAATCCACTTTTGTAAACCCATTAAAAATTGTTGTCCTTGTGATTTTTCATCTCTTCACTTATCATTTGTATTTCCATTTTAACTCTGTTTTATAATCCATAATTCCTTTATTTCCCAACATTTCTATATCAGCTGGAATTTGTTTCACCTCTTCATTCTGTCAGTAAATTCTTCCATTTTACTTTTTTATTTTTTTAGAATCTTTTTCAAGAAATGCATTAGCAATAATTATTGCTGTCAGTTTAAGTTTCTCTCCCAATTCTTCAAAGAACCTTTGAAATATATCTAATGTCATACTTATATCTATCAATTTATGAGCTTCAGTACTTTTTTTTCAAATTCATAATAAAATATGGATTCTTGAAAATAAAGAATAAAGAACAGTTTATCTCTTTCTTTTTTCCCAACTTGGAACTTTAATTCAAATTTCTATAAAATCTCAGCAATCATCTCTTCCCGGATAAATTAAACAATTTAGATTCCATCAAAAATATCATTTTATTTATCTTGTTATTTCACAAATCTTAGCAAAAGTTCCAATATTCCAAATTCTTCTGGTCCCTTAATCTATTTAAAACTTTCTTGAATTACCTTATTTATCTTTTTGTCCTTTATTTTATATTTTTAAATTCTTTAAACTGTTGTTTAATTTTTCTTTTAGCGGATGAAGTTTTACTCATTAGGTAGCATGGGATCCTTGGTGCTCTCTGTTCAGTTCAGTTCAGCTCAACATTGAGCTACAAATATTCTCTTCTATCATCACAAGATAGTTTTTTAAACTTTTTTCTTAGAAGTTCTCCTTTAACTTTAAAAACATGTTTCGAAAGGAAGACGCATCTGGTGTCCTTAGATTTGAGAATTTGATGGCTTTCTTTACCTCCCAGTGCTCAGACCCGTGTATTGACTACTCTCCCAGGGTCTCCTCAAAAGGAATAGCTAAGTAGGCAAATCCTCTCCTTACCTGGAGGGATTCTGTTAAAGAAGGTTCATCGCTGGTTCTTTGGTCTTTGCCAATGCATCATTTCCACTTCTCCTGGGATGTCTTAGTTCACCAATGCCTCACTCAGAAATTTCACCAATGGAAAGCTCTTCTCCCTTTCTTTGATTTGCACCAGGCAGATTTGCCCATCTGGGATCAAAAGCAATCTGAGCTTCAGTATCTTTATTAATTTTGAGGGGAGGGGAAAAATTATTTTGTTTCTCATGGATCCTGTGATATGAATCGAGTCTGCATCTGCTAAACATTCTTTCACTTCTTGAACAGATTAATTTACTGAGTGCTTTCTTGTTCTACAATTTCTCCTTATTTACTGCTATATTGGGAATGTGTGAGAAAATAACTAGGGATAAGAGAGGAATAGCATTCCTTGCACCAGTGACACTTCCTAAAAGTAACAAACTGATCTACAGTATTGGTGAGGAATGTAGTTGCTGTTTGGGTGAACAAAAATAGCCAAAGTCATCCCAATTTAAAACTTCAGTTAATTAATAAGAAGGTATATTGTCTAAACTATATCAGCATGAGAAAACTATGACATTTTGTCCTTTGTTCTTTTTAAACAGCTGGTGACCCAAAATAAATTAAAATATCTGCTCTGTTGCCTGTAAATCTTACCTGTCTACTCACATTTGATTCTAGAATACTGTTAAATATCCTAAAGTGAACTAAAATAAGGTGGCAACAAAAATCCTATTGTGAGTCTACATATATTACTCATATATACTATATTCATCAAATGTTCCTTTTTTAATGTACTCTGGTTTGATAGTACTGATATATCCTAGTTACCAAAAAGCAAATGGATGTATACATAACATTTCACACAGATGTTTTTATCAGTTCCTAGCACATTTAAGAGAGTAAAAATTCAAAGCACATAATAAATATCTAGAAATTGGCAGAAATGCCAAACTAGGCAAATATTAAACTGGTTTACAGCATCTACCAACAAAAATTATTTGCAATAGAAAACAATGTAAGTATTCCATGACAAGAGTTTTAGAGTACATTGATCATGAGTATCTTTTGCAGAGGGCAGATGTCCAGAAACTTCTCTAAGATTATGAAATGCAGTATGTTCTGCAATAATTTCTTCTTAAAATTTATTTTCTTTCACCTCCTTTCACCTGTTTTTCCTCAGCTCCTTGTGGTCAAAATGAAACTAGAGAAGATGGTAAAATAATTCAGCTTCCTCCCTGCAAAACAGGAGCATGGATCGTTCCTGCCATAATGGCTTGCTATCTTTTGGTTGCAAACATCCTTCTGGTGAACTTACTGATTGCAGTGTTTAAGTGAGTTGATAAAATATTTTATATTTTTCTCCTCCATCCATAGCAGCGATGCCAAACTTTTTAATATTTATCACCAGACTGGTTTAAAGCATCTACCAACAGAGATTATTTGCAGTAGTAAAAAATGTAAGTATCCCATGACAGAGTTTTAGAGTACATGATCATGGATATCTTTTGCAAGAGGGTATATGTCCAGAGATTTCTAAGATTTTGAAATATAGGTGATTGCAGGGGTGCTGTGACGGCTAGAACTTGGAAGACCAATCACATACAATTCATTCAGCACCATTCAGCACTTTTGAATAGCTAGTCACTTCTATAGCCACTATGGATGTCTTGACAAAGATGTAGCTGTTTTAAAGAATTGCAGACAGTGGCTACATCTATGCACTCTGAAGAATCTTTGCCCCATTCTACAGCAACAAGAACACCCAGTTATAGAAATAAACATATAGTATTAAAGTTTGGATTGTGTTACAGGTAAATTCGCTGTAATTAAAAACTCAGATGTGTTTTATATTCAATCAGGTTTAAATTCATAAACTGATAAAAATAGATGGAACCATATTTTATTTTTTGAATAAAAGAAGAGTCTGCATTTTAGAGTAAAATTTAATCTTCCAAGCTACAGATGATGTGAAAAAACAAATAAAGATTTCCAATTTATGTTATTTTTGAATATATACCTGAAGAGTTTGATCAAAGTCAAAAAATGCTCAAAGAGGGTAATTAACCCTTGTTCCTCAGTCCATTTTTCTTTTCAGTTATTTTGGATGCATCAAGCTGTGGAGAGCAGATTGAGTTTAAAAAAAACACCTCTATTGAACATTTCTTCCAATATATCTGCCCCAATCAACTAATATCAGGAGGTGTTTCCTGTACTATTTCCTATCCTAGACTGTTTCCTACCTGAAGGAGTTGACATATTGAAGATATCTTGAGATATGGATTCATCAAGGAAATCTCCTTCCTCCCTATCCACTGTTTAATTAAAGATGAAACTTATAGGCTGATACAAAGTTCAGCAATTTTGAGGCAGAGGTGCAAGGCCAAAATAGTTAGCATCCAAAATTAGCATCCAAAATAGTTTGGTAATTACAGAATAAGCAGAGCCCTGCAGTAGCGCCAAGAGTTTCCATACAGTAAGCCTGCAAACGACACCTAGTTTGTTTGACCAAGACATGAGGTTAGGTTAAAATACTGAGTTGTATTCTCCAGTTACCTATCTCAGTAGTGAGGATCAGCCTTCTACTGGATGCCATCAAACAAGATAGTCACCTCAAATTTTTCCCCAAGTCCAAATTTAACTCAGAATTTCAGTGCTTATACTTGCACTTGAGGTCCTCTGGCTGTCTTAGTGAAGTGGGAAAGAATGGAGGTTGTTGTGTTGTTGCATCCATGCTACTGAAATCATCTAAGGCAATGGCCAGTGTTCATCAAAGGAAAATCTTGGAAAATGGTTTTTATAAGCCATTACATTTAAATACCTAAGTGAATTGATATTTCTTTTAGAAGTAGACTGTATCCTAATATGTTTATGCAGAAATCAACGATGGTATATATGAGTAAAATAAACAGTGTAGCAATGTAAACATAACAGAAGTTGTTATGAGTAGTCCATCAAAAAGAGTGTTGGAATTGACTGCAGATGCTAATTGTACGTACAGCCTGAAATTTATTTTTTTTCAATGTGTAGAACAGACCCCAATGTTGCATATGCAAACAAAGAATTCAGCTGTTTATCAAACGCCTGTTCCTTTTTCTATTCCTATTTCAGCAACACGTTTTTTGAAGTTAAGTCTATATCAAACCAGGTATGGAAGTTTCAGAGATATCAGCTTATTATGACCTTCCATGAAAGACCAGTCTTACCCCCTCCACTAATCATCTTCAGTCACATGACCATGATATTTCAGCACATATGCTGTAGATGGCGGAAACATGACAGCGATCCAGATGAAGCAGACTATGGGCTCAGTAAGTGTTGTAGGATTTGTGCAGAATTATTTGGATGAAGCCATTATGCTTCATGAGGGCACTGGCATCACTTAGGACCATTCATGAGCAAACAACAATTTCAGCTGAGGAACAGACAACCAGGAGGTATCTGTGTAGTTTTGTAGTAGAGCAACCTGTCGGATACTGTATATTTGGAACTGTTCCTTAGTCGTAGCCTGCAAAGAGAGTTTTGGGAAACTAAGGCTGAAAGCAAATCCATAGGAAACTGTACACAACATACTGCAAAGGACAGAAAAAGAGTAAGGCATAGTAAGCCAAAGAAATTAAAAGCAAGAGATAAAAGGAAGAAGGATACTTAATTAAGTCTCGTTTCCACTGTTGTTCGCTATACTTTTCCATATCTTCATATCCTTGCAAACTATGGTTGTAGCATCCATTTATAAATTACTACATTGTCTTTTGTTATTTCATTCTTACCATTGTCCTTTTGAGAAATCATCAATGCCATCCAGTCTGTTCAGTTTTCTACTTTTTCTTAATATTTTTCTTTTGCTTTTATATCCTCATTTTGCAATTTATTCTTTTTTTTAAATATTTTTTTATTTTTATATTTTAAAAAACATCTCTTAGTGAACAATGTGGTTCCATGTTTTTACATTTCAAGACAAACATGAACCCAGTTACATATTCATCTTTCGTATTCAATTTCATATCATATTATTATTTATTCCATTTTCCTTTAAATATTCTCAAATATTTTTATATTTTATCCAATTCCGATTTAGATCATAACTTACTTGATTTTTCTTTAAATATTCTCGTATCTTGTTTTACAATATTATCTAAGTTTCTTGTTTCATTTCTATATTCATTACACATATTTACTTTTATCAGTCATATTTGCAATTTTACCACATACTATTATTCCATTCATTGTTCAATAGGTTCCATCCTAATTCTAATACTCCAAAATTCCCCTTTAATTGTCAATTCAAGTTTGCCACCCCTTTGCCTTATACACTCATTCCAGTTCATCGAGATCATAAAGAAACAAAACTTACAACCCAGCGACCTACTAGTGAGCTTCGATGCCAAGTGCCAATAAAAGAAGCCTTGACAGCCATCCAAAACAAATACAACCCCTCCAAGCACATCCTAGATCTGACCAACCACTGCCTATCCAATACATACTTCACCTACAATGGACAAAAATACAAACAAATAGAAGGAGCACCCATGGGGTCACCCCTCTCACCTGTCATCACAAACCTCTACATGGAACACTTTGAAACACAAACTCTAGAAAAATATGATCACAAACCCAAACTCTGGCTCAGATACGTAGATGACACCTTCATAATCTGGCCACATGGGAAAGAAAAACTGAACAACTTCCTCACACACCTCAACAGCCTACACCCCAAAATACAATTCACCATGGAAACAGAAGCTAACAATCAACTTCCCTTCCTAGATGTCTTAGTAGACAAAAAACCCAATGGCTCCCTAGGACACACCATCTACCAGAAAAAAACACATACAAACCGCTATCTACACGCACTCTCACACCACCACCCAGCACAGATCAATTCCATAGCCGAGACACTCATCTCCAGAACAAAATGCTTAGCCAACAAACAACACCTAAAAACCGAACTACACACTCTCACTAACGTACTAACAGCCAATGGATTCCAAAGAAAGAAGATTACCCACCTAATCCAAAAAGAAACCCCAACCAAAATCCAAGACAGAGAACAAGAGAATGGCAAAGCCCTCCTCCCATATATAAAAGGCACTACAGACAAAATCAGCAAGATCCTCCAAAAACACAACATTAAAACAGCATTCTGCACAAACAGAAAAATATCCGCCATCCTAAGAAACCCTAAAGACAAAATCGAGTTAGAAAACCAAGGAGTACACGAAATCCCTTGCACCGCCTGTCCCACCACATACATCGGACAAACTAACAGAAGAATAAGTGCACGCATTGAAGAACACAAGAACTCAATCAAAAAAAAGAACCAACCTCTTCCTGGTCCAACACCTCAAAGCCACAGGACATGAGATTGACTTTAAAAATACCAGAACTATCGCCAAAACCGAACACTTCAACAACAGAATAATCAGAGAAGCCATAGAGATAGAAAAATGCCCACACAGCATGAATAAATGAGATGATACCTCCCGCCTACCAGCCATTTGGAAACCCGCCCTCATGAACAAGCGAGTACCTAACATGAAGAATGACACCAGACCCACACGCATGAGGGCCACACAAGATGCTACCACCACACTTCCACATAGAAAGCAGACTCACACCCACAAAGAAGATGAGACACGAACACGGACCAGAAGCTGTACCGCAGCTGCATCACTACCTGCTTCAAACCCCTCCGACCCATACATGAAGCGAACTGACACCCACCATGAAGATGTGGCACGACCACGAACTCGAAGCCAAACGAACACAGACCCAGACCCCAAACTCAAAGCCATATTAAAAACCCAAAATGCTACATCACAGCCACCCGCTCAGGACATCACATCAGAAAACTCAAGAAATTACACCTCAAGAACTCAAGAAGTCACAACACAGCAAATGACCCAGGATATCACAGCACAAGACCAAGGATACCACAGCAATAAATCTCACAAGGTCATCACACAACCCATTACCCAAGCTGTTACTACACAGGAGGCTAATCGAAAAGAGATCAAAACACAAACGACCCAGGAGATTACAACGCAAGACCCAGGATACCACAACAAAAGAACTCACAAGCCCATCACACAACCCATTACCCAAGCCGTTAAAACACAAGAGGCTAACGACCCAGGAGATGACAGCACAAGATCCAGGATATCTCTACAACAAAAGGCCATTACACAGCCCATTATACCAACATCAACTCCATCAACCAATCAAGAGGCTGCAGCACAGCCAACCAGCCCAACACACCATCCCCACCACTTGTATATATAGAGAGATGGCAGCTCCGGTCACACACTGCTTGCACTGGCACTGAGCCGAAAGCACCAGCCTGAAGATGGCGAGTGGGACCTCGCCAAAACGTTGCCTAGATACTTTGAATCTTACGCGGGAGAAAACCCGAATAACCAAAGATCCATATATATATACCCAAGCTGTTACTACACAGGAGGCTAATGGAAAAGAGATCAAAACACAAACGACCCAGGAGATTACAACGCATAGACCCAGGATACCACAACAAAAGAACTCACAAGCCCATCACACAACCCATTACCCAAGCCGTTAAAACACAAGAGGCTAACGACCCAGGAGATGACAGCACAAGATCCAGGATATCTCTACAACAAAAGGCCATTACACAGCCCATTATACCAACATCAACTCCATCAACCAATCAAGAGGCTGCAGCACAGCCAACCAGCCCAGCACATCATCCCCCACCACTTGTATATATAGAGATGGCAGCTCCGGTCACACACTGCTTGCACTGGCACTAAGCCGAAAGCACCAGCCTGAAGATGGCGAGTGGGACCTCGCCAAAGCGTTGCCTAGATACTTTGAATCTTACGCGGGAGAAAACCCGAATAACCAAAGATCCACATACAAATACCCGAGAACCTCAGAAAACATATATATATATATATATATATATATATATATATATATATATATATATATATATATATATATATATATATATATATTTGTTTTCTTAAGTTTTGAGTACTTATGTATGGTATTCAGCTTTCTTCGGGTATTTTTCCATGTCATTATAGTTGTGCTTTTAAAGTTGTAGCAACGTTTCGGCAGAATCTCACCTGTCATCATCAGGCTTCTGTATTGTGCTTGTCTATGAGTCAGACTTTCACAGCCATTTCAGTTTTAAAAATGTAGGGGCTAGCCTACTGCTGTGCCAGAATATTTTTTTTCTTAACCCTGATTGGCTGGGAGTCTTGGTCTGTGTTTATTGGTCTTGGAGTTTGCTGTGTTCTGCTTGATTGGTGTTTCTAATATCTTCTGTCTATTTTGTGGCTTCTGTCTATTTTTTTGTCTTGATTGGCTGGCAACATTGTGTTCCTGTATTGGAGGCTTTTAGTCCAGTTTGGCTCCGAGTAAACGGACGGCTATCATTTATTAGGAAGCTAGGTTTCATCTGGGTGCCTGGTTGGAGTGTGTTTGAGCTGGAGGTATCAGGAACACAATGTTGCCAGCCAATCGAGACAAAAAAAGCCACAAAACAGACAGAAGATATTAGAAACACCAATCAAGCAGAACACAGCAAACTCCAAGACCAATAAACACAGACCAAGACTCCCAGCCAATCAGGATTAAGAAAAAAAATATTCTGGCACAGCAGTAGGCTAGCCCCAAATTTAAAACTGAAATGGCTGTGAAAGTCTGACTCATAGACAAGCACAATACAGAAGCCTGATGATGACAGGTGAGATTCTGCCAAAACGTTGCTACAACTTTAAGAGCACAACTATAACGATGTGGGAAAATACCCGAACAAAGCTGAATACCATACATGTAAGTATTCGCGAAAACTTAAGAAAACATATATATATATATATGTTTGTATATATACTGTATATATACTATATATACTATATGTGTGTGTGTGTGTGTGTGTGTGTGTGACTGATAATAGTCTTTCCATTACAATTCTCAGAGATCATTTTAGCTTTATTCATCGCTTTATTAAATGTCCATTAATATACGTATAATAAATTACCATTTCCATATCTATTCCAATTAATTCTATATCTAATTTAGCAAAAATCCTTAGGGGAAAATATCAATTCCATTCTTTTCTATTTTTAAATCTATATTCTTATATATCACCACACGTTACCTGTTTTGCAATTTATTCTCTCTATGTGACCAAATTGTTTGGATTCTTGACTAACAATATAACTTCACCTTTGTGAAAGTACACAAACACTCATGACCCTAGCCAATACATTTCTAATGTCACTACCATCTTTCCATATGTATTTATCCATAAATATATAAACAATGTAAGGAGCATCATGTATACTTGTTTTGTCTTGGATTAGGCCTATTTAGTTTATCATAAGCTTTCTATATGAACAAATATACAATAAACTTCTCACCTTTCCAGTTTTCTTAATGTTCTGTACACCTCTTGACCAATATAAAACCACACTGCACTAAGCCAATTTTGCTCATTGCCTCCTTATGTCCTCTCAATGAGATGCTGTCACTTTTTCAAACATCCTTAACAAATTAATTCTTAAATCATTTTTGCATTTACTTTACATTTCCTTATGTACATGAGAATAAAAACATCTCAAATAGGAGGCACAGAAGCTCTTTTCGCACATACAATTTTAGTACTTGTGCTGCCGAAGCAAGCACGATACATATTCGCACATACACATTTACACTGCATAGCTACTTGATAAGAAAATTATATCCATATTTTAACGTTTCTTTTGTTATATGTATGCAGTGCTATCATTTTTCACAGCATGTGATTTCCTTTTCATCGGTTATTTCTTAAAACAGTCATTTCAGCTTATTTAATATTACTGTACAAATCTCAAATAGCATTCCCTCGCTTCAGTTTTACCTCAAAAGATTTCATCACTTTTGATTATATTTAATTTTGTAATTTGATAGACAAGATATGTATCAAGACCTCACTCATCTATTATCAGCTTTGTGATGTTTTCACTGAAGAAAACTGGGACTAAAGCCCATATCTTATGTATATAAAGCATGTGTATAGTTGGCTAAAGTCTGCAATTCCCAGTCCAAATACAATTTCCAAAAAAATTTCAAGGCAGCTACACATAGAATGAATTATTAATATTTCCTTGGCATGAGCATCTAACTGGTCTCTAGGTATTATAAAAGCAGTGATTTTCTTTAGGCTCGTGCTCAAACTTTGAAATTTCTTATTTTCCTAGTTTGGCCTACCTTCAGGTTTGTTTTGTTTTTGTTTTGTGTCTTTTGTCAAATCATTTCTATTTTCACACATGTTTTCTAATTTCATGAAAATTTTGTTTTAAAAAATTCTCAGACATTGTATCTTTATCTGTTTTATCTGTTTATTTCTTTTCTTTACTATTTTTTACTTCATTGTACATAATTGTTTCATCACATTAATGCCAACACTGGTACAGTGGTTAAGGAACTGGGCTAGATATAGGTAAATCCAAGTTAGGTCCACCCTCAGCTGTGGAAGTTTTGTGGGTCTAGACAAAAGACAGAGCTGCAGAGGTGGTATTCAGCAGGTTCTGACCAGTTCTGGAGAACCGGTAGCAGAAAATTTGAGTAGTTTGGAAAACCGGCAAATACCATCTCTGACTGGAGATTTTACAGTATCCTTCCCTGCCACGCCCACCAAGCCACACCCACAGAACCAGTAGTAAAAGAATTTGAATCCCACCACTGCAGAGCTGGTACCAAGACTTCAGTCAGATAAGTAGGCCTTGAGCCTAGACCAATAAACTAACTTGAGCAAAATGTCTCAGGCAAACTCCTCCCTAATTTGCACGAGGGGCAGCACATTCAGACTTGCAAGATTTTGTTAGTATAGCTGTTACAATAAAGGTCGTTCTAACTTACATGACATTGGTTTCTTATTCTGGTCTACCCTATAGGGCTGATACTGGGTGACCTTAGGCCAGTCTATCATCCCATCTTATCTCACAGAATAGTTGAAGGTGGAAAAAATTAAACTAATCCAAACATATAGATCTAATATTCTTATAATTCTTATAATGGAAAAACATTGTATAATTGGGGTCTACAAAGATATGAACAGCAATGAATACCAGTAACACCACTTGCAGTCACTTTGCTTGTCCAATCGATCTGAAGTCCTGCCAGTACCTACAGAGATGTACTGTTCCCAATGTCCTTAGTGATGGGACAGTATAGACATTCTTCTATTTCTTTCAGTGCCCTGTCTGAGTTTTTGGAGCAGTGGTTCCCAAAGTGGGTGGTACCGCCCCCTGGGGGGGGATGCCTTAGGGGGCGCTAAGAGGTGGCAGGGGGGCACTGGAGGAGTCCAGCTGCACCGGAAAAACACACGGTGGCTGGAGGTTTTTGCAGGCACAGGGGATCAGTGCAGCACTGCAGGCGGGATTCACCCTTCCCATCCTGGAAGCGCTGCCTGCACTGAACCGCAACAGGTCCCCACATGAGCCGGGTCAAGCCGGCTGAGAGGAAAGTATCCCCAAGGAAGCGACATAAAAGTGTATGCGCCGTCTCGTAGTTGTGTCACAGGAATTACGTAGGACGAGCCTTTCGGCATGTTGAGCGTTCTTGGTGGAGTCGAGTGCTGGGAGGTTTTGCTTGGTGGGCCAAGGCCTAGAAGTTGGTGCGAAGCAATGTCGGGGATTATGGGAGGTGGGACGGGCTCTACTTGAAAGCGGCTGCTGAAGGGGGGGTGCTAAGAGGTGGGGGGGCATTCGAAGCGCCGGCACTGCAGGCTCATCCCATTGACTGTTGCACCGGAGCAGTGCAAGGGGCTCAAAGGCGTTGAATGCAGCAGCGGCAGCACATTGGGAAAGTCACTCTGGCTTTGCTCTACTTTCCCAAAGTGTCGCCGCTGTTGCATTCTGTCTGTCCATCCATCCAAAAGGTCTGTCTGTCTGTCTGTCTGTCTGCCTGCCTCCCTGCCTGCCTGTCTTTCTGGCTATCTACCTACCTATCTACCTACCAATATTGATCGATCTATCTACCTACCTACCTATCCATCCATCCATCCATCCAAAAGGTCTCTGTCTGTCTGTCTTCCCGCCTGCTTGCCTGCCTGCCTGCCTACCTACCTATCTACCTATCTACCAATATATCTTTCTACCTACCTGCCTGTCTATCTATCTACCTACCTACCTACTTATCTACCAATCTGTCTATCTACCTACCTATCTACCTACCTACCTATCCATACATCCATTCAAAATGTCTGCCTGCCTGCCTACCTATCTATCCATACACTCATCCAAAAGATTTGCCTGCCTGCCTACCTACATACCAATATATCTATCTACCTACCTACCTACCTACCTCTCTCTATCTATCTATCTATCTATCTATCTATCTATCCATCCATGTTCAAAGCGCCGCAGGCACATTGGGAAAGTAGAGCAAAGCCAGTCTGGGAGGGAGAGAGAGAGAGAGAAAGAAACCTGATGCATCAGATTGAAATGAGGCCTAGTTTAGACTGAGGCCCTTTTCCATACTGAAATATCTTTGGTTTCTATTAAACGTTTTGTGGACGAAACATGGTCAAGACTATCAGGAAGCTCTCACATTTTGTTGAGGTTTTAAACAGGATCCATTGGACCAGATCTCCACCCTAAAAAATTACTTTTCCCCAATGTATTACAGTGCCAATTCTGAAGAAGGCAAAACCAAAATGTACTGGTAAATTACAAGGAGAATACACACACACACACACACACACACACACTCCCTTCTAACCCTGCTGGAGCAAGTGATTGGATTAGAATAGATATCTCATTATCTTTCTCCTGCCTCCCTCCCTCCTTTATTTCTTTTTCTTTCCGTCCCTTCCTTCCATCCTCCCCTTTCTTTGTCTGTCCCTTTATCGTTCTTTCCCTTTTCTCTTTCTTTTCTTCCTTCTATCTTTCTCTCTCTTTCTTTTCTCTCTCTCTATTTCCCTCTCTCAGGCTCACCCCATTGACTTGGTGCTCTGCTCAGACTTGCTTGGGCAGGTCCCTCTGGTGCAGCGGGCTCAATGGGGTGGACCTGCGGGGCTGGCACCTAGAATGCGGCAGTGGTGGCACGTTTGAAAAGTAGAGCAAAGCCAGAGATCGGTAATTTTTGCTGCAAAGGATCACAAAAGCTTCTGGGCACAAGAAGGGACACACATGTCAATGCAATTCAGCAACATAAAATAAAGAAATAAAAATAAAACAAAACAACAAGAATCCGCAAAGCATTTCTGATTAGATTTTATTCACTACTAGAATCTAATCAGAGATGCTTCTGCTGATTCTAGTGCAATGACCTGCTCCAGCAGGGTTAGAAGGTTGTGTGTGTGTGTGTGTGTGTGCATGGCTGTCAAAACTCCAAAAACAGGTCAAGTAGCTCGGGAGGCCAGTCATAAATTAGAACACTTACTAAACAACCGGCCATTAAGTGAGGACCACTTGTATTTGGTTTGCCAGTTACCTGGCCACACCCATCCAGTCACATGACCACGAAACCATGCCTACCCAGTCATGTGACCAGCAAGCCATGCCCAGCCAGCAAGCCACACCAGCCAGTCACATGACCAGCAAGCCATGCCCACCCAGTCACGTGACCACCACGCCCTCAAATTAGGTCATGCCCACAGAAATTTGAATCCCACCCCTGGGTGGGGGGGGGCACCGAGGATGAGTTTTTAGTACCAAGGGGGCAGTGGACTGAAAAAGTTTGGGAACCACTGTTTTAGAGGGTGAAAAGAAGAAAAAAATAATGGAGTATCTGAATAAGTCTGACATAAATCGAAAAATATCTGGCAGGTAGGAGTTAGGGCATAAATTTGGGAAAGCAGAAGTAGAGCTACAAATCTGAGACTCATCAAAACAATCTACATATTAAGTTACATATAGAGGGGATTTCAGTTGTAAATATTATAAAATAGGCAGTGCTCTATACTTACACATAATTAGTTATTGATTGTTATTTATTGCCTTCTATGTCTCCTATAGAACTTTTTATAACAGATGATGAACTGAAGAAGGTTCATGATTTTGAAGAACAATGCATAGAGGAATATTTCAGAGAGAAAGACGATAGATTTAATTCTTCCAATGATGAGAGAATCCGTGTAACTTCTGAAAGGTGCACAACATTTTGTTTGGCTTTGTAGATATATGTTTTAAAAATTGTAATCATAAATATTTTCACTTTGTTGTTTTTTAAAACAAAAAGATTTTTAAAAGTTCCATAATATTTTATTGGCTGCAAATTAATAGTAATCAAAATATAGTAAACCTATTTTGGAATTGTCATAAAAGTGGTATTTATACAAAAAAGAAAAACCCACAAAAATTAAGCATATTTCCAAGTAAAAATCCTTGGTTTAGATTACTTGGTTAAATCTGACTAAAACAGAGACCGCAATCATCAGTAGAATATAAAGTCTAAAAAATAACTAGAATACAAAAATATAGATTTAGTCGCTATATATGAAGTCTTTATTCTATTATCAAATTGGGGGAGGTGAGGACAAGGCGTGAAATACATGGGACCAAAGGGCTGTTTCTGACTCCAGCGCAAGTGACACCCAAATCTCCTCCCCATATGCATGGCAGAATTCTTCAGGGGAAAAAAGATCGCTGCAACCCCAAAATTTGTTACATTAGTGCTACAAGCTATACATCAAGGAAGTATCTGATTGGGCCTTTGGTCTTATTCAATTCTGATATTTCCTATGCATATTCCACTTTTTTTCTCTTTATCCTCTCCTTGGTGAATTGGAAATCATCCCTGAATCTCAGAGTCATTTTGGGGGTAGAACATTGGTTGTGTGAAGTCTGCTTTTATAAATGGGTCTTAGAAGTCATAATGCAAATTGAGGTCTTATTTCATAGTCTCTTAGTTTCCACTTAAACAGATAGGCAAGAGTGTAAACCTATTGGTATAAACCTGGAGAAAATTTTGTAGAAAAGTGAATAAAGCATACATTAATTGTATGTAAAATAATTACTTTGCAATATACTTGTAATATAACTGAGGGTTAAGGATATCATGACACTCTAAATTTATTTCTCCAGGGATTACTTATTGCCATCATATTCATTTGACAAGAATTAGGCCCTTTTCTAACTTCCTGGCAGCTTTTAAAATCTGTATAGCTGTGCAATTTTAGGTTTGATAAACCAATTACTACTTTCTATAGATTTGGTACTTACTAAGGAGTTTGCCACATAAAACCCATAAAATTGAAATATTTCTATACCAGAAATCAATATTTTTATCTTTGTATATGTGAGCCTGCATAACATACAGTAGATCTGTAAATCTTATGCTTACAAATTTGAAATCTATAAGTAATGTATACAGAACAGCTCTAAAAGTCTATGTTTTAAGTTATGTAAATGTTTATTGTTTATTTTTTAAAAAGGACATCGATGCATCTCACAACTTTAATCAGGAGCAAAATGCAAATTCTTGTTTAAATATGTGTTGATAAAATGATTGATCAAATCATTGAGGAGGCAAGAAGTAAATGGATTTATCATTCCAGTTACCTAGTAACCTCTTTTTAATTGTTTATTTTAAAAAAGAAGATTAATTTTCTTAGTGTGCGTATCAGTATACTAATGGCATACTATTTACATTATTATCTATTTTCTTGATTAAGTAAATTGGTTTAGAAATAACCAAGGTAATCTGCTTGCCCTACTGGATGTTATCAAAACATTTTTTCACTGTCTTTTCTTCCTGCAGAGTAGAGAATATGGCAATGCGATTAGAGGAAGTGAATGAACGAGAGCATTGCATGAAGGCCTCGCTTCAGACTGTAGATATACGGCTTGCTCAGCTGGAAGATATGATTGGGAGAATGGCCACCGCACTGGACAAAATTACTGGCACGGACAGAGGAGAGGCCAGTAAGATACGGTCTCGAACATCTTCTGACTGTACTGACACAGCTTACATTGTGAGACAAAGTAGCTTCAACAGCCAGGAAGGGAATGCATACAAACTTCAAGAGAGTATTGATCCTACGGGGGAAGAATCAATGTCCCCCACCTCTCCAACATTAACGCCTCGACTGCGAAGTCACTCCTTCTATGCGATGAATATGAAGGAGAAGGGTGGGCTTGAGAAATTTGAAAGTATTTTGAAAGAACGGTCTCTGAACCTTCATCGTGCCACTAGCTCTCACTCAATCTCAAAAGAACCAAAAGTTTCATTAGTGCCTGTAAGCACTTTGTCTATTGCTCCAGATTCTCGGAGGCCTTCCTCTTGCATTGATATTTATGTGTCTGCCATGGACGAGCTGCAGTCAGGAATAGAGCCCCTGGACAGTTCAATGAACATCCTTGGGACCGGAGACGCTACTCTTCAAGCTCAGATCACTTCCAGCGTTCCCTCGAGTAGTGCTTATGTCAGTGGTACCGCTGGTGACGGAATCTCAGGCAGAAGTATTGAGTGTGAAGAGCCTTCTTCGCTGGAAACAAGGGTGTTTTCTTCAGATTATTCCCAAATCACAGACAGTCAAAACCCCTGGGAATTGGATCCCCCCCTATATCATACCTTAGAGCGTTCTAAAAGTAGTCGCTACCTGGCTACAAGCCCCTTTATTTTAGAAGAGGCACCTATTGTAAAATCTCAGAGTTTTATGTTCTCTCCATCCCGGAGTTATTTCAGCAGCCTCGGAGTACCGGTCAAAACAGCAGAGTACACTAGCATTACCGACTGTATTGATACAAGGTGTGTCAGTGCTCCTCAAACCATTGCAGAAAGGTCAAGTTTTCCTGGGATCCATGGAGATAAGATGGATGACCTGGGATGCTGCCATCCAGAGAGGGAAGCAGAACTAAGTCACCCAAGTTCTGACAACGAGGACACTGAAGCCAAAGACAAAAAAGCAGTTTCCTTGTCACTTCAAGACAGCAATACATCTAGGACCTTGTCTAACAATATTCTGCTTCCTAAAATAGAGCGGGCCAATAGTTACTCTGCAGATGAATCCAACTTACTCTACGTGCACACACGGAAAAGCTACTCCATCAGTGACAAACTTGATAGGCAGCGCAATGCATCCAGCCTTCGAAATACATTTCAGAGGAGCAGGTCATCCAAACCAGAAGGCACAGGAGACACCTTGTCAATGAGAAGACTCTCTAGAACAGGTGCATTCCGGAGCTTTGAGAGCAAATATTGCTAGAGATGACATCTGCTCTTTGGTCCTCCTCTTGAGCAGAATGAAATAACCTCAGATTTATGAAGTGTCAGCAAAAAGCTGGCTTCTACCACCAGTCGAATTAGCCCTCTTTAATCTCAGTGTCAGCCACCGAGATTCTGCCTCTTGACCCAGTTGGCATTTGCACTTAATAGGGGGCGGGATGGGTGGGAGGGAAGATTTTAAAGACATTATTTTTTAAAAAAAGCTTTATGACATCGTGCATAAATGGGGAAATAGTTTGAGAAATCTGCCTTTCAAAATAGAAATAGGTTTTTTTTTAAAAGAAGCAAAATAACATGCATCTAAAATGGGTGTTTTAATTATGATTCTGTTGTCGTTTACATCAGTACATTTGTGATAACTTATGAAGCAGTATCTTTGAATTACATTATAGAAGACAAACCTATCAATTCCCACTTTTCACTCTCATGGTTCACACGTCTTTTTTTGTACTGACAACTTGTAGTGCCACAAATGTTATATTTTCAAGAAGGGAAGTAAACAGATGCCTTTTATATAGCAGCATGAGGGAAAGGGGGAAATTTATGTAATACATTATCATGTGGTTCCTGTATTAAACAGGCTTTTTCGCACAGCTGACCAAGCTCAGGAAGATTGTAATTAAGTGGAATAGTAAATACTTATTTTTGTAATTACATCTACGTATTAGTTTAGAAAGAATTCCATGGAGCCTCCTTAAAATGTTACATGACAGGAAGAAAACAGTCCAGAGGCAACATCATATTCTTATTGCTCTGTACAATATTTCTATCTTTTTTTCCCCAAGTATTTGGAATTTATTGGGCGTATTTGCATTTCATTGCTCTTCTAATTGTTTTACCATTTATTGCTGGAGGTATTGAATGATGATCTTCTCTTACAATATTAAAGGACTGAGAGGTTAGTTAGCCTAAGTGAAATTAAGACTTCGGATTGTTTCAAAAACCATTCTTTTAAGTATGCTTCCATTGTCTAGATTAGAATGGCAAAGAGAAGAGATTTCATACCATGTAAGAATGGAATTTGAAAGTTTCATTGTCCTCAGGTCTACTCATCAATAATGTTTGCAATAACCCTCCTGGGTGCAAGAATTAAGTATGGCTCCTAGAGGATAATAGGCAGGTGGCATAGTTATAGAGCAGAGGTCTCCAAACTTGGCAACTTTAAGACTTGTGGACTTCAACTCCCAGAATTCTCCAGGCAGCTTCTGGAAGTTGAAGTCCACAAGTCTTAAAGTTGCCAAGTTTGAGGACCCTGTTATAGAGTTTCAATTTATGTATCTCTCTCACACATCAGTGATATTTTAGAAAACATTTTAAAAATTATTTTGAGTTGGCTAAATTCCTTTTTCAATTTTAAGCATTCAGACTAAATCTAGGTGTAAGCAGTCTTCCAAAGCACAATAGAGCACGGATACTCCGCTTTTGTTTTGAGTTAGGGGGCCAGGGGTGGGATTCAACCGGTGTTACTACCAGTTCGGTGACTACGTTTTATTATTACATAAAAAGCAGGAAATAAAGGACAGGTAAGAGCCCAGGCGGGCGGGTGGGCCAAACAGCAGCAAACACAGAACCAGTTTGGTGTCTGCTGCTCTTCAGAGCTACCGATTCTATAGAGCCGGGCAGAACCAGTATCATCCCACCCCTGGTTATGGCTCTAATAACCCCACATAGCTTGACAAGGGTCAAGGATTGTGGATGTTCTCCAGAACTTTGGAAGGTACCAGAAATAAACTCAGACCTCTGAAAGTTTCCAAAGTCCTAATTCATCTGATAGTAGCTGCGGGCAAAACACAGCCACAGATCTTTTTGAACGCAGCTTGTGCCTTGATTTCAATTATAAAATGTAATGCAAATTGCCCCAATCAATTGACCTTCTTGCTACTTACTCTCCATCTTCCTTATTCTCAGCTATTATTCTATAATTTGCCAAGATGTTTTAGTATGTGCTTTCCCATGAGAATAATTTATCAATGATCAAGACATATGCCAACATACCTGGGAAGCAGGATACACTGATTATTCGATTTATTTCCTAAACTGCTTCTAAGGCCTAACATTAATTCAATTGTTGTAAATAACTGCACAATACATACTTTTATTAGAGCTTTGATGTGTGTGGTTTTTGTGTGTGTGTGTGTGTGTGTGTGTTAGAAAAAACTTTTCTACAGCAAAGAAACATGGTGTGGAAGTAGATGTTTTAGTCATTAGCCATTTTTTTTCAAACAGTTCTCCTGTCTCATATGAGATTTCAGATTTTCCATGCACAAAATGGTATCTAAGACAGGTTTCTTTTTAATTTACTACTAATGCCTTTTTTCATACTATCACAATCATTCCAAATTTCATGAGATCTGACATAATCTTGCATAATTTTGAACAGGGTCTCTAATGATAATTCATTCAAACAATATTTCAATGACCTCAGATGAAACAGATCTATTTTAAATAAGTCAAAATATATTACCATTCTTGCTCATTTCTGCTCTGCACATAAGCCAAGACTAGATCAACATTGCTCTCTTAAACTACTGAATTATTCAATTTCATTTGAGCTGACTGTGTGAAAAAACCCCTCCTAAATGGATTCATAAAAACAATTCAAATCATCCTTTGAATTTTCCTGTTTGCCTTCAATGACAATGTCCTGATCTACGTTAAGCATATGTAGGTAATAATAATATATGGGCCCTAGCTTCAGAACAAATTGACAAATAGGACCCCTGGTATCCCTATTCCTAGTGTGACAAAAGCCAAATTCTGGAAGGAGTGCCAGCATTTATACTTTTTAACGCAAAAAATAGCCGTTTCTAACCAAAGCACAATCTTAAGGTTCACTTCTACATGCTTCCTGGGAATGGAACCTATTTTGAAATACTTGCAAACTTGTTACCAAATGCAAAGGCATATATTGTGGCTTTTGTTAAGAAAAGTGTATTTGAATGTGCATTTTTCATAAATTACCCTGGGTGTTCTGTTGTTAAAATCATGGAAAAAGAAACATTGCTTAGTATTACAGTTTTTTTTTAAAATTACTATTAAAATATTCCTTTCACACAGGAACAAGAAGGCAGGAACCCACAGAATCATTGGAATTACAAAGAATAATTCTTCGGAATTATACTTATTTTAAAATCATATCCCATTGAACTTACAGTTTATACATATGATAAAAAGTGTATTCTTTGTATAATTTATAAAGCAGACTTTAACATTCCACTTTAATCACCTGGACTGATCATGGATCAGTCATTTGCCCTCCTATCTTCTTTACTGAAAAAGTATACACAGGATCAGTTAATAGTTGAGAATATATTTTCTGTTAAAATGTTCATAAATTGAGGTGCTGTATGGAACTTAGAATACAGCATTATTAAAGTAGAAGTTGCACTCTTGATAGGAAAAATTGGAAATATTTCCATAAGCTATCAAACAGCAATAATTGAACAGTAAGATGCTCGTTTCTGAATAAGTAAGTAAATGAAGCATTTTCCTGCTAAAATAAGCAACTTTTCTAGAGCATGGAAACAGATGTACCCTTATTTTCATTTTTTTTTAAATATTGTGTTCATATCAAGATAAATGCATTACATTGAACACTGAAACTACCGTACTGATTTGAATGTTCCCATTTTCTCTAAAACCATGGTAGCTCTTTTGATACTCACTTGAATACTTCCCGTGTTTTAGAATATGTGCTCTGGATATCTGTTTTTAGAATCCTGTGTGGTATGCTTGTATTAGCCCCTAACATAGAAGCAACAAACCATGCAAACTTTTAATTCATAATCTGAAATGTTACGTACAAAATATAAAATTACTAATCTGCATAGCCATGGAATAGGAAAGACAAAATTTCAAGATGAATTCAATTCAACGTAGTTGAATTTATACCATCATAATAATATCTGGATGAATGCTAATCAAGGATTCAGAATAACAAGAGGGCTACATTTACAAATTGAAAAAGAGACACCAGAATAATCCAACGTTGTTGTTTTTTACATAATGGGGTGCTGTAATGTGATTATATTAGATCAATTTTTGGGTCTATCAGGGAGGACAACCTTTAGTGAGCCCAAGGCCACTCTTAACATTGGATAGATGGGCTTTGAAAGCCACAACATATACAGGGCCAGATCTGGGTTTAGAGAGTAGCATTTTGGGATTTCCCTTCAATTTCTTTTTAAAATGTTTTCCATTGTGTTGTCCTTAATTTAGGCCTTGCACAACAGTTTGCATATGTTTCCTACCTGAAATTTCTGTCAGTTTATAGCAATCATGTACGAAAAGACGGTGTGGGGCCCTCAAGTCAAAGGCTATCCACCACTGCAGCGTAAAGTCATATCTTTATACAGTTCATGCAGTACAACGTTTGATAATAGGAAACATTGAACAATACAGTCTGCTACCTAGCTTTCCAATGTAATAGCAGTTATTGGGCAAGGAATCAGAGTCAGTCGTCATTATTGTTAGGCTTCCATTTATTTATTGGTAGAGCTCCACTGTTAATGCTGGCATAGCTTTTCTAGCCTGAATCTTGCAGAAGCGTTGGGACTTTCTGACTGTGATTCTTGTGGGTTAGAATCCCAAAATATCTGAAAGGTGTCAGGTTGGAGAAGGCTAGCCTTTGAGTTGGCATATATATGTCCCTAACGAGCCACCAATAGCTGTGATAGCTGCATTATGAGAATGCGAAAGAATAAACCTAGGGAGTTATGCAAAAGGTAAAAAGAATAATCTCTTTAATATTTAAAACTCTGTTGAGTAAGCTGTTTGTTTACATATGCTGTGCAAATAAGGAAGCAGTGTACAGTATTTTTAAAATACTTTCTTCTAGTGATCCATCCTGTTATTTCCGATTCAAGTGACTCTGTTCTATAGTTGGATATATCACTTGTCCTAGGTAGTGAATTATAGCACATAATTCTTTCACAATAATAATGTGATAATGATTGAAATAATTTCTTCTTCCTTAAATTACAGTCTTATTTTGTGCCTATGAAAATGCATGCATTGTTCCATTAATTCCTTTGGACTATTATGGGGTTCAACCTTTTCAATATTGCCTGCCTGTAACAATGAGTCAAGTTAGAATGAAATAACAATTTTGGACTTTTACATTCTTTCCCAATATGTTCATTTTAATGAAACTGATTTTAATAGCACTTTAGTATTATATAAAATGACTTATAGAACAGTAGGGTCTTAAACCTACAGCATTTATGATTAAAATAATTATATATTTTGGAAACAAGGTACTTCATTGTTTGTTTTAGCATATGCCTGTTATCAAGTAGCAACAAGCAGCAAATTATTGAAATTGTAACAATTGCCAGTAATAAAATAAAACCCATAAATCCATAATGCAAAATCACTGATATGAATCTTTCATATAACTTTTAAGTTTTGAGGAGGATAAATGTTTGCATGTAAAATAGATTCTCAGGGTTTATGTGGCTTAGGACACACAATGGCTGCAGGACAAGAGGCAGATGAATATTTTAGATTATGCAATCTTGATAAATGTAGAAAGGAAGTATGTGTCACTTTGTAAGGCAGTGCTTATGTTGCCAAATGAAAACTGTATTGCACAGAGCTTTACTGAATATACGCGCCACAGAAAAAGCAACTTTGAATATGATTGCAGGAAAAGGGGATTGGCTGCCAATGAAATGTTTAAAATGATGCCAAGGAGGGGTGCGGGTCTTCAAATCAGCTGCTTTAAGGAGGCCTCATTAAATTTTAGGGGACAGAAACGGAAGTTGGCCTGAAGATAAAATCCAGAACTTCTCCTTAAATAGTAGTTTAGCAGTGCGACAGAAGGGGAAATGGATAAAACTTCTATTAGGCATTAACCCAAATTGTTAAAGCAAAAATAGTTTTGTTGAATATTGTCAAGTTAAATTTCAAATATGGAAATAACATTTTAGATGTGTTCTTGAATTTTAACTGTGAAGATATTAGAGACTGACTGAGAATAAGAATGCACAAATCTGTGGTTCACCTGATGTTTAAAAATAAACGTAAAGAACAGAGTATTTTCACAGACATTCCAGTTCCAGAAAGAATTACATATTTTCATATGGTAACTTATATAAATATTAATCTACTCTACTCTGAACTAGATTTTAACTGAAAGGACAGAAAGTTCCAAAACATTACAGCCTGTTAGTCTACTCCAAGAAATAATGCAAAGTTCATACCTATTCATAATTTATTTTTTTCCTGCCAATCCGCATCCTACATTTCAGGTGGGGCATACACAAGACAATATGTTGTGTAGTGAGTATTAACTTATCCTGTCACAGACCTCTGCCTTAGGAATTAGTATACCGAATGATTTGTTTCAAAAACACGTCATGTGTTCGGATCCTGGTTTTATCTTATTAGCATTTTGAAAATCAATCTGTTTCCAACGTGAGAGTTACTTTACATGCTATTATGAAAACAAAGAATGCAGACTGCTGTGCTTTCACCCAAAAAGGCCATGCTTCCAACCCTCTGCATAGAAAAAAAGAGAAGACCATGGCTTCCATAAATTGCCCACATGCAGGTATTTCAACCTGTAGGGAAACTTGCAGGAGATTGTTGGACCCTTAGCCTTCTTTCTAACAAGTGCTAACAATCAGACTTCTTAGGTCCTTGTTCTTTACCTTAATTGCTCCCAGTCCAACTCGGCAATTTTGAGACTTCAATCTATCCTGCACCTACATGGGTGAAAATTCCTCTCAAGGATTTCACAGAGAATAAGCATAGACTCCACTGCCAATTAGCCCAGGTAACTAAAGGGATAATCTATTACAGTATTTCTCAACCACAGTAACTTTAAGATGTTGGTTTTGGACTCCCAGAATTCCCCTGAGTTGTTGACTGAGGCATTCTGGGAGTTCAGCTCCATACAACTTAAACTTACAGTTTGAGAAACACTTATCTATTATATTTTACTGGATATCCCAGAGCTATTAATTTTCTGTTAAATTATTAATTAAATTAATCTATTAAATTAATCCATTCAGGTTGGAAAGAATTCTTATTCTTGTACCAGTGCATTTCCCACATATTTTCTATGTGTAGTCCTCAACTTAACCACCACAATTGAGCCGAAAGTTTTCGTTGCTGAGTAAGACATTTGTTAAGTGGGTTTTGCCCCATTTTACAACCTTCACTGCCACAGTTGTTGTTAAAGTTAGTAAGTTGTAAGTAAAGTTAGTAAAGTTGTAAGTCGGGAACTACCTGTACTCAAAAACAAAGAGTTTTTGGAGCTCAGCAATACTCACGGCCAAGTAAGCATGCCTAGATTACAACCTACATATTTGTACAAGAGATGGAAACTAGTTGGAAAATGAATACATTTTATTTTATTTTAAACATAAACAATAATAGTAAAAGAGTGGGATATATGTGTGTGAGAGAGAATGATTGTGAGGTAATAAAGGGATATGTCTTTGACATCTACAACTATCTAGAATGAAGCAAGTTTTTCTGCTAACTGAAAGGGTTTTATAATTTACCCTAAAAGTTAAAGAAGATGTATTAGCAGGATTTTTTTTTCAGCTCTTTTACACTCATTTAAATAAAAAACAATTAAAATGTAATTTTGAATCATTTCTTAGGGAAAAAAAGTTTAACAGGAAAATATATATCTGGAAAAATTATCCTTTTAAAGTTCTACTGCATTCACAATGCACTTTTAGACTGTATCTTAGATATATAATAAAAAGAAGAACTTGACAGTAGAACTTTTGACATTTCTGTAACAAATGTTTTGCAATAAAATGGATGTAGTTGAAAATATTTCTGCAATTTCTTGGTAGTTCTCTTTATGGTCATTCCTTCTCCCTTAATCCAATACTTAGCTAATTGTTGTGACTAACCAGTTCCACAAATATATATGGTCTACATTTATACTATGTTGTTACTGACATCTTTTCAGACTTCAAAAAATTGTTGCTTCAATTTTATTCACAGAGAAGTTTTGAGCATTGATATAAAAGTTAATATCTGCCCTAACAGGATGCTTTAAAAAATTAAATTAGTAAGTGAGAGTGTGATATCAGACTTCGCTTGCCTTTAATCCTGGGCAATTCTACCCAGGGGTTGGATTCTACAGGTTCGCACCTATTTGCTAGAACCGGTTGTTAACATTCTAAGCAGTTCGGAGAACCGGATGTTAGAAGAAATTACTGGCCTAATCCTGTAAGGTAGGCAGGAAGGAAACATTCTGGTGTTGCTTACAGAAACTGCCTCTCCGTTAACCCTTATTACTTTCTTGGCAGGACTAGACTTCCTGTCTCAGGAACTTCTCTGGAGTTTTCTTTCCCCTCCTTTGCTGGTACTTTGTTTGTGTGGAATGACCATTCAAAGTTACAATGGCACTGAAAAAAGTGACTTATGACCATTTTTCACACTTACGACTGTTGCAGCATCCCCACAGTCATGAGGCCAGGAGGCCACGAGATGCGTGCCTCGATGTGAGTGATATTGAGTTGGCCACGCCCAGTCAATAACATGACCACCAAGCCACGTCCACCCAGTCACATGACCAACAAGCCACACCCACTAACTAAGCCATGCCCACAGAACCGGTTGTTAAAAAATTTGAATCCCACCCCTGATTCTACCTATAATATGAATATGAAGGCTGTGCTTTCCTCACTGCACATAATTCAACTTCACAGTGTGTGTTCAATTGCAGACAGAGAAGATTATCCTATGGACAGCAGTCATCTCACAAATCTACCAAAATAAAATAAACAAGTCTAAAACTTAAGGAATATCTTGCCATCTTTATTTAGAAAAAGGATATCTAAGACTGAATGGTTCAAAAACCACAGAAAAAGCTGCCAGATCTAACTACAAAAAACTAGATGACCAGCAGATGACAGCAAAGAGATACAGAGATTATCAACTCTACAGGTGAAACTCGAAAAATTAGAATATCGTGCAAAAGTTCATTTATTTCAGTAATGCAACTTAAAAGGTGAAACTAATATATGAGATAGACTCATTACATGCAAAGCAAGATAGTTCAAGCCGTGATGTGTCATAATTGAGATGATTATGGCTTACAGTTTATGAAAACCCCAAATCCACAATCTCAGAAAATTAGAATATTGTGAAAAGGTTCAATATTTTAGGCTCAAAGTGTCCCACTCTAATCAGCTAATTAAGCCATAACACCTGCAAAGGGTTCCTGAGCCTTTAAATGGTCTCTCAGTCTGGTTCAGTAGGAATCACAATCATGGGAAAGACTGCTGACCTGACAGTTGTGCAGAAAACCATCATTGACACCCTCCATAAGGATGGAAAGCCTCAAAAGTTGGATATTCCCAGTGCTGTATCAAAGCACATTAATAGAAAGTTATGTGGAAGGGGAAAGTGTGGAAGAAAAAGGTGCACAAGGAGCAGGGATGACCGCAGCCTGGAGAGGATTGTTTTATTTATTTTATTTTATTTTATTTATTTATTTGATTTGCCAATTGTTTACAAGATAATAAGTATAAGTGTATACATAGTTGTGAATACATGAAATGGGTACATATAAGAAAAATAAAAGAAGAATAAGAGAAACAATAGGACAGGGACGGTAGGCACGTTGGTGCGCTTTATGCACGCCCCCTACAGACCTCTTAGGAAAGGGGTGAGGTCAATAGTAGACAGTCTAAGGTTAAAGTTTTTGGGGTTTGGGGAAGAAACTACAGAGTTGGGTAGAGTATTCCAGACATTGACCACTCTATTGCTGAAGTCGTATTTCCTGCAATCAAGTTTGGTGCGGTTAACTTTGAGTTTGTATCTATTGTGTGCTCTTGTGTTGTTATGGTTGAAGCTGAAGTATTCATTGACAGGTAGGACATTGCAATGTATGATTTTATATACCATGCTTAAATCAGACCGAAGACGGCGTAATTCAAGGTTTTCTAGTTCTAGAATTTCAAGTCTGGTGGCATAAGGTATTCTACAACGAGTAGAGGAGTGGAGAACTCTTCTTGTGAAATATTTCTGGACTTTCTCAATTGTGCTAATATCAGATACGTAATGTGGGTTCCAGACTGATGAACTGTATTTGAGTATTGGTCTAGCAAATGTTTTGTATGCTCTGGTTAGTAGTGTGATATTACCAGAGAAAAAGCTACGTAGGATTAGGTTAACAACTCTTAATGCCTTTTTGGCTATGTAGTTGCAGTGGCTCTAGCACTTAGATCATTAGAGGTGAGTATTCCAAGGTCCTTTACAGAGCTTGGGTCATCAACAAGATCTTGACTATTCAGCTTGTATTTTATTTTCTGATTTTTTTGCCAATATGTAAGACAGAGCATTTATTTGTTGAGATTTGAAGTTGCCATTTGTTTGACCATTCTGATACATAGTCAAGATCTTTTTGTAGGGTAGCAGTATTGTCTGTGGTATTGAACAGCTTTACATCATCAGCGAAAAGAATGCAATTGCTCTTAATATGATCACAGAGGTCATTTATGTAGAGTATGAAGAGAGTTGGTCCTAGAACACTGCCTTGGGGGACACCACTATTGACAGGTACAGAATTTGATAGGACGCTCCCAATTTTGACCATTTGTTGTCTGTTTGCCAGGAATGCTTCTATCCAGTTATTCAGTTGTCCAGAGATACCATAGGATTTTATTTTTAGGAGTAGTTTGTCGTGTACCACTGAATCAAAGGTTTTACAGAAGTCTATGTAGATTGCGCTATTGCTTTGCCCTGGTCGAGTTGTGTCGTCCATATGTTTTTGCAGTGTAAGAGTTGCAGATTACAGGATAGTTTTTTTCTGAAACCAAATTGTTTATTGGAGAGTAGGTTGTTTGTCTCTAAGTGGAGGATGATGGATTGGTTAATAATTGATTCCATGACTTTACAGGTGACGCAGCATAAGGAGATTGGTCTGTAATTTTCAACTAGGCTTGGGTCTCCTTTTGAAGATGGGGATGACTGTGGCTTGTGACCATAGGTTAGGCAAGGAGCTGGTCCTGAAAGATTTTTCAAAGATTATGCTTAGAGGTTTGGCTATGGCAGTGGATAGCTTTTTTAAGAAGTAGGCACATATTCCATCCGGTCCAATAGATAGAGATGGTTTTAGATTGCGTAGTGCTTTTTCAACATTGTCTTCTGTAAAATCGATATGTATTAGATCATTGTTGTTATCTGTGGTACGGCTAGGAAATACTGGGCATGATCCATTGCTGTTTACAAATACTGAGCCGAAGAATGTGTTAAAGATGTTGGCTTTAATGGTGTCGTCACAGTCTTTACCATCAGGTCCTATCAAGGGTGGGATAGACCTTGAGTCTTTTAGTTTGTTGTTTACAAAATTGTAAAAAGCACGGTGGAATTGGTGCTTAGAAGGTTTTCCTCTTGTTTAATGTGATAATTGATGCATTCAGTCTTTATCTGGTGGCATAAATTTTTGTATCGGCTTTTGAAATTGGCAACGTGACCAGATTTGTTTTTCCGCCAGAGTGATCTCTTTTTGGATTGAAGTTTCCTTATTGTTATGGGTAATCTGCTTTTTTTGTTTTGTTTTGGGAGTTGTTGTTGGTACATATAGTTTGATGACTCTTTTGACTTCAAGTAAAAATATGTTGTAATGGTCTTCAACAGTATTGCATCCAGTGAATAGAGATTGCCAATCAAGGGATGAGAGATCGTTGTCTATAAGATCATAGTTGCCTTTTTGAAGTTACAATTGGGGATTACATCATTGTGGTGATTTTTGTGTGGGCGTATGTTGAGACAAAAGTCAATCATATTGTGGTCACTGCTGGAAAGGGTTCTTTAGTTTGTATTCCGTAAATTAAATTCAAACTATTGCAGAAGATGAGATCGAGGCAGTTGTTTAGTCTAGTGTTGGTTACTAGTTGTTCCAGTCCCAGATTTGTAATAGCATTGTAGAAGGTTGTGTGTATGATTTCAGTTGTACAATCATTTAGGGTCCAGTCAATATGAGGTAGATTGAAATCGCCAAGAAAGATAAAAGGGTATGGGCAGGATGCAGCCCATGTTAGTAATGTATTTAGCTTGTTTACATGTTCGATGTCATAATCAGGTGCTCTGTAACATAGTAAGAATCGGATTGTGATATTTAAGGATAGTTCACAAATGATGGTCTCAGGAAGAGCAAGCTCCTGGGTAACTTGGATATTTTTTAGATGTAAGGACTTTTTATAGAAGATAGCAACACCACCTCCTCTACGAATTTCACGATCTGATCGGTAAACATGATAGTCTCTTACTGTGGTAATGGAGTCAGGGAGAGATGCATTGAGCCATGTTTCACAGACAAATATAATGTCGAATTTAGCCATATTTAGTAGGAGGAAAAATTCAGGTATTTTATTCACGAGGCTTCTTGCATTGAGTAGTTTGCATTTAAGGCCAGCAGTAGTTGGAATTGAGGTAGTTAGGGGCGTGCATGCCTAGTCTTGGGTGATGGTGGATCGGTTGAGGTAGGGTTGTGGTTGAGGGTAAAAGCTGAGTATTGGGTTGCGTGGGCTTACTTTTGATACAGTCAGCATGGTAGTCAATGTACAGGTCCTTCTCTCCATTGTCTAGACATTTTTTGAGTTCGGTGCGGAGTACACGGAGCGGACACGTTGCTGTATGGTTAGGTCAGGGCGACAACGGAGGTTCTTATGGTTGGTGTTGGTTTTGGCGAGTGAATTTATAGTGTAAATGAATTTACGTTTGCTTGATTCATTTTTGCAAATGACCCTGCACAAGCGTGGGGCCACAGAGCCGTCTCTGTTTTTGAGCTCTCGGCCAATGCGGGAAATGTCAAGTATTTCATCAGCGGAGATGGTTGATGCTTGATAATCACTGATGATGTTTCGACAGTTGTGATGTCATCATTGTCATTGATGTCCTCTAGACCAAATAAGATGGCGTTTGGATCGTTTCCGTCACGCTCAACAGCTTCTGATGAGGATTGGGATATCAATATTTGTCTGGGTTGTGTTTATTTGTGGATTGGGTTTTGGATTGGGTTGTGGTTGTTGGGTAGAGATGTGGTTAGTAGCTATTGGATGTTCAGGTTTTTGCGTTGTGTCTTTTTTTCAAGGTTGGATATTCTTTCTTTTACGGCGTCCAGGGATGCTACTATGGTGTTAAGGGATGTTTCAATGGTTTCAATGGTATCAACTCTTTCCAACAGATCCAGTTTGGGTTTGCATGGTTTGCAGAGATATGGAAACTCATTGGATGATTCCAGGTATTGAATAAATTGCTTGGTTAATCCCAAGCAGTCATGATGAGCGTATTTTTACACAGAGAACATTTGATGGAGTTTTCATTATCCTTTAGATTTTTGTAGCATTTAAGGCATGTGCAGGAGTCTTGTGGTTCATTGGTGGGGATTATCTTCTCTTTAGGTTGTGGTTTGGCATTGGATTTTCTTTTGGCATGGTAGGTTTGTTAAGATAGTACGTTGATTGAATTATTTAAAGGAACAATTTTGGGTAATCTATATAGCCAATATCACACCAATCAATCAATTGCAGTAATCTCTCTAGTCAGATAATATTCCTGAGCAACAATCAGCCTAATCAATTAATTACTCTAATCACTAATCAATTAATTACACTAATCATTAATCACACTGTTCATTTAAATTCACTAAATCATTGGTTTTACTATTCAATTAAATTACATGAATATTGATCTTTTAAACTAGTCAGTAATCACACTATTTGCACTAAACACTCTAATCACACTAATCAATTAAAACAATAAATCAATTAAACCATTAATAAAATATTTTATAGAAATTGATTGTCAGGAAAAGGCCATTCAAAAGTGTTGGGGACTTTCACAAGGAGTGGACTGAGGCTGGAGTCAGTGCATCAAGAGCCACCACACACAAATGGATCCTGGACATGGGCTTTAAATGTCGTATTCCTCTTGTCAAGCCGCTCCTGAACAACGAACAACATCAGAAGCGTTGACGGGCCAAAGAAAAACAGACCTGGTCTGTTGCTCAGTGGTCCGAAGTCCTCTTTTCTGATGAGAGCAACTTCTGCATCTCATTTGGAAACCAAGGACCCAGAGTCTGGAGGAAGAATGGAAAGGCACACACTGCAAGTCCAGTGTGAAGTTTCCACAGTCTGTGTTGATTTGGGGAGCCATGTCATCTGCTGGTGTTGGTCCACTGTGCTTCATTAAGTCCAGGGTCAATGCAGCCGTCTACCAGCAGATTTTGGAGCACTTCATGCTTCCTTCTGCAGATGAGCTTTATGCAGATGCTGAATTCATTTTCCAGTAGGACTTGGCACCTGCCCACACTGCCAAAAGCACCAAAACCTGATTCAATGACTGTGGGATTACTGTGCTTGATTGGCCAGCAAACTCGCCTGACCTGAACCCCATAGAGAATCTATGGGGCGTTGCCAAGAGAAAGATGAGAGACATGAGACCGAACAATGCAGAAGAGCTGAAGGCTGCTATTGAAGCATCCTGGTCTTCCATAACACCTCAGCAGTGCCACAGGCTGATAGCTTCCATGCCACGCTGCATTGAGGCAGTAATTGCTGTAAAAGGGGCCCAAACCAAGTACTGAGTACATATGCATGCTTATACCATGTTTCTCACAAAATAAGGCTGGGCCTTATTTTTTTTTTGACCCCCGAAAAAATGGCTCGGCCGTCTTTTGGGGGGTGACTTAATTTCCTCCCCCACCTAGAGCGGCCCACACGCACGTACCTCGCCGTGAGGCCACTTCTATCAGCCAACAAAAGCTCCTTGAAGGCAGAGTCCCCAGCCGCTTCAGGGCGTGGCGTGGCTGCCCGTGACCCCTTGCCTTTAGGCAGTCTCTTTCAGGTGATGGAAGCTCCCCAACTGCAGTCACCAGCCACTTCGATCGGCCGGTAGAAGCGGCCTCGGGGTGAGCGTACACACACACTCCCCTCGCCGCAAGGCCGCTTCTATCGGCCGACGAAAGCTCCCCGAAGGCAGAGTCCCCAGCCGCTTCAGGGCGTGGCGTGGCTGCCTGTGTCCCCTCGCCTTTAGGCAGTCTCTTTCAGGTGATGGAAGCTCCCCAAGTGCAGTCACCAGCCACTTTGATCGGCCAGTAGAAGCAGCCTCGGGGTGAGGGGAGTGTGTGTGTGTGCTCGCCCTGAGGCCGCTTCTACCAGCCGATGGAAGTGGCTGGTGACTGCACTTGGGGAGCTTCCATCACCCAAAAGAGACTGCCCTAAAGGCGAGGGGACACGGGCAGCCACGCCACGCCCTGAAGCGGCTGGGGACTCTGCCTTCGGGGAGCTTCTATCGGCTATTGGAGTATTCTAGCCTAGGCTACCTGCAGGGCACTCCTAAAGGCAAGTTTTCTCCCTATCTCCCCCGCCCTTCCCCCCCATTTCTCTTCACCTCATGTAGTTCTAACGAACGATGTGAGAAATGGCAGGGAAACACATGGTTTAAATAGGCCTAAATTTTGGGGGCAGGGCTTAATTTCACCTGATGCCTAGAAATCATGCTGGGCCTTCCTATTGGTGGAGGCCGTATTGTTGGAGAAACACGGTACTTGTCAGAGGTCCTATATTGTTCTATGTACAATCCTTGTTTTATTGCTTGCATGTAATATTCTAATTTTCTGAGATTGTGGATTTGGGATTTTCATGAGCTGCAAGCCATAATCATCATAATTATGACACATCATGGCTTGAACCAGTGATCCCCAACCTTTTTGATGCCGCGGCCCGGTATCCCCAACCTTTTTTATGGCGCGGCCCGGTACCGACATCAGCTGGGCGCCGCCATCTTGTTTTGATGAAAAAGTGCTTTCGGTGAGCTCACCAGAAGCACTTTTTCATCAAAACAAGATGGCGGCGCCAGCCCAGTGAGCTTTTCTGGGTAGAAATGGCTTTCTACCGGAAAAGCTCACGAGAGGCATGGCGCCGCCATCTTGTTTTGATGAAAAGTACTCCGTGAGCTTTCTACCCGAAAAGCTCACCGGAAGCACTTTTTCATCAAAACAAGATGGCGGCGCCCAGCAAACCAGTGGCCCACTAGGACTTGTTCCACGGACCAGTGGTTGGGGACCCCTGGCTTGAACTATCTTGCTTTGCATATAATGAGTCTATCTCATATATTAGGTTCACCTTTTAAGTTGCATTACTGAAATAAATGAATTTTTGCACGATATTCTAATTTTTCGAGTTGTGTAACAAAGGAGCAGTCACTATAAAATCCCCATGCTAGAGAGGTTTTTTTTTTAAAAAAAATGGGCCAATTATATGAGTCAGTTAAATAAAATACAAGCAACGGGGCAGATTGACATCTTTACACATTGCTCTGCTCTACTTAGTGTGAGCTAGAAATGTAATTTAAGAGCAGGAAGGCTAAATGAAATCTGCCATGTATACCAATGCCACAAGTGATTTATTCAGCTGAGATATATAAATGGGAATTTAATGGGAGGGGGGAACAATAGCGTCAACTATCAGTCCTTCTGCATAATACTTGAAATGCATATAGTTAAAAGTTCTCAATTACCATGAAAGTGATATATGTTAAGAAAGTGCTCAATCTAAAAAGTTGTTATTTAAAAAAAAAGGAAGAAGAAGAAGAAAGCAAATTGGCCTGTTTCCAAAGTTCAAATCAACAATACAACACAACAATAAGAAAAGAAGCAATACACCAAGCATGTTTACAGGCCTAAACTGAATGGCCAGATTATCCAGTTTATACGATACCAGAGAGAAACCACTGCATACGATGCTACACACATTGAGACAGTGGTCAGCCTCTCATCAACAATACACAGTGTTATTCTTAAGTGTATTAGTTCATTGTCAGAAGAAATATGAGCAATATCGTGAAAAGAATGCTTGTTCAATTTTCTGAGTCTAAATAACAATAAATCCCAATGAAATGTATTCAGTGCAATAGTTTATTCCCTTGTTTAAAGAGCAAAAGCATTGGGCTCCATGTTTGATGCCACACAATTATAATTTGTGGGAAAAAAGACCAAGAATAAATTTTCTTGGTTTCCACGTGTAGAAAGTTAGCACCCACCCCTCTCCTAGAAGAATGAAATATTCTAGGAAATATTAAAAAGGCAGAATATTATATTTCCCTGGATGAGAAAAGGAGAAACATGTTTCAAAGTCAAAGCAGCTTCCTGCAGTTCCCTGCCCCCCCCCCTTCAGCTCCAGGGTGATGGGATTAAGACATGGCCCTCAGGACATGATAGGATTACCCATCTCACCACATGGTCTGGGAAGATTGCATCAGCCAGCACTCAGGTGAAGCCATGTGGTCCAGACAAAGTCTACAAAGTTAGCTGAGACCCCCCGCCCCCTGGGAGTCTGACAGCCAATGGGATACATTTCTTACACAGGAAGAGGAAACACTAAGATGGGGCCCAACAGAGGGTGTAAAACCAAGGTATTCTCAGCATTTCTCCCCTTTTCACCCAGGAGCTCCAAGGCATGTGGTCCTGTCCACTATTAAACCTTCTTTCCAAGCAACTTCCATGAATCCAGTGTCTTTTTCCCCACTTGGAACTGAACCCAGAAGGATATTGCTTCCAACACGTAAAAAAAAAAAAAAAACTGTTATACTTATTGTTAGGTTCGGTCGGTGGGTCCCATGAATAGACGAGGCTTGAGTAGTGAACAACAGCTCTTTATTTAACAGATAGATTCTGAGACAAAAACCTAGCGCGCGGCAGCTCTTCTTATAGAGCTGGCCGCGGCTAGGCAGCCAATGACAACTCTTTGAGTTTGCCGCGCTTGGTTTCAGCCAATCGCGGCAAACCCTGTATGAGCCAATCAGGAACGTTCAAGCCAGGCACTTACAATCCGGCTTGTCTGGACCAATAGGATCGCAGGGTTTCGAGCCTGCTAATATGGAACACTTATCGAACACAGTAGCCATATCTGCCCTCAGTAAATATAAGTGATGTTATTGATTGAGGGTTGATATTATCCTTTCAGAAATGAAAACAGTCATATCAGCAAATCTGGGCAAGCCAGGGTTTCCTTCCTCAGATGAAGGGGCTGTTCTCAAATCAAAGTGACATGTATTTCAGAACAGCGCATTCACATGACATTCTGGGACATCAGAAGCTCTCTAAAGTTTCTCTAATCTTAATACGTGTATCAAGGTATCATCCAGGGCCACCATAGACAATCAACTGATTCCAAGGACAAATGAAAGGAAGCTGGAATTGCTTGATAAACTTTGTGTAATTTAGGAAAACACAAAAGTTAGAAGCACTGTAAAAGTAATTTGCAATGGTTCTAACACAACTGATTATTTCTTTATTTATTTGCTACCCATTGTAGAAAGTTAGCACCCACCTCTCTCCTAGAAATATGAAATATTTTGAGAAATATAAAAAAAGCAGAATATTATATCTCCCTGGATGAGAAATGGAGAAACATGCTCTTAGAAAGCAGCCCCTACCTTTCTTAATACCCCTCAGCAGATGTCAGCACTTAAGAAATAAGAGATAGCTCGCTCTATTCATAAGCAAATACTCTCACCCAAGATCCAACAAAGGTAGGATTAGCCCTCAGCCACAATAGGAATTGCCCAAAGCACCTTCATTGCATCATCACAGTTTCACCCACCCCCAGCAGTTCAAACTTCAACCAAACATAGCTCAGACAAACTCCTAGGATTTGTACATGGCCCCATGGGAGCCAATAGAACATATGCTCTTGCACAGGAACAGAAAGTTCAAGTGCAAAGCCCATGAGAAGATATAAATGCCTCCCACTCTCATTCCATGTGCTCAGCCTCAGCTGCATCAGCACTACAAATATGTGGTTCTGTTCATCAATAAATGGACCCTCTTCCCAATCAGCCTCCAGCCTCCATTTTGTCTCCAGTGCCTTTCTCCCAGCTTGGTACTACACCAGATGGATATTTCTTCCAACACCATCTTGCTGTCCAACGTGACTTTGGGCAACGTAAACTTCTGGCACAGGTTAACCTTCCAAATGGGTTAGATCACAATTTACCACAGGCCAGCAGATATGAACAGTGAGTATCATGGAAGGAATCATCCAAAGCATCCAAGGTTTCCTACCCTGCCTCAACATAGTTTAATGTTGGAAAATTCTGCTTATTAGAAGTCATCCTAGTCAGGAGGTGCAACTTTTTTTTGTTTTGTTTTTAGGACAAAGGCAACACTTTCAGTGGCCCTGCTGAGGACCATGCTCATAAGTGGATTAATCAATTATCTACCGAGATTAAAAACTATGTTTGATTTCATTTACATTTAATTAAAATTAAAAACAGGATATGATTTCAGCCCAATCGTGTCTTTCTAAAGTTTCCCCCGTGCTTACAAAAAAGACCACTTAGAAGACCCTGAGACTGAATCCTGAAGGAATGTAAAAAAGTATTGAGGATTCGGAGCTCCGTCTTGGCTTCATAGGTAGCCTCCTTAGATCCGTCTGCAAGCAGAAATAGTTTACTATGGACTCACTTTTGCTTAGATTCCTCTTCTTAAATCTTTTTTCTGTGCCTGTGTTGTTATTGAACTGTGACCACAGGGTGTCAGTATTTCCTCTGTCAAACTCAGCAGCAGGCCATCTGGTCACCTGACTTTCCTCCAAATAGAAGGTTATCTGGTACATGCACACACATACACATATACACACCCACTTTTACTTAAAATGAGATTGGGTAATTCTTTTCCACACTCAAATGCGGGGCACCTTTTAATTTCCCTAAACATATTCTAATGCAGAGAGAGATGAAATATTCAGCTCATATCAACACGCAGCCTTTCACATTTAGATGGCTATTTCTCCATGCAGATGCTTTAAAAATAGACCCAACAATACCTTTAAATAAAAAGTAAACATTGGAAGAAATAGGCTGAGTGTCCAATTACGGTATTTTTGCATACTCATTCATTCTTCCATATATCTTTCTGCCAAAGAGGTTGCTGCTTCCCTGAAGCTTGGTTTCAACTACCCCTAGCAGGTCTCTAATACTAAATACTAAATTCTTTCCTTCCCACCTACACTGCCGCAACTTACAGTTTATCAAGTAGGCCCAAGTTGCTGCTGCTCTCCAGAAATCTAGTCCTTTGGTCCAGGAAGGCTGGAACCAATCTCCAGCCCTTGGAGAATCAGCATGGACTCCCCAGCCTGGCCCATTTAAAAAAAACTATCTTGTTTGTGTTACTGAGATATCCAATTCCTCACAGGAAAAGTACTTCTATTACTACTACTAATTCCTTGATGGTAGTGATAGGCTTCTGCTTTTCTCCCATTTTTCCACAGCAAAGAAAGTTTCTGAACAAGCTATTCCATTCAGGTAAGATCCAGGCATGGGATTGCTTGGCTACAATCAAATGCTCATTCTTCATCCCTTGGGACTCATTTGTCCACAGAAATTAGAACCATTCTAGTCATATCTCCAAGGGACGCAGTGGCTCAGTGATGCTCAAGATGCTGAACTTGTCAATCAGAAAGATCGGCAGTTCGAATCCCTAGCACTGCGCAACGGAGTGAGCTCCCGTTACTTGTTCCAGCTTCTGCCAACCTAGCTGTTTAAAAGCATGTAAAAAATGCAAGTAGAAACATAGGGTCCATCTTTGATGGGAAGCTAACAGCATTCCGTGTGCCTCTGGCATTTAGTCATGCCAGCCACATGACCACGGAGACGTTTTCGGACAGCGCTGGCTCTTCGGCTTTGTAACGGAGATGAGCACCGTCCCCTACAGCTGGAAACGACAAGCACGTATGCGCAAGGGGAACCTTTACCTTTACCTTAGTCATATCACAGTCTGTACCTCTACACAACAAAAGCAATTTTTCACCTAAGGTCCCAATGCTGCCCCCCAATTCTCCTTTGGCTCCTTCTGACCCACTGTGGATGAAAACCAGTTATATCATTTCCCACAGTGTTGAAGAAGGTGACACTATAAAACCAAAAAAATGGCTTAATTGATTTATTTTTTTTAAGAATGAAGAATGCAGGAAAATGTCAAAATCTTAGAGGAACAGCCAAACTTCCGATTCCTACCCATTATGTAACACAGCTTTGTTTGTTTCACTACCATGACTTCAAACCCAATGATATAGCTCCTGGCAAAAGGAAAAACACCACAATTTGGCGCTAACACACAAACAAATAAAATCCCTTTGTAAATAGCTGTCTACAAAGCAATGATGCAGAACAGAGGTGGGAATGTTCAAGTAGGAACTGATCCAAGTAGGACCACAGCCACATGCAATTTATATGTCCAGTAGGTGGACCAACTGTCTCCTCTCAAGACACGGCCTTGTAATGTTCCTGTTACGAATAGCAATAGTAAACCATCAGTTTCTGAGACTGGTTCAAAGGAAACATATTTTAGAACAGGGGTCTCCAACCTTGGCAACTTTAAGACCTGTGGACTTGAACTCCCAAAATTCCTCAGCCAGCCAGCTTTGCTGGCTGGGAGTTGACGTCCACAGGTCTTAAAGTTGCCACGGTTGGAGACCCCTGTTTTAGAAGGTCCTCACTTCACCACTCCCTTCTGAAGGGAAAAGGAGGGCCTGCAATTACTTTTAACTGTTAGAAATGTCATGATGGTTCAACCACAGTCCAATTCATGGTGGAAGGGCTGCAACTTTATGGGTAAGCGCATGCTTTGCATAGAAATGTTCCCCAGTTCAGTCCCCAGCATTCAGTCTCACCCCTTACATGAAACCATTGTTTGGTTCATCCATTGCACTTGCCGCAATTTGCCTGCGCAATGATTCTCTAGGAAAAGGTCTCAGTAGCCTGGTTCACTCACAAAAATGTAAACTATGATTCACAAGAAGATAGCACGGTTTATGCTTGACGAAGCCAAAAACAAATAAAGTACTTTATGACAATACAATTATATCAATTGAGCTGGGCTACAAAATGGACACGGGTGGCTCAGTGGCTAAGACGCTGAGCTTGTCAATAAGAAAGGTTGGCAGTTAGGCAGTTTGAATCCCAAGCACCACCTAACGGAGTGAGCTCCTGCTACTTGTCCCAGCTTCTGCCAGCCTAGCAGTTCGAAAGCATGTAAAAATGCAAGTAGAAAAATAGGGATCACCTTTGGTGGGAAAGTAACAGCACCTTCGGCGTTTAATCATGCCAGCCACATCACCACGGAGACGTCTTCGGACAGCGCTGGCTCTTTGGCTTTGTAACTGAGATGAACACTGCCCCCTAGAGCCAGAAATGACTAGCATGTATGTGTGAGGAGAACCTTTACCTTTACCTTACAAAATGGACCAATGATCTACTTTAGTGAGGGGTGGGGGGGAAGCTCCTTCTACATTCCTGGGATTTCAACTACCAGCTCTCCCCTCACTGAATTTAGTGAGAGGGGGGGGGGTGGAGAGAAACCCACATCCATGCAAATGGTAGGCCTCCCCCCAAAAAAGACTCTTAAACCTCAAGGGCAAATCAGCGAATGCCCTTGATACAATTTCCACCTGATTGTTGGACTGAAAATGAAAGAAAAAGCATGCTCGGCTGTTGATGGGCTTAGTGATGTTTATAAATAAAAAATAACCACTTCAGTTTCCCAAAATCCACCAGCAGAGATCAGGGAAACACACACAAACACACACACACACACACACAACACAGGCAGTCCATGTCTGCCAATAAATTGCCAGTTGAAATTTAAAAAAAAAAAGTAGCCACTGAATTAGTAGGGATTCAGACAGCAATCATGGAAGCGTTGACATAGCAGGGCTTATCTGCGCCCCATTTACTATTTTCCCAGCAAAAATGCTGTTTTACAGCCATTAGTAAATCCCTCATAGATACAAACATTAGCTGCCTTCAGGGATGATCCACCTGCCTTCAGCTTTCTTGGACTGCTGCCCAGCCACCACAGAGACAGGCAGCCACTCCTAACTCATGGACAGAAACTGAATTGTAACCAGGAAAGGTGTATAAGTTGGACAAAAAGAATGGTTGGGGGTGGGGAGAGAGAGATTTTATATTGTATAAAATATAGTCCCGGGGGTGAGATCTGGAAACGTAGTTAATCTGGACTGTGAACTTTCTTGATGAAATGAAAAAGTAAAAATCAGCTTAAAATAAACATGGAGTTGGAATAAATGCATGCTTGTTTACCAGCCATGGCATGTGACTTATTGCTAAACAAGGCTCAAAAAACAGAGGTCAAATATGCTTGAATTGTATTTCTAGATCATAGAGATATCTGCATTCCTTCTGTGAACAAAACTCCTATTCCTGTGCCCAAATATGTAGAACCTATAACAAATGAATGATAGAAACTCATTGTGCTTAGTTGTCAGAAAAAGAAGGAAGGAAGGAAGGAAGGGAGGGAGGGAGGGAGGAAGGAAGGAAGGAGGAGGAGGAGGAGAACTGGCCTCCAAGAAAGACCAAATGAAGAACTGAATAGAGGCATGGGAAGACAAATCATTACATAGCCAATACATTAAAAAATAACAGGGAAAACAGATAATAAGAAGACATGGCAATGGCTAAGAGCAGGAAAGTTGAAGAAAGAGATTGTGTGTGTGTGTGTGCTAATTCTGGCTGCACAAGACCAAGCCTTAAGAACAAATGCATACAGAGCTAGAATTGAAAAGACAGCAAATGTCACCTATGTAAAGAAGCTGAAGAAACAGTGGACCACATGATTAGCTGCTGCTAGAAGATCACACAGACAGACTACAAGCAATGGCATGACAAAGTAGCAACAATGGAGTGTTAGAAGATTTGCAAGAAATATCGTTTGCCTGCAAGCAAGAACTGGTGGGACTATAAAATAGAGAGAGTCATAGAAAATGAAGAAGTTAAATTGCTCTGGGGTTTTAGAATTCAAACAGACAGGCACATGCCACGTAACACTCCAGACTTAACAATTGTCAATAAGACAGACAAAAAAGTCTGGATAGTGGACATTGCAGTACTTGGACACAGAAGAATAGGAAAAAAAAGAACTGGAGAAGATCACAAAATACAAAGGCCTGCATGCAGCGATAGAAAGACTGTGGCAGAATCAAGCAAAGGTAAATGCCAATAGCAAGAGGCACCTTGGGTGCAATCCCAAAACAACTAGAGCAGCATTTGAACACCATAGGCATTGACAAGTTTGCTCTCAGTCAATTGCAAAAGGCAGTTTTACTTGGAACAGCTTCTATCCTTCAATAATATCTGAAACATCATCAAACATACACATCTGCCTATCCCAGATCCTTGGAAAGGACGTGATAGGTAGACAAAAATGTCAAATCCAGTCTGAACATTTGGCTAATTGTGTGACAAACAATAATTTTATCATAACTATCCCATTCCAATGATATCTAATGGGAAGAAATTTAGTATCCTTGGACTTATTGTCATGACTTCCTCTGTTCCTGTATTCTATTAGAGTCTTCTATGTAAAAATGCCAGATGTACAAGCTGGCTTTAGAAAAAGCCAAAGAATACAGGGCATTATTCCTGATACACATTGGATAATTGAGAAAACCAAATAATACCTTTAAAAAGTCACAATAGTCAATCAAGAGAAGCTCATTTTATCAGATGCACAGAGTGGCTAGACTGATATAGGATTTAATCTGGGGTGGGGTGGGAGGACAAGAAGGGAAGAAAGATAGTTTTGTTTTCCAGATGCAGGTTACATGTGAGACTGATTACAAGTATGTTATCTTAACAATTAACAATTGCAATGTGTTGAAAACCCGGTGTGTTTGTTGAGACCTTCTGAGATTACTTGAAATTTTTTGATACATGTGATTTTGTTTCTTGCTGTTGGTGCTCTTGGTCCTCCATCACTTTGAGGTCTGCTAAGGAGTGTCCTGGAAGGATCACCTGAGCTTGCTTTGAGTCCTAATGTTAAACTTCTGTCCACTAGTTCTGTTGAGCAACGTTTGTCTCATATGTCCTATGTAGAATCTACCAGTCATGGTAGATGATGGCCTCTATTATATGGAGGAAGGGCAGGTGACGGAACTTCTAATTTTGCTATGACATTTGGTAGTGCTGAGGGTATAGATGTGGAGACAGAGTAGATAGTAGCTGTGATTGATACAATTGTCCTGTTGTTGCTTGTGAGAATCTGCTACAGGTTGGGTGTCTCTATGCATGGATGCCGGTTGCTGAAAAAAGCAAAGTGTTCTTTTCCAGTATAGGCTGTGGTTTATTAATAATACAATTGAGTGGCTTCAGCTGTGTGTTGTAATTACTCATAAACATTATTAATCTGCTACTGTTTACTGGAGATTTAAGGCCTATGGGTCGTCCTCAACTTATGGTTACAATTGAGCCCATGCTGGCTCAGGACTTCTGGGAGATGAAATCCACAGGTCGTCAAGTTGCCATGGTTGCCCATCCCTGGTCAAGATGGCGTCCAGAAGCACACCTAAACAAAGATCACATTGTTGTGGTTTGTTGCCACAATCACCAGCATGCTATGTGGATGTCCCTATCTTGGACATAATCAACTGGAAAACCCTGTTCAAGATAAAACCAAAACAAAGACCAGAAGAAAAAAGGCTTAACCTGACAACCCCAAAAGTTTAAATCTTTTGCTTTGGAAATTTGCTCCTCGGTTAACTTTTACAGTGAATTGCCTTAACGAGAATATGAGCTATGAACAATTATAGAAATATTGGCTTATTATCACCACAGCAACCATCAAAAGTGTAAGGACATCTTTGATAGAACTTACCTTGTAATGAAGGACAGGATCCAGCAAAGCATCCCTCTCCCATGGCTTAAATTGATGGGAAAGTGACAAGTGTATCTTCAGTGGCAAAATGGGACTGCCATATTTCCAGGTCTATTGATAGTATCAATTATTTTCTCTTGCTAGGTGACATCAGTGGGAAATTTCATTATGAGTAAAAAAAAAAAACCATTAGGGAAACAAAACCAATAGAAAGCAGCTAAGTTTTCAATATAAAGCATCTCTAGATGTTTCATAATCCAGCGCATAGAGCCTCTTGGCAAGCCATTAAGCCAATTTTTGACTGTACGGATGCTAAAAAGCTACTCGGCTTCCTTTCAAAATATGGTTCAGAACACTTTTAATCCAAATAATAAACTTGATCAGAAAGCATATAATCCCCCAAAGTTATTTTGGAATTTTGCATCCTTTGCATCTGGCCTAGTGACTTTGATGGGCAAAAAAAAAAAAAAAGGTTATATTGACCAAGGATGCAGGTAAAAAGAAACTGTCAAATGAACATTATGCCCATGGATTTGTCAGTACCTTGAAAAGAACTAGAGAAGAATTTTCCTTTAGAAGTATTTTATTGCACTGAAATTACACTGATATATTCCTACACATACACCCACTTGTGATAAAAGGAAGCCATTTCAATGTATCCATGAACTTGACCATTTTAAAACAAATATAGTCAAATGGATACCAATGGACTACAAATGAAACCCAGGAACGCAGCTGCCAGATCTGGCCTGCAAAATTGTGGGTAGCCACTAGAGAGCAGCCAAGCAGTACAAAAATATCCCTTTTGCAGCCCTCTGGTGGTCACCTGTAATTTTGCAGCCCAAATCCAATATCTGAAACTACGAAGGAGCTGACTGGTCATAACTTGAAGTAAATTAAATTGATGTAGTAAGTAGAATTGTTCCCCACCCCCACCCCCCAAAAATATATAAAAAAAGAATGTACAAGTACCCTGAGGTAATGCTATATATTTCTGCAAAAAAAATAAGGTTAAGCCTGTTATAAGGAGGCAGACATTTTTAGAACATTTAGAAGTCCTCTTGAATTGCACGACATTTGCCTCTTAGGTAAGGGTGTTACTGTATACAATGGCCACCAACAATGACTTAGACCTATTCAAAAGCTCATTCAGTTTAGTCTTTGATTTAAGGGAATGGTCTGTGCAATTCCCAAGACTAACTTAGAAGGGCATCCTATTCATTTCAATGACTATCCTGCCAGTAAATAGGTATAGGATTGCTGCTTGTACAACTAATTTAGTCTTGTGCCAACTCACTGGATTTTATGTCCATCACAACTTCTGTCAAATTATTTGTTTCCTGAATCATTCATGCATAAAATTAAATTTCATTTTAATTTATATATTCTCAATTCCAGGACCTGTGTTCCAAGAGCAGATATGGTTGCTATAGCATTAGACTTCAGCAGAGAAACTAGGGATCAAAGTCTTGCTTGCCAGGTAGGGTCATAAACTGGCCATTGCATGTCAGCTTGACACCCACCCACCCCAGAGAGCAGCTGAGAGATTAATATACGGCCTCAAATCCTTGGAGCAATTGAAAATATTAATGCAACCCACAATAATAAGTACACAATTTCTATCCTGTCCTTTGTCAGATTTGCTTAAAGTTTCTCTACTGCTACTTTCAATGAAGTTATAGATCAGCCATCCAGCAGAAGGAAAATGCATTTTATGTAATTATGAATAACTTATCAAATGCTTGTGATGTTCATATGGGCTCATTATGAGTAAATAGTATAAACAATGTGGATATTTTTTCAGATGTGCAATCCATAAGCACTTTATGTTGGCAATGCAGTGATATCAGACAACGTGGCACCTGCAGAACTTTCAAGACCCCAAATGGCTGAAACATCATGAGATTTCCCAGTCTTGCTTGATTTAAGATGACTTAAATTTATAATTCCATAAGATTTCAGACAGGAAGAAAACCATCTCACAAAAGGTTAATCTCACAAAGTTTGGATCATTTAAAAAATTGGGTACCCACATTTTTATGCGAAGCACTTGGTTCTGAAAAAAAGGGATAGGTGACACTTTGGATCCAAAGCCAGAAAGTTTATTCAGAGGAAAGAAGAAGCACAGTGTGGAGGTTCTTAACTTAAACCTTTATCTTCCTGAGATTGCTTACTTGCCATGCAGCTACTTTAAGGAGATGCTACCAGGTACAACGTACTTACCTATTCTTACTCTGAAGGATCTTTTTTGTTTTGTATCTGAAATAGGCCTCTGAACACATGCCTATCAAAAAAGTTCTTAAACTCTAATGAACAGATTTCCAGGAAAATATTGTGTAACTAGAAAAACAAATATTCTGTTGTCTAGCACCGTGATGGCGAACCTATGGCACACGTGCCACAGGTGGCACGCAGAGCCATTTGTGTGGGCGTGCAAGCCCCAGGCAAACTTACCTCACTGTGCATGCGTGCACCTCCCAGTTGATTTTCGGCCTGTTTGAGGCCTTTTTTGGCCTCCCAGAGGCTTGAGAGAAGCTTCTGCAGCCTTTGGAAGCCAAAAAATAGGCCCATTTCATCACTTCCTGTATTTCCGGAAATACCGGAAGTGATGAAAAGGGCCCCTTTTTCGGCCTGCAAAAGCTGCAGAAGTTTCTCTCAAGCCTCTGGGAGGCCAAAAAAGGCCTCAAATGGGCCAAAAATCAGCTGGGAGGCACAGTGCAGGTAAGGGGTCGGGAGGTGGGGGGAATCACATGTGCATGCACAGGGAGAATGGGGGAATGCGCACATTGCCTTCTGGGTGTTGGCACACAAGCGCACGCAAGCACGGACACAGTTTTTGGCACAGGAGCCCAAAAAGTTTAGTCACCACTGCTCTAGCAGATTATGGATTAGTGTGCAATCATGTGGGGATCGGACAACACTGAGTAGAGCAGTAGTAGATTAGGCCATACATACACTCTGTCTTTCTTTCATACATACGCACAAAAGTTACTATTTATTCTTATTATTGCAAAGTAGTTTTTCTTGTTTAACAGTTTGAAGCAATGCTTTGCTAGAGGATGCCCAAAAGCAATTGAATATAACAAGGATAATTCAAGACTTTAGTTGGAGTCTTAAGTCTTCCACAAACCTAAATATCAGTTATTCTACATTTATCTTCCTTAGTAATTTTTTTCTGGTTAAAATTTTTAAAAACTGTGGGTGTGGTGGAAAATATGAGATCAAATATAAGATCAAAATTTTTTTAAAAACTGTGTGTGTGATGGAAAATAATGAGATCAAAGTTAAACCTCATAATGATTTCTGAACTGCCTCTCACTTGATTAAGTCCTAACCAGTGGTGGAATTCAGCCAGTTTGTACCACATCAGGAGAACCAGTTGTTAACTTTCTGAGCAGTTTGGTGAACTGGTTGTTGGAAAAAAATTATTAGGGCAGAGAACAGGTTGTTAAATTATTTGAATCCCACCACTGGTCCTAACCCTTAGTGACCACATAGATTTTTCTCCAATATGTTTCATTGTCACTCTGGCCTTTTAAGTTTCTCAGTCTGTACCTCTTGTTGGTAGTTGTCATTTCCTTCTCTTTCATTCCACTTTTCTCAGCATTGTAGACTTTTTAAGGAATCGGGGTCTTTATGTAACGCGTTCAAATTATGATAGATTGAATTTGATCATTTGTCCTTGGACTAAAAACTCTGGATTGATTTATCCTATGATGCATTTGTTGGTTTTCCCATCCATTCCTTTGTATTCTGAAAAGTCTTTTCCACCACTGTTGTTCAAATGTGCCAGTACTCTTTCCATCCCATTTCTTCAAAATTCATTTTTTTCATATGTAGAGTATCACAAAGAAAATAATTGTCTATATTATTTGATACTTTAGATGTAGAGACATCATGGCAACTTTTTAAAGGCCTTCATTGCTAACCCACTGTTACTTTATGGTGCATTTCTTGACTGCTGGCCCTTTACTATTGTTATCTGAACCCCAAAATATCCACCACTTCAGTGTCTTCAGTGTCATTTCTAAGACTGTTACTGTACCTATATTTATTATATTGATATATATTCATTATATTGATATTTATTTTTAGTCATGGTCCTGTTTGTCACTATGCTCCTTGACTTTCCTTATTAGCATGCGCAGATTGTCTGCATTCTCAGCCATCAAGCAGGGTATCATCAACATAGCACAGATTATAGCTGTTTATTTGTGTACTTTAAAATCGGACTCATCTTTTTCCAATCCAGAGTCCCTTGATACATATTCCACATAAGTAAGAAGAGGCTTTATAGTCTTGCACATAAGCAAATATTAATGTCTAACCCAGTCTCATATTTCCCAAATTTATCTTTAGCTCAGTTTAATGTTTTTCCCACAGCTAGGCTGGAAGGAAATTGTAGGAAAACCGCATACGAAGTCCAGTATACCCTTGTGATATGGGTGCCACAGAAAGCACAGCCCATGTCTTGCCAATTCTCCTAGAGCAGTGGTCCCCAACCTTTTTTCTACCACGGCCCAATACAAATGATCCACGGACTGGTACCGGCATCAGCACGCACGACCAAGGCAAGGCGAGTCGAGCGACCGGCCAGCCAGCCGTCCCCCGCTTCTCCCCGCCACCTTCAACTCCTCCTTTGTACCTTCTCGCGGTTGATGGGCTTTTCGGGCTCTTTCTTAACCTCCTCCTGAGTAACGCGAGACTCCACCGCCATCGGGACGGCTCTTCGTTCGAAGCCGCCGCCCCCTTTGACGAAACTAAGGCACGAGGATTCCTTCAGCACCCAAACGATGACAAGCTCACCCGGAAGCACTTTCTCAAGCGCCGTCGGAACAAGATGGCGGCGCCCAAGCAAAATAGGCAGCCCGGTACAAAATGATCCACGGACCGGTACCAGTCTGGGGCCCGGTGGTTGGGGACCCCTGTCCTAGAGCATAAAATTACAAGATTGGAAGGAACATTAGAGGTCTTCTAATCCAAACCCACTACTCGAGCAGGAGAACTTATTCTACTCCACAAAAATGATTGTCCAATCAATGAATCCAAAAAGGCCCGGGGACATGTCCTGGCAATCCATAGATGGTTAAACTACCTTTCCCAGAATTTCTTACCACTGGCCATGCCGCCTGGAGACTAAACCATGATCTGGGTAGTGGTAGTTGGTCAGAAAAGTTCCAGCTGGCTAGATGTACAGCCAATCTACCAAGCCAGGTTTACAGATCAACAACTCGCACTGTGGCTCAGTCTTACGTGTGAACCCAGTTAAACAATTCCCCTTGTGCAAAGACTTCTCCAAGTACATTCATCACCCACTGATTACTCTTAAATCAAAGAGGAAATTTAATTTAAATTTAAATCAATTTCTGAGGCATTCTGATGGTCTTTATATGCACTATTGGTTAAGTAACCGTGATAATTTTTTTCTCTAAAAGTAACAAAATGTTGCGACATTATGTGTAAGTTTCACCCACAAATGGTTGCTAATAGCAATAGCAATAGCACTTAAACTTATATACTGCTTTACAGTGCTCTACAGCCCTCTCTAAATTGTTTACAGAGTCAGCATATTGCCCCCAACAATCTGGCTCCTCATTTTACCTACCTCGGAAGGATGGAAGGCTGAGTTAACCTTGAGCCTGGTGAGATTTGAACTACCAAATTGCAGGCAGCCGGCAGGCAGCATAAGTAACCTGCAGTCCTGCACTCTAACCACTGCGTCATAGTTCCCATCATGAGACCCATCACAAGACCCTCCCTTGACACCATCCACACCTGACATATCACAAGCCCCTCACCTGATATGATCCTCACACAGGGGTGGGATTCAAACATCCCAGCAACCGATCCGCTGCCCGGTTGCTGGGTGGGCGTGGCCATGGTGGGCGTGGCCTACCAGAACTCCTGGAAGTCCGGAAATGGGCCTGGTTCCGGCTTCCAGTGGGCCTTCAGAGCCCGGGGGAGGTTGTTTTTGACCTCCCAGAGGCCTGGAGAGGCATCCGGATCCTTGGGAAGGTGAAAAATGGCTCTCCCGGAAAAACTGGAAGTTGCAAAATGGGCCTGTTTCTGGCTTCCGATGGGCCTCCAGAGCCCAGGGGAGGCCTCCAGACCCTTGGGATGGCGAAAACAGCCTCCCCCAGGCTCTGGAGGCGCACTGGAAGCCGGAAACAGGCCCCTTTCCGGACTTCTGGAAGGCCCATTTTTTCCCCCTCCCAGAGCCTCCACACGTACACTGCACTTACCTGCTTGGAAAATGGGCTGTGAGGAGACTCCTGGGAGGAAAGGGTGGGGTGGGCAGGGCCAGCCGGTCACTTGAAATACCATTTCGGTGAACCAGATGGAAACTTAACATCCGGTTTGCCCGAGCCAGTCCGAACCGCTAGAATCCCACCCCTGTCTTCACTTGATGTAACCTCCCCATCATAAGATCTACTAACCAGATGAGGCTCTTATAAGCAGAAGAACACTGACACTGACATCTCCTGAACTCCACTGAAGATGTTACCTAGCCGGTAATGAAATGTTCAGAAACCAACCCAAAACTCAGAAAATGAACCCCCACCTCCTCCTACACCCGAGCTACAGATATTTGCCACTATTGCATTGCTCTTGTTATTAGGGGGTACTTTTATGCTGCTTATTTCATTGAATCCATATTGGTCAGTGCCCAAAATAAAGTTATTTCCATCTCTGTATGGATTTTGCATGAGGATAATAAGATGGTCTGGCATTCATGCTTTCCTGAGGACATTCTACAGCTTGATAAACCTGGCACAGCCAAAGGCCTTTTTATAAGTCAATGAAACACCTATTGCCCTATTTTTGCTATTCTTTGGCTTCTCTACGTTATCAGCATGCATCAACAAAAATGTTTCATAATCCTTTTATAAAAGCAGTTTGAACATCTGGCTTTCCCCTTCCCCTGTAGGGAAATATAATAATCTGTATTGGATTATTCTGAGCATTATTTTACTGACACATGAAATTAAGGATATTGTATAATACTTTGCACAATCTGCTAAGTATCCTTTGTTTGGTGTTAGATTTTCCTTGTTTTTCGGTGTCTTTTTTTTCCTTTTAAGGAAAATGTTATAATATTGGTCCTTTTTGTCTTCTCTCAGATACCTGAAATTCTTCATGAAGTTCCTTTCTTCAATCTTTGCCTTTCTCGGCTTTGGCTTCTCTTCTATTACTATCCAACTTGGTTTCTTGGTCTTTGTCAGTTTGTTTCCACTTCCCTCTTAACGTCTTCTTTGGTTTAATTCCACAATTCCTCTAATTCCCTATGAATGAGAGTCATAAATACAGAAATTTATTTATTTCAAACTTTTATAGCGTGCCCATCCTATAACAAACAGTGGGAGCCTCCCAAACAAAAATTAAAATAAAAGCCATATTAAAATATTATTAAAAGCAAGCACATTTTTTTTAAAAAAAACTGGTGCCAAGTTAAGCTCCTGTTATGAAGTCACTTCATTTTATCCCACACCTGGGGGGCTTGGGGGAGCGGGGTCTTCAGTGCTTTGCAGAAGACTACGAAGGAAAAAGCTTGCTGAACCACACAGGTAGTCCTTGACTTATGACAACAATTGACCCCAAACTCTCTGTTTCTAAGCAAGGTAGTTGTTAAGTGTGTTTTGCCCCATTTTATGACTTTGCTTGCTTGCCACCATTGTGAAATGATTCCCTGCAGTTGTTAAGTTAGTAACACCGCTACTAAATGAATCTGGCTTCCCCTTTGACTTTTGTCTCTGCAACTGTCATAAATACATGCCAGTTGCCAAGCCTCCGAATTTTGGGCACGTGACCATGGGGAAGCTGCAATGGTCCTATGTGTGAAAAATGGTCATAAGTCACTTTTTTCAGTGCTGTTGTAACTTCATTAAGCAAATGGTTATAAGTCAAGGACTACCTGTATTTGGACTTCATAGCAAATTCCTGATTTCTTCCCATTTCTTTTTTTTTTTTAAATCAGTTTCTTGAAATTTATTGGTATATGTCCAAACACATACTGTGGAAAATGTTTTTATTTGGTTTTTTTTCCACTTTTAGCTTGGCTTGGAATTTACCAATGAGCAGTTCATGAATATCCCACGATCAGTGATGTCCAGTGGTGGGATTCAATTTTTTTCACTACCGGTTCTGTGGGCGTGTTCTCCAAACTACTCAAAATTTCTGCTACCGGTTCTCCAGAACTGGTCAGAACCTGCTGAATACCATCTCTGGTGATGTCTTTGCTCATCTCCTTGTATCCATAGTATATTCAATTTGATTTTGTGTGTGTGTGTGCTTCATCTGTTAACGTCCATGTATATTGTATGTGTGCAGATAGTCCTCGACTTAACAACTTCATTTGAAGTTTACAATGGCCCTAAAAATAAGTGACTTATGACCATTGGTTGGATGCTGCCAGTGTAACAAGTGGTTTGCTAATTGCCTGCTTTGCACGCGTGTGCAGCTTCTGCAATTACTTACCTTCGAGGTTACTTTGGGGAAGGAACACAGCTGAGGCGCGGCAATCGGCTCTGTCGCGTGAATCAGCAGAGCAGATATAGGGGAGGACAGCGCAGGGTCGGTTGGGGGCGCCCACATGATTGTCACAGAGAACCAGTTGGGAGGCAGCTGATCGTCAGAGCTAGGGGTTCACCCGAACCGCTCCGAACCGGGAGAATCCCACCCCCGCGTATGACCATTTTTCATATTTGCAACCGTTGAGGCATCCGCCTGGTCATGTGACCAGAATTCAGATGCTTGGCAACTAACTTGTATTTATGACCGTTGCAAGGTCCCAGGGTCATATGCAGAGGTGGGTATTCAGCAGGTTCTGACCAGTTCTGGAGAACCGGTAGCGGAAATTTTGAGTAGTTCGGAGAACGTGCAAATCCCACCTCTGACTGGAGATTTTATAGTATCCTCCCCCTGCCACGCCCACCAAGCCACGCCCACAGAACCAGTAGTAAAAAAAAATTGAATCCCACCACTATATGATCCCCTTAGGTGACTTTCTGGCAAGCAAAGTCAGTGGAAAAGCCAGACTCACTTAATAACCGTGTTACTCACTTAACAACTACAGTGATTAATTTAACAGCTGTGGCAAGCAAAGTCATAAAATGGGGCAGAATTCACTTAACATTTGTCTCACTTAGCAATAGAAACTTTTTGGGCTCAATTGTGGTCGTAAGTCGAGGACTACCTGTATTGTTTTTGGTTGCTTGAATAATATGTTAGTAGTGAAGAAATAATTGTATTGGCAGAAACTGATAATTGATTCTTCTGTTTCATTACTCTTTCCTAGGGTATGTAATCCAACTACATTTTCCTCCTTACTATTTTCAGCTTTGGTTTACCACAGGCAACATCTCTTGCTTCACATTCTGTTGATTTCAAATTAAACTTGACCATTAAATTTGTCATCTTCCTCTTGTTCAGTATCAATGATTGGGACATAAACTCGAATAAAAGGTTGTCTGCAGAAATTAATTTACAGTGATCCATTATTGACTGCACTGTCCCTAAGAACTCTCTTTACTAGTATTTTTGGACAATGAAAGCGATGTCTCCTTTTTTGTGTGCGTTCTGAGTAGTAAACCATGTGATCTTCTAACCAAGTGTTCAATCCCAGTCCTTTTCAATTTGTCACGTGATGGCAATGTGTAGCAGATTTCTCATTGTAATTTCTCATTACAAACCAGGCTTAATAGCAGTAACTGTGAGAGGGATCTTGGAGTCTTAGTGGACAACCAGCTAAATATGAGTCAGCAGTGTGCAGCAGAAGCCAAAAAAAACCCAATGCAATCCTAAGGTACATTAACAGAGGGATACAATCAAGATCAAGGGAGGCACTAATACCACTCTATAAAGCCTTAGTAAGACCACACCTGGAGTACTGCATCCAGTTTTGGTCACCACACTATAAAAAAAAGATGTTGAGGCTCTAGAAAAAGTACAGAGAAGAACAACCAGGATGATTAGGGGACTGGAGACTAAAACATATGAAGAACGGTTACAGGAACTGGGCTTGGCTAGTCTAGTGAAGAGAAGGACCAGGGGAGACATGATAGCAGTCTTCCAATACTTGAGGGGCTGCCAGAGAGAGGAGGGGGTCAAGCTATTTTCCAAAGCACCCAAAGGCCAGACAAGGAATAATGGATGGAAACTGAACAAGGCAAGATTTAACCTGGAAATAAGGAGAAACTTTCTGACAGTGAGAACAATCAACAAATGGAACAGAAGTTGCCCTCGGAAGTTGTGGGAGCTTCATCACTGGAGACTTTCCAGAAGAGATTGGACTGACAATTGTCAGAAATGTTGTAGGGTCTCCTGCTTAGGCAGCGGGGTGGACTTGACCTACAAGGTGCCTTCCAACTCTGTTAATCTAATCATGTTTCTTACATTCCATGATTGTCCTACAATGTTGTCTTTACAGCTTTGGATTCTCTTTTCCTGCATGGTAACATCAGCAAAGTACCGTAGATGTCCTGAAGGCTTTAAACTGGCTGCGTCACAAACACCATTAGTACTCTGAAAGATCCTCAATTCTTTCTCAGTAGCATGTTGAGTACCATCTGACCTGAGGGTCCATCATCTGGCACTACATTAAAAATCACTTTATCTTCTCTATTTATGGATTTTTCCATGCCCTATGAAAGGCCTTTGTTGTTACTAAAGCGATCGGCCGCCACCAGCATCTTCCTATGTTGCTACTGCCCAACATAGATACCTGCTTGCTTTAACTCAGTAGTTGAGACGACCTTCACATGTTGGGTCAACCCAATTGGATTATATGCTCTGTTCATTCCTGATATGCTTCATTCATTCATCCCAGGAGCACCACCAATAAGGGAATATTATGTGACTGAGATGATGCCCTCCCACTTTTCCCCCTTAAAAATCCATGAATGACGTAGAACAGGGCAGTCAAACTCGATTTCATTGAGGGCCACATCAGGGTTGTGCTTGACCTTGGGGGAGGCGTGTGGGCATGGCCAAGGTGAGCATGGCTGAGGGGTGTGTGGCCAGGGTTTCTTTTGCTAGCACTCTGCCAGCGAAAACAGAGTTCGGGAGGAACGCACACAGTCCTCCCAAGCTCCATTTTCGGCTGCCACAGCCTACTCCAGCACTCTGCCAGAAAAAATGGAGCTCTCACACGCCCCTCCTGAGCTCCCTTTTCCTCCATTTTCAGTCTGGAGCAGACCGTCGCAGCCGAAAACAGAGTTTGGTTTTCGCTGGCAGAGGCACCGTGGGCCAGTCCTTCTCTCTTTCCAAGGTGGCCCCACGGGCCATATCTAAGCACCTCGTGGGCCAGATCCGGCCTGCGGGCCTTGAGTTAGATGCCCCTGATGTAGAACAATTTCATAGTGAAGGATTTGTCTGGTTATCTCTTTACACCAAAGGTCTCCAACCTTAGCAACTTTAAGACTTGTGGACTTCAACTCCCAGAATTCCTCAGCAACCTTTTCTGGCTGAGGAACTCTGGGAGTTGAAGTCCACAAGTCTTAAAGTTGTCAAGGTTGGAGACCCCTGCTTTATACAATGATAGTTCCATGTCGGGCATTATATCTAAGTCAACGTAAAAAGAAAAAACAACATTGAGAGGACTAGATGCATTGCTTAATATGCGAACTGGCTGAAGTGGTCAGACTTGTTATCCGAAAGGATTCTCAAGATGCAGCAATGTTAATTTAGGGGGATTATCTTTGTTGATATCTAGATAATACATTTTATTTAGAGCTTATGTTATAAGATAGTACTTCCTATTATGCACGATTGGTTGCTCTCTGAGTGATAAACACATGTAAAGGTCTGTGAGAAATGAAATGCAAAAAATAAAGTAAATGCTGACCATGACAGATACTTAAAAAGTTAAATATATGGGTGGGGGAAATCAAATCCAACAAGAATAAAGTGATAATGCAAATAGTCTCGGTAAGTTAATGATGATCCCCAGGCATGGCAAATGCTTATCCGGAAGCTTATGTGTGTCTTAAGAAGATCTTACCTAGACATTCTAGAATTCCAGGTCAGCCTTTGCGGTGTTAGCTGCGCTTGATGTGTACATTCAAATCCATACATTTCTGTGCCCCATGGGGATAAATCATGCCCTAATGCTCAACTAATCTATGAGTACAAAGACCTGTTTGTTGAATTCATGTGTCAATAGTTGCCAATATATGACACAATACAGAAGTCAACAAATAACAAGAAAAAAAAACCAGACATATGGCAAAAAAAAAAAGACATGACAAAAACTGTGGGTGTCACATAAAAGTATTCTAGAAATCATAAGACTCTGATGAATAATCATCATCTGTTTTTGTAAGTACAGGTAGTCCTCCTCGACTTACGACCACAATTGAGCCCAAAATATATGATGCTAAGTGAGACATTTCTTAAGTGAGTTTTGCCCCATTGTATGACATTTCTTGCCACGTTTGTTAAGTGGATCACTGCAGTTGTTAAATTAGCAGTGGTGGGATTCAAATATTTTTACTACCAGTTCTGTGGGCATGGTTTGTGGGTCTAGCATTGCTTGGTGGGCGTGGCAGGGGAAGGATACTGTAAAGTCCCCATTCCCTCCCCACCCCGCTAACCTGCTTTCCAGCTCCGTTCTCCTGTGCAGGGCAACAAAAGAAGACCCAGCCGATCAGCTGGGACTTGGGAGGCAGAGAATAGATGGGGGCGGGGCCAGTCAGAGGTGGTATTTGCTGGTTCTCTGAACTACTCAATTTTTTTGCTACTGGTTCTTCAGAACTAGTCAGAACCTGCTGAATACCACCTCTGTAAATTAGTAACATGGTTGTTAAATGGTAAATAATAAATCCCCCACTTGCTTCGCAAAAGGGGATCACATGACCCTAGGACACTGCAACCGTCATAAATGTGAGTCAGTTTCCAAGTGTTTGACTATGGGGATGCTGAATGGTCCTAAGTGTGAAAAAGGGTCATAACTCACTTTTTGTCAGTGCCGTTGTCACTTCGAACGGTCACTTAAATAAACTGTTGTAAGTTGAGGACCACCTGTATAAAACATGCTTTGCTATTCCTTTCAAGAAGATGGAGTCCACTCCTAGCTTGCTGGATAGGAAATTCTGGGAGTTAAAGTCCCAGAATTCCCTATCCAGCAAGCTGAGGGAATTTCAGCATCCAGCCATGTTGAGGTTGAGAAATGCTGGCCTGAACAGATCCCAAAAAGAAGGGTAAGACAGAGCTTTAGAGAGATCAGGGCCTTCCATGCAAGTAACTCTAACTTCAGTGTAATGATAAAGAAAATCAGTAATAAAAATATGTGATATCTACACATTACTAAGAAGTAGAGTCAAAAATATTAGACCTCGAAGTGGGAAGCCAAGTCCTTTTACATTAGTGCTCTGGTTGAATCAGGTTCATCTACATTTTCACATACTTGAAGGTCACCAAGTTGGGAAAAGTGACTTTACACTAATTTGGTAACCATGGAAATAAATGGCTGAAAGGCTTGATAGCCAAGCATTGTGGCAGAACTGAGTCTTTGAGAATCACAGCCTGTGTGTTTTAATTCACATGATGAATAAATGCTAAAGGGAAATACTACACATATAATCTCCAAATGCCTTTATAGGCCCACAAATAATTCATGCGCTGAATATGGCACCTTAAATTTTAGGCGGTTGCTGAACCTTGAAATAGCAAAAAGATGCTCCTCTGGACACAGTCAATATAATCCATATTCCCTAGGCTTCTTAAGGAAAAAAAGAATTCAAAACAGGAATGTTTCTTCATACTTTCTTCCCTGTCAAATTTCATCATTCAGATGGCGTAGAATTGATACCTTTTCCACGAGCAAAAATCATAGAGGTAGTCCTTGACTTACAACAGTTCATTTAGTGACCTTTGTGACAATGGTGGGATTCAGGTTTTTTTTACTACTGCTTCTGTGGGCGTGGCTTGGTGGGCGTGGAAAGGATACTGTAAAATCTCCAGTCAGAGGTGGGATTTGCCGGTTCTCCAAACTACTCAAAATTTCCGCTACTGGTTCTCCAGAACTGGTCAGAACCTGCTGAATACCACCTCTGCTTTGTGAAGTTACAATGGCACTGAAAAAAAGTGACTTGTGATCATTTTTCACACTTACAACCGTTGTAGCATCCCCACAGGATCAAAATTCAAACGGTGGGCAACTGATTCATATTTATGACGGTTTTGCAACTTCCCGGGGTCTCAGGGATCGCCTTTGGAGACTTTCTGATGAGCAAAGTCAATGGGGAAGCCAGATTCACTTAACAACCATGTTACTAACTTAACTACCGCGGTGATTTACTGAACAACGGTGGCAGGAAAGGTCATAAAAATGAGGCAAAGTTCGTGTTAGATCAGGGTGGATCGGTTCCCAGAGAGACACGAGACCATAGTAACTTTCAGCTCTTTATTTTTGTTCAGCTCAGTACAAGAAAACTGGAGCCGCAGCAACCCTTCATATAGGGATTGCTTCCGGCTCGGTGGCCAATGGCAGCGCTTTGAATCTCCCACGATCGGCTCGGCCAATCGTGGTAGATTCCCAATGCTCCAATCACAGCCGCTGAGTCAACCAATCCGGTTGCGGTCCGTGCGGACCAATCAGGTGTCAGGTTTTGGAATATGCTAATATAGCACAGTTCGCTTAACAAATCCCTCACTTAGCAACAGAAATTTTCAGCTCAGTTGTAGTTGTAAGCCGAGGACTACCTTTATTCACATCCAACCATTTTAATGAAGGAGAAGAACATGGGAGGGAAAGAATTATGGTGCCTGGCCATGGGCCCAATCTCCTGATTTCACTCTGTAGCATTCAACCGTTTTTTGAGACGGAACCTCCGTCACTATCACCACCAAGGCTGGTCCTACCTCCAGGCAAGTACTGGCCCCACAATAGGCTTCTTGGCGGCTTTGTAATATTTTTGGAATTCTGTGTGCTGTTTTTGCAGATCAAGATGCCTCTGAGAGGTTAGTGTCTCCTCTCTTCCCGGGCAGGATGATTCATGCGCGGGAGTTTACCTTGCAACCCCAGTTTGGACAAGGATGTAAACATTATGGGAAGAGAATACGGCAGAGGGAAAGAAGGGGCAATTTGATCGTGGGAAAGGAAGGAAGGAGAGCTACTTCTGAGCGGTAAGTAGGCTGCCTTCCCTTTAAAGCGTTAGATTTCAAAAATGCTTGTTCTTGTTGCAATGTCAATGGGAAAGGGATGGAATATTAAATGGTTCAATTGAAACCGATCCCCCCTTTTTTTTTTAAACAAAAATATATATATATATCCATCTTTCTCTTTCCCCTTGTGATTTCTGAGACTAAGTGGGCTGGGAAGTTCAACCTCAGTTCACTGAAGAGAACATTCTGTTCCTTGAACAAGAGGCAAAGCTGCTGTAAAACAAGATCAACAACGTGAGCTCAGTGGCGGCAGCCCCAAGAGCTCCACAATAGAGAAACTCTTAATCTGGATGAGTCAAGAGGCTGCTCCATCGACATCAGAGGAAAAAGGAAAGGGGGGAAAAAAAACAACAGGAAAATACCCACATGGGTGTGCATAGATCAAGGTTGGCGAATGAGCGGACTTTCTGCCCTGCGAGCTCATTTGTTATTCTCCACTTAAAGGGTTTTCCCCTCCAGTTGTCTTTAATCTAATTATAGTTAAGAAAACCCAGGGCAACAACGCCCCTCCAATCACAACAGGTGTGGGTTCTGCAAAGGTGCTTTGTTACGTTTTGTCTGTCACTGATTCCCGTTTTGTTTTCAAATATCTCATAGCTCTGTTTTTTCCCCCCCACTGACTTGTATTGGACAGCCGTTTAACCCTGTGCTTTACTTCGCTACTGTTTTGGATTAAAAATGGAAAGACCCTGCCATCGTTCATAGCTGAGATGATTTGTGCACTTAAACCTACGAGCTTCAACGTTTTAACTTGCATCATCGGGCAGGGACCAGGGATGAACGGCTCCGGCTTTGTCAAAGGTGAGCAGCAGCATTAACCTCCTTCACGTGCATCTTAAAATTAATATCGGTGGCCTTGGAATGTATTCGCTCCAAGGGGTTGTACAACTGTGTTTCCTACAGCCTTGCTGCAGATTCTTCACATCTCTACTTAATCCTTCAGCATGAAAAAGGCACCGTGGTAAAACGCCTTCCGTGGGGAATGTCTATGGAGATTCTCAGTCATCCAGGTCCTGGTTGTCCCAAAGGTGCTTTTTCAAGAGGCAACTGGACTTTCTATTTTTTCTTTGAATTTCACTTCCAAGAAGCTTCTTCAGCTCTGACTGGATGGTGGGGAACGGAAGGATTTATACTCCTTGCAGACAGCTGGTATATGGTTCCACTTCATAAACGCATGGCACAATATAGGAGAACAAGCTCACCGGGACTAGATTCAGCAGTCCATCTGCATTTAAAAGACAAAGGCCACTTGTGATGACCCGGGGCATGGCACAAAAATAACAAAGTCACCAAAGCAGATAAATTCCCTTTAATGCCTCCAACTTGGCCCCCAGTGTCCAGTTATCCTTGGCTGGAGATCAAAGTCTTCCCAAAAAACAGTCTACGAAGAGAAGAAATGCAGTCTGAACCCAAAGTAAAGATAATTAGAAATAAAAAAACAACAGCACAAACCACGCTGAAGTAATTAACACGACAGGCCGGGATGATAAATTGCAGACTTCCAAAAGATAACACAGCACCCACAGTTAGGAGGACGCCAAAACCCAGATAAGCCTTGACAAAGATAATGCATGCTTTGCTTCCAGCAACTTTGCCATGTGCAGTTTGCCCTTTTAAACAGTCTTCCCAGCTACAAGCCCATGAAGGGAATCAGGGCCCCTTCTTCTCCCGTAAGCCATGTTGCTCCCTTCTCCATTCCTTTCTGTGTGCCCTAGGATGAATAGGAGATGTCCCTCTGTCTTCCTCTGAATGCCCAGCCGGATTGTGCCCTTCCCCCATTTCTTCCACAGCCACTGGATCCACACTCCCACTCCATGTCAGCTGCTCAATCTCCCCTTCAGAATTGGACTCCAACAAGGGCATGACATCAATCTTTTGAAGACAGCAAAGTCCACATTTTGGACAGAGAGCACCTCTGGTTTGAAAGAGGGGTTGAAGAAGCCATCCATGTCAAAACTGAACAGCCCTCTTTCAACAGAGGGGGAGGGATATGACATCATCTGTCTCCAGTCTACAACACAGTCCTTTCAACAGTTCCAAGAGGGTTCCACAGCCATTTGCATTACTCAGGTGACCCTGATGACACAGATGAACCTCCAGGTGGCCTTAACAACTCTCTAAAAGAATGCAAATGACCAGCTGTCTACAAGGACTATAAATCCTTCCATTCCCCACCATTCAGTCAGAGCTAAAAAAGCTTCTTGGATGAGAAGTGAAATGTCTTCAAAGAAAAACCAGAAAGTCCAGTTGCCTCTTGAAAAAGCATCTTTGGGACTTCTGTAGGGAAAGGCTTGAAGATGCCACAAATCTCAAGGCAACACAAACCAATTACCTCTAAGTCATGTTTATGCAGTTGGCATCTTCAGGGGTGATGAATTGTGATAAACAAAAAGAAGAGGAGCTTTGTTTGTCCTTCTTTCTCTGGAGTTGGTCTCAGTTGGTGGTGAAGGGGGATGGAGGGGCAGAAGTCCCACCCTCAGTGCCACAGGGTTCAATGCCCTCTCCAGTTTAAGGTCTGCATGAATCCAATGGGCGAGCTCATCCATTGTCATGGGGTGAGAGGTATTGTCAATATGCAGATGATACCTAATTATACATCTCTACCCCCTGGCAAATTAAGCAGTGTTGTTGATGTCCGATCCCAGTGTCTAGAGGCCATAGGGATCTGGATAGGAAACAACAGGCTTCACCTGAATCCTGGTAAGAAGGCCTGGGATTAGGGCCTTCCAGTTCTGGGACTAGATCATCTCCATCATCTCCATCATCCCTAGACAGACCCAATATGCAACTTTGGAGGTCCTCTTGGACTTGCCACTCTGCTCAAAAAGCAGGTAGCAGTTGTAGATAAGAGACCCTTTACATAACTTTGTGTTGTGAGCCAGTTGCACCCATTCCTGAATCGGGAGACACGACTTATAGTCACTCAGGCATCATGTGATGGATGGACTACTGTAATGCTCTCTACGTGAGGATTTCCTTGAAGAGTATGCAGAAACTCAACTAGTGCAAAATGTAATGGCACGGGCAGTTATGTATATCCCTGGAACAGTATTTACACCACTGCTCCGTGAGCTGTTTTAGTTGCCCATTGGCTTTTGGGTCCAATTCAAGATGCTGATTTTGACTCTTAAAGACCTTCATAGCATGGGGATGGGTTACTTGAAGAACTATGTTTAGTGGAACCCAGAAGATGGGCCTTTTCAGCCATGGCCCCTGCCCTGAGGAACAGCATCCCTCCCAAGCAAGATGATCCTTGATGATGCCTCATTCATGTTGTCCTTTTAGAAGTCCCTCAAATCCTGATAAGGGCAACAGACTGGAGGGCCTCATAGAAATGAGGATTAAATGAAGTAGCTATATTGTATGCAACATCTCATGCTTTCCCTAGCTCTTTGGGTTTTTAAATATAATATTAATGTTTTAATTGTAGACTGTTTTTGAAAATATTGTTTTTATGATTTTATTGTATTGCCACCCAGAATCACATTTTTGTGAGATGGGTGGCATAGAAGATACAGATAGATAGATGATGGTAGAAGAGAGAGGGGTGGGAGAGAGTGAGGATGGAAAAGAGAAATAGATGATAGATGAGAAACACCTCCCATTGCTTATTTACTTTTCAAAGATCTCCACAGACACCTCCCTGTGAAGATCCAGAGGGATTCTGGGAAGTGTTCTGACCAAGGCTTATTGAAACACTAACAAACACACGTTAGTCTCAAAAACCCCTTTTTTTATTTCAACAGCTGTGAATTTTAGTCACTCACAGCCCGTAATAAGTCTCAAACAGTTTGTAAATAGTCCCATGAAAGTCTGCTGAAGTCCTTCAGGATAAGTCTGATAAGCATGCACCTTTATCTTCCTGGAAATGCTACCGACTAAATTTCCAATTAGTTATACAAAGCCAGACGGAGCATAAATTCAAGACGGAGCTTCAGGTTTCAAACTGACCAGTACAAAAAAAGTTGCTGCCTGCAAAGGTTCATGTCCCTTTGCTCCTCTTTTATGTCATATGGGAGGGCCAATCACTTACAAGCCTTACTCCCGAGTCTCCCTTTTTGTCTTAACTGTTCTTGCCTTCTGGCAGCTCTGAGCACACACGTACTGGGAACAGGCTCCCCTTGTTCCTCTGCCTCACTGCTGTCAGATTCTGGAGGCTCCGGAGTCAAGACATAACTCCCAGATGGTCCTGGCCCCATCTCTGCATCGGACGCAGGACCCTCATCTGAGTCCTTCCTAGACTCGCCCATGTTCCTCCCTACTGTCTGACTCTGCTGCCAGCTGCGCAGGCTGCTGGCGGACCACAACAGGAAGAGAAGTTTGAGATCTTCAGTTTCCCATCCTATGGGCTCAGGTGTTCTGCTACAGAATAGTCAGACTAGGAAGAACAGAAAAATCACTGTTTGGCTGGAATAACAGTTGATGGTGTGGGAACAATAATGTAGAAAAAGCACATATGTTGGGCTATAGTTCAAACCAGACAAGGTCTCTACTATTGTTGGCCACTCTATGCATCAGCTAGAACGACCCCTCTCTTAAATTCCAATGGTCATTGGTAGTTTCTTTCCATAACTATATTTGGGGCAGCTGTTTTCCACGGAGTGCATGGCCACCTAAAACCAGAACTCTACTGTACATTGTGAGAGAGATGTAGAGACTGATTCTTTCTCTAAATCAAATAAGGGTCACACTGAAGAACCAGTTCACCAGTCTCCACAAGTGAGTGGTTTACCAATGGATATGGCCAGCAATAAGCCAGGCAGAGGGACTAATTAAATGTTTGACTTTTCTTCTTTCACTGCCACCAATGGCCTGGAGAAATGCTGGTTTTTTTTTTAATAGGTTTATTTATGAACCAGTGAAAATATGGACCTGCCTGCCTGCAAATGTCCCCTTTTAGACCAGGTGACAGGAAGGGTAATAAAATTAGTGTCACTTCTGCAGGAGACGGGCAGCACAGAAAAACACATAAAAATACAGTGGTGTGTTTTTTTTCCTACCAGTATTGGGGTGATAGGTGTCTGGAAGTGGTGTGGGGGGTGGAATCATCAATGTAACTCTATCTGCTCCAAGACCCACTCATGGAAAGAAAGTGTCTGACATGTGCTATCCCACAGTAGATAGGGGGGAATTAAAAAGCAAGGAGTCAGGTGTCCTCAGTCAGGGCCCATGGTAACCACTGTCTGGACAAAACAGCTGTCCAGCATTGTTGACAAAGCTGAAGAATGGATTGCAATCTGGACATCAATTTCTTAAACTGGATTCATCTGGCTGGACAAGCACCTACTATGTGGGTAATCCCAGGTCAGACACCCAACCCAGCAGGAGAGCCTGAAAGGTTTAACGAATTCTCTTCTGCTTATTCCCATCTATTTTTTCCTTTTCAAACTATATGACAGACACAGAACACTTGTCTTCCCTACATGATGAGACAGGAGATTTTCTTGAATATTTCAGTAACTCCTCAGGGATTTCTTAGCAATATTTAACCCCACCCCACTTGTGTTCTCCACCCCTCATTTTTAGCTGGCCTGGCCTCTTTCCTTAAATTTACAGGAATTCTTCCTATACTGACATGATGGCCCTTCCAAGCAACTCACCTCCTCTGCCGTTACTTTCTTGTTCAGACATAACACGCTACTCCAAGAGATGCTAACATGACTAGTCCTCAAGAAGGCTAGTAAGATACAGGTGCTCTTGCCATCCCACTTAGCTCTAAACAGGATCCCTTTAGCCTTCTGCTTACTCTTGATTCTTATATGTTAAATGCAGTGAAAACTTGACCAAATATAAAATAAGAATTATTTTATTGGATCAGGCCAAGGTCCACTTTAATCCATTATTTTGTTTCTCACAGTGCTCAATCAAATGCCCCTGGAGTGCTTCCAAACAGGACATTTCATTGATTAATTGATAACTTCAACTTAGATTTCACCTAAGGCAGGGGTCTCAAACTCAATTTACCTGGGGGCCGCTGGAGGCAGAGTCTGGGTGAGGCTGGGCCGCATAAGGGATTCCACAAAAAACGTTGTTAAAAAAATATCCTCAAATGTCATCAACAGTTAATGATTTCTCCAATACATGAACTGTCCTGAACACATGAATGGAACATTGAATGAAGATCATGAACAGTTCCTCAGAACATGGCTTCTCCAACTTACTCCTTGCTGCCAGAGACTTGACAACGCTTCCTCTCACATATCTGAGCCACATTTGGCTTGAGAGAGGAGGCACTTGAGACCCTCAGTATGGCTTGAAGATGATCATCAGTAAGTCTGGACCTGTACTTGGACTTGTTAAAGTTCAGGGTGGAGAAGAAGCCACGATGAGGAACGGTGGGCGGGACTTCCTTCAGAGGTCCATTCCCCCTGCGGGCCGCACTAATATTATACTTTCATATCACGGTGGGGGCCACAGGATATCGTCCTGCAGGCCGCAATTGGCCCGCGGGCTGCGAGTTTGAGACCCCTGACCTAAGGATTGCTGTTTCCACAGAAGGAAGTCAGATATCATCACCATCCCTCGTTTCCTCCTTTACAGGGAAGAGTCAGGGACCCTTGCAGAGCAGGCCCTAGATAATCCTTTTCCTCCAACTGTAAGGTTTGTGGCAGTGATCCAGCACCATCAACCGTAGGGAACTCCTGGAATCTCTCCTGAAACTCCAAAATTGAACTTGTCCATGGGTGGGTGGGTGGGTTTGGCCACTGGAGCTATTCTCAAGACTCGGGGGCATTTTGAACTGCCTAGTGAAAGATATCCGTGTTGTTGCTTTGCCTTGGCAATAATAGCTGGGTTGGCTCCGCAGCATGAAACCTCATCATGATAAAGGCAAATCAGTTTGTACTGCCTTAAATGAGTATTTTTGCCAACATTTGTCAGCTACTGCTGTTGCTACTCTGTCACTTAGGAAAAAGACATTTTGTAATTTAAAAAGAGGGATAAAAAAACACACCTAAGTTAAAAAAAAATACTTAAACCTCCCCCACTTCTCCTCGCTCAACAAGAACTAGAATTATTGAAAAAGGAGAGCAAACATACCAAAAATAGAGCAACATTGCTGGAGAAAGAAAAAAAAGACAAGCCATTTCCCCCCAAATTGGACTGTTAAGAATGAGATAAAATGGATACATGTTGCTGTGAAAGCTATTAAGACTATGAAGAGAGACTGAACGGTAGGGGGAAAAAAGGATGCTTCCAATTACTGGAGATGATTATGTAAGTGTGTGTGTGTGTGTGTTTGTGTGTATTTATATATAGGTTACACACACACACACACACACACACACACACATCAAGTGAGGCACTATCTTAACATGATTGTGGGGCTTTGAAGAAGATGCTATGCCAGAGGTTCAATCATACTGGACCAATCTCATCAGAGGAATCAAACATAAAAATATGGTGAGACGTAAATTACACAAATTATACCAGCTTGGTCATCACCCCAGTCAACAAAGACCACATTAGGTGTTGGAGTTCCTGGACATCTGGTGAAAAATGAACTACAGGACTCAGCACTGTTGCGTGAGCAGCCAGGACCAGCAGTTGCAGAACTACTGGAAGAAAAAGTGTTTACCTGTCACAAGTATAGAGTGATGGAAAACAAAAAAGAATTATTTGTTCTTACAGAAAGCAGACCATAAGAAAGTGTTGTATTAAATGCAAAAGCTACATTTCTTTACATTATGCACAATTTAAAATACATTTTATACAAATGTCAGCTTAAGTAACTTTAGGATCTGTGGACTTCCAACTTCCAGAATTTCCCAGCCAGCATGGGGAATTACAATTTTACAAAGTACCCCTCTTTTTCACAGTCAAATCTGCCCTTTTAAACTCAGCCCCAGACCAATGAAATTCTTTTTTAAAGGGTTGCAACTTATAAAATGAAGCTATTCAGCCTTGGATGCCCTCAGAACAGCAGTGGTCTCCAACTCCAGTTTTCAACAGGGGTACAAGTACTCACATTTTTACCTAATGGAGAATTTGTGATTTCCAACATCAGAAAAAAGTTGTGAACAATAAACCAAGTGTTGAAATAACAGCACCTGATATAATTTAAAGGCCAAAATATACAGTAATTTATTGGTTCTGTCCTTGGCTCATCCATACAATTCACAAAGCATGGCTGGCTGGAAGTGCACAGGTCTTAACGTTGCCAAGGTTGAACACCCCTGCATTAGACAATGGACCTTTGTGGCTATGTTCCTTTGGCTGCCGGAGAACCTGCAGCTTTGCCAAAGCCACCTGACCTCCAAATCCCTCATCAAGCCACACTGGTTAGTGCTCTTTTGAAACTCTTTTCTTAGATTTCCATTTAGGAAAGCAGCACTCCTGTGTGTTGTACAGAAGGTTTGATTAAAATGGATCCTCCCAGCTCTGTAGTTGACACTGTCACACATGAATACATTACATTATTTTCTTCTGGCGATAAGGAAGTTTATGCACCTATACCTTTTCCTGTTTTGATTATTTTGCTGAAGTGGAGAGCAGTACCATTTGCCAATTCCACAGGTTACATCTGGTCACCACTGGACTCCTTACCACTGGTGCTGTTGCTCCTTTGCAGCTTTTGTCAAGAATAAACTTGCTCATTGCCAATTGCTCCCTCCTGTTTCCCTCTGTCTTCTCTACACTGCCTAGCCAGATACCTATTCCTGTTCATAGCTGAAAAATTTTCTTTCAAAAAACATTCACTATTTCTTCAGTCAAATCAACTATATGGCACTGTTAGGAATATGGGTCACCTAACAGCTATTTGGGTTAGAAATATATATAAACCAGGATAAACATTTTAACACTGTATCTTTAAGAAAATGCAAAACTGTAATTAGGTGTGGTTTCTCAAACAGCCATAAGATGGAGCCAGAAACCTGGGTTGTTTAGTCTGAGTCTCAGAAGAGAGTGTGAGTGTATCTCTGTTTCCTTCTGTTGGAAAGTATTGCTGTTGCTCCATTTCTTCTAATTGACTGATATTATTTGAATTAATGTAAGTCTGATACTGAACTGTTTTTGACACTGGAATTTGATATTTGGATTATCCCTGGATGAAAACTGACTGATTTTACCTGTGAATGACTTTGGATTGCTTATTTTGGACTTTGCTTAAACCTTTCTGGAAGTAAAAACCACATTTACTGTACAGTGTATCTGTGTGCTCTGTGTGTATTATTCAAACACTCCTCTCAAATACGTCTCCCTGTATGCGCTCATTCTCCTAACAGGGAATTACCTCAACAGGCACACTCAACCATACATCAAAAACATTTTGAAAACAGTAGAACACAGCTTCCAAGATCTGCAAGTGGGCATCACACACCACCCAGAGGCTACCATACGAAGACAAATGATGCATTGCAAAGATCACTTAGAGTAGGAGATACTTCTAATGCAATCTACCTCTAATGTAATCTACTGGATTCCTTGCCAGGATTGCCTCTGTGACTATGTAGAACAGACAGGGTGGAAGCTAACCACCAGATTACAAGAATACAAGCGTGCTGTCAGACAAGGAGAGCCAAACTCACTGGTAGCCTCACACTGCAATGAATAAGGACATACATTCAATTTTGCAGCTACTATAAGATTGTTGGCTGAGCAGGGACAAAAATAGCCAGGGAAATGATTGAGGCCTGGGAAATAGCCCCCTTTTCCATCTACAAAGTGTTGATTTACCAGAAGCTTATCAAGTACTTAGGAACCAAGGGCTTGGCAGCACAAGAAAACAACAGCCAACACAGGCCATTAACACCCCAATCAACACATACAACCAGGCACCATTCCCAAGAAAAAGTACACATAGAACAGCCCAAAGCACACATTCTGTTAGAAAAAGAGAGAGTTCCTGATGATGGGCTCCAGTTTGAATCTGAAGACTAAACCTCTGGTCCAAGTATTAGCCTCACCCAGATTGAATTCTTGTGTTCTTTTTAAAAGAGCCCAATGGGCAGATCACAGGTCAACAGAGTATCTCTTCACTACCTCTCAATCCCTTGTTGGATGGAAAAAGGTTCAACAGCTGGCTTTTCAAGATATTCCATTCAAGTAGCCCTTTTGACCACCAGGAGAACCATTGGTGGTTATTTATTCCATTGGC